>NC_080187.1:91622387-92226762 GCF_030028045.1 Hippopotamus amphibius kiboko
TCAGAATGGGAGACAATACTCGCCAATGAAGCAACGGACAAAGGATTAATCTCCAAAATATACAAGCCACTCATGCAGCTTAATACCAAGAAAGCAAATAACCCAATCCACAAATGGGCAGAAAACCTAAACAGACATTTCTCCAAAGAAGACATGCAGATGGCTAACAAACACATGAAAAGATGCTCAACATCACTAATCATTAGAGAAATGCAAGTCAAAGCCACAATGAGGTAGCACCTCACAGAATGGCCATCATCAAAAAAATCTAGAAACAATAAATACTGGAGAGGGTGCGGAGAAAAGGGAAGTCTCCTGCTCTGTTGGTGGGAATGCAAATTGGTACAGCCACTATGAAAACAGTATGGAGGTTCCTTAAAAAACTAAAAATGGAACTACTATATGACCCAGCAATCCCACTCCTGGGCATATACCCTGAGAAAACCATAATCCTAAAAGAAACATGTACCACAATGTTCATTGCAGCACTATTTACAATAGCCAGGACATGGAAGAAGCCTAAATATCCATCAACAGATGAATAGATAAAGAAGATGTGACTCATATATACAATGGAATATTACTCAGCCATAAAAAAGAATGAAATTGAGTTATATATAGTGAAGTGGATGGACCTAGAGTCTGTCATACAAAGTAAGCCATAAAGAGAATAGCAAATACCATATGCTAACTCATATATATGGAATCTAAAAAATTAGTACTGATGAACCCAGTGACAGGGCAAGAATAAAGATGCAGTTGTAGAGAACAGACTTGAAGACACAAGGTTGGGGGGTGAAGGGGAAGCTGGGACAAAGTGAGAGAATAGTATTGACATATATACACTACCAAATGTAAAACAGATAGATAGTAGGAAACTGCTGCATAAAATAGGGAGATCAACTAGATGATGGGCGATGACTTAGAGGGATAGGCTAGGGAGGGTGGGAGGGAGTCTCGGGAGGGAGGGGATATGGGGATACATATATAAATACAAATGATTCACTTTGTTGTACAGCAAAAACTGGCACAACAATGTAAAGCAATTATATTCCAATAAAGAGCTTTAAAATGAAAAAAAAAAGAAAATTGTTAAAAAATAAATAAAGCTACTTCCAATTATAAGTAAGCACTAGGGATGTAATGTACAACACAATAAATATAATTAACTCTCCTGTATGTTATATATGAAAGTTGTTGACAGTAAATCCAAAGAGTTATCATCAGAAAAAAGTTTTTTTCCTATTTATTTAATTCTTGTCTATTTGAGATGATGAATGTTCACTAAATTTATTGTGATAATCATTTAATGATGTATATAAGTCAAACCATTATGCTGTACACCTCAAACTTACGTAGTGCTGTATTTCAATTATACCTCAATAAAACTGGAGGAAAAAATTATTTGCATGAAATATTCATTGTAATATACATATTTGTCAGTACGCACACATACATGTCAGTAATTTTCAGATTTGCTGTTATTCTTGCTATAACATTCAGTATTTTCAAAGCCGTGATTCGAAGTTTGAGAAATGTCTTCTCATTTGAGTAACTGAGTTTATGTGTAACATACCCAGTGAAATCTGAAGTGCAAACTTGGCAGCCAATTGAAATGACTGAGCATATTTTATTTCTTTTCTCTGAAAGCTATGTTGTAGCTAGAGTACTTTCAAAAGTATTTTTTTTCTAGAGAGGTTTTCTTTTTTTTAATAAATTTAACTACTTTTCAATATAGTATGTTTCTTTTTTTCTCCTGGTAGTACATCCCATTACCTAAAAGTTGTTTCACTACCTCAGGCTGTCAGAGTTCAGTAATATATATTTTTTGTAACTGGAAATAATTTAATTAACATAACAATCTTTGTGTTCCACAGTCCATTGCAAAAATATGAAAATTGCTGTAGCACAAACTTGTTACTTTTATTTTATTTTATTTTATTTTATTGGAGTATAGTTGATTTACAATGTTGAGTTAGTTTCAGGTATACGACAGTGATTTAATTATACGTATACATATATTTATTCTTTTTTAGATTCTTTTCTTGTATGGGTTTTCACAGAATATTGAGTAGAGTTCCCTGTGCTATACAGTAGGTCCTTATTGATTGTCTTATGTATAGTAGTGTATGTATATTCATCTCAAGCTCCTGATTTAACCCCCCCCACCACATTTCCCCTTTGGTAACCATATGTTTGTTTTTGACATCTGTAAGTCTGTTTCTTTTTTTGTGAATAAGTTCATTTGTATCATTTTTTAAAAAAAATTAGATTCCACATGTAAGTGACATCATATGATGTTTGTCTTTTTCTGTCTTGACTTACTTCATTTAGTATGATAATTTCTGGGTCTATCAATGTTGGTGCAAATGGCATTAATGTATTTCATTCTTTTTTTATGGCTGAGTTATATTCCATTGCATATATGTACCACATTACAAAACCAAAAAGTTAATGATTTGGATAAACAAACTTGTTACCTTTTTGTTTTTGTGGTCTCACTATAATTTGAAGAGAAATGTATCTCTCCTCTTTTTATATTAGTTTTTAACAGCATCAAATTGTACATCTGGTTGCTGACAAAGCTAATAAATTAAAAATAATTGTAACTTTTGTGTAATTAAATTAGGTTTTATAAAAGTAGCGGAGGTTAATGCATGCAAACAACCCAGGTGCTTTAATCACCTTGATTTGTCTGAAGTAATTTATAGATGGATTTTCTTTACACTTTCCCTTGCCTAAAACTTTCAAAACATTCATATAAAAGTTGTACTGTCTTTGTTCTCAACAGTATCATCTGACAAAGACAGTCACTTGATTTATTAATTAGCGTTACCAGAAATCTCCAACGAAGTTTTCCAATTGTGACTATAAAGCATTATTCATTGTTTGTATAATGGACAAATCCTGAATGATGGCCTTGTATATATTTTATCATTAGGTCAATGAATGCTATTTATGTCTTCCTTTATGTAAGCATATACATTGAAAGTTAAAAATTAATTGTGTAAGTATTCAATACATGTCAGTTATTATGCTGTACAGCAGATCTCAGTGGAGACAGTTTTGTTCCTCAGGATATTGGCAATGTCTGGAGAAATTTTTGGTTGTCACAATTGGGAGTTGCTACTGGCATCTAGTGGACTGAGGACAGGGATGCTTCTGAGCATCCTGTGTTTGGTACAGTGCATGGGACAAGTGCCCTGTGGCAAAGAATTATCCTATTCAAAATGTTAATTGTATGGAGGTTAAGACCCTAATCTAGAAATACAATCCATAAGCAAGATAGAATTGTTCGTCTCTCACATAAAATTTATAATTTAACAAAAGAATATGCTAGTAAGCATTAATTCATGCAGTATTCACTCATAATATAGAAAAGTGGTCTTATGTTTAAAATCATAGTTAAAATTTATATTTTGATAGGTTTAAAAGGGCCCAATAAAAATACCGTCTCTTCATTTGTTTTGGGGACCAATTAATATGTAAGATAGGGAAGAAATCATGTTTTACTACTTGCAGATGTTAGGTTGGAGGATGTTACTTAAACATGCAGTAACCCAATCTTATCTTATTCAGCTTATCTTCTTTTATTTCTCCATTCCATTATGAGACCATTGCCTATAGAAAAATCCTGGAAGAGTAAGGCTAATGATTATAAAATTATGATTTCTGGAGTAAGACCATAACATTTATTAGCATTTTGGCCTAGAGAGAATTATTTTACCTTTCTACAAAGTTATGCTTCTTCAAGTGATAATAATATTATCTATGCCACATAGTTTTGCAGGGATTAAAATGACAACACCTGCAAAGAGTTAAGAATAAAACTCAACATGTGGCAAACCTGCCAGTACTTGTTGGTCATTCATCTTTTAAAGTCTCATCTGAAACTAAGAAGAATTTCAAAATTAGATAAGAATTTATTTTCTTTCCCATTCTTTAAGAGGAAAAAGAACTCTTTAAGCAAAGATATGTATTCTTAGGGAAGAATACTAATAAACAATCAGAAGCTGGTATAGTTGCACTAGTCTTCATTTTATATTTTTTATTAGAAACTTATCTCATTAGAAAGAAAGATTAGATGTCTACACCAGGTCAACCTTACTGGTTATAATCTTCCAGGGAGAGTCATCAGTTTTTCCATAGTCTTATGTTTGCAGGAGAAAGGCAGAAATAAAATTGACTTAAGAGAAAAAAATTGGATGGAAGGGAAAAATTCAGTGACTTGGCAGGTTACCAATCTTTCAATTGAAGTAAAACAAATCATAATGTTATCTAGTTACTATACTACCTACAAACAACACATATAATAACAGTATATAGTGTAATTTTACTGTTTCATAAAATTGGAAAATTATTGTACTATTTTTTATTGGACATAGGATAACAAAACTCAGAAAGAGGAAAAACACTAATAGTAAAAAGAGAAGATGAATTGGTAAGATACGGAGTTGGCTCATTCTTCTGGTTGATAAATCCAAAAATTATTATTAATCTGTTTCTTTCTTACCTATTTTTTAATATAGAGGGTGGAAAACAGAATACTCACTTATCAAGTGAAACTACGGGTGTCCAGTATGACACTTTCAGAGTTATTAGGGAGGTTTTTTAAGAAAGCTTTGCTTAAAAAATAGACAGGTGCCAGAAAAAAATGTGTTCGTGGCACATTTTCATTCTTTTTCCTACCTTAAATGAAAATGAGGCATCTGGGACTGTAGCAACAATCTTGCATCCACTGGAACAAAGTATTCAATACAACTATAAAGACCTAGCTGCTAGGATAGAGAAGCAGAAACAGAATGAGTTTTAGTTCCTGGTGATACCACTGAGTCAAATTAAATCAGAAAATGCCTACTTCAAGCCTGTTAAATGAGAAAAATAAACCCTATTCATTAGAGCCTCTGTAGGTCCTTTTCCTGATCCTTGCAGCTAAACACATCCCTTACTGAAGCAAGTACATACTATGTAACATACACATTTAAGTAAAAAAATACTTCCCCTTCTCTTTAAAAATAATTTTCCAATGAAGGTACTACATCCTCTATAGTGTGTTAAAAGTTCTTTTTTGCTCTTTACTGATACTTCTAGACATTTTCTTTACCTTCTACTTAAAACACTCCAGGTTTGAATTCATCTTCAAACCATTACACCCACTATTTTTACTTATTTGGACAGTCTACTAACCTTTACTTGAAGATTTAATCCTCCTGGATTATTGTCACATTCTCTAACACTATTCCTATAGAGGTTTCCCCTCCCAGGTAAAAAGTATGAAATTTTGTGTAGATATTCTAACTAACAGAGTTAAGTCTTATGAACATAAGGCACATGAAAAAGCAGTGTTTATGTGAGGGTCTTAGAAGTCAAGAATTATTTTAAAGTCTGAATATCAGAAAGTCAAATACATAGTCCCAGTCTTCTGCTCCTTGCAAAAATCTGATAACCATTTCAGCCTCCCAGAGAGGAATTCAGACTTTTTATTAGAGAAAGTGATGAGTCCTCAAGGAAAAGATCTACATTTTGATAATAACTAAAGTCCACAAATAAAATGTATGTCTGCCTTTTTAGTCAACTAAAGCTGAAGGCGACAAAGCTTAGAGGTTCAACTGTAGTCAGACATTCTTCACCAACATAGTCCCTTCCTTTTCTCTTGAATATAAAAAGAAAGCCAGAGACTACCAGACACAAGAAGAAAGTCACATGTAGAAAGTCTGCAGTGTGGATGAGATAGACAATCAAAATAAACAGAAATATACAAGGAAGAAACACACACCCTTAGGCCAAGAATTATAGATTATTTCTCAAAGTGAGGCTTGGTGGTATACCTCATAAAGCAGAGATTCTCTTAAGTTATGAGTTGTTTCTATGTTATATTCAAGGGAATTGCTTAACTCATATGTTCTCTAGGAAGCAATGACTTTGATTGTGTGTGTGTGTGTTTGTATGCGTGAGAGCTTTACTATGAGTAATCCTCTTACCGTGAACATCATGATAAGGACACTCAAGAAAGAAGGTCTCTTCCCCGCTAGGAAATATCATTAGTCTATTTATCCAGAAACCCAGTTAGACAAAGATATTAGACAAAATCATCTGTATTATTTTCATTCCCCTGGGGGCATCCATCTGATAAAGTGAATACATGGGCTGCTTTTGAAAATCCGTTCTCCATCTCCAAATCAGTGAAATGGATAAAATTTTTTAAAAGACTGATGATATATATTTTAAAGGATCTGGAATAACTGGGAACACTCAGACTTTGATGATGGGAGTGTAAAATTGTTGGAAAGCAATTTGATACTTATTTAAAAAGTTAATTATACACCTAGCCTATGATGATGTGTTTGCACTTTTAGGAATTTAAATGAAATTTAAAAGAAAGATATATAAAAATACAATTCAGAAAACATTTAACAAGACTGTTCATAGCAACCTTGTTCATACTAGCCAAATACTGAGAAGCATAACATGAAACAGAATGTGTGAAAAAATGATGACATTTATAGTACAATACTATACAACAATGAAAAGGAATGAAGTACTGATACATGTAACAACATGGTTCTTTAAACACTAGGTTAAAGAAGACAAAAACAAAGATTAACATTGTATGTCTTCATTTATATGAAATCTTAGAATAGATAAAATGAATCTATAATCATAAAAATCAGATCAGTCATTGCCCCTGGACAGGGCAATGGTAGATATTTCCTTAGTGGAATTGACCAAAGTGGGCAAAAGAACATTCTGAGATGGTTGAAACAATTTATATCTTGCTTTCGGCAGTGGATACACAATTGCATGCAGTTGCCATAGCTCATTCAGTAAACAGTTTATTCTTCTTATTTTCTGTTTATTGTTTATTATACCTCAGTTTCACAGAGGTATGTTTATTATACATACATATATAATTTGTTTATTGTATATAAATTAAAATATAGAAAAGAAAGATGTTTAAGAAGATTTTAAAATATATCTCCAAAATTACTAAAAAACCAAATAGGAAAAAGGACACAAATAAAAAGAATCAGACTGACATCATATTTTCAAATTTTCCTGAATGTTAGAAAACATTTCTCCATAATTTTGAAGGAAATTATTTTCAAACTAGAATTCTATATCCAGTTAAATTTTTAAGCTAGATCAGAGCAGAGTGAAGGTATTTAGACATTAAAGGACTCAAAAAGTTACCTTCCTTTGTATCCTTTCTCCAGAAAGGAGTGGAAGTTGGGCTGCCTTTCAAGAGAAACATACTAGAAATATTGGTTCCAAGAAACTGGATTTAGCATTCTTTCCTCATTAAAATCCAGATTCACTGGTTTTCTTGTTCTATCTTATAATAAATTCATTAGCATTCTCTGCCTCAAGACACTTGCACCTTCTGATCACTCTTCAGGAAATTATCGTTAACTATATATCTGCATGGCCTGCCTTTTCTACTCATCTAGGTTCTATTCCATTATTACCTAATCTTAGAGGCCTTTCCTAACCATATTCCATTACACAGGTACCCTACCCTTACTGGCTTACTCTCTAATCCCTTATCCTATTTAATCAGTCTTCATATGATTCATCTCTATGTGATATTTAAAGTAACACAACACTGTGTTTTAATTGCATTATATATATTCGTATTATATGTCATTAACTACATTATATAGCATTTGCTTATTTTTATCTATTTACAGGAGTGTAAACTATGTTAATAGACATTTTGTCATTTTTTCCACAAAATCCCAATAAAATTATTTGATACATAGAATAGTATTTATTGAATGAATATTTTTATTGCAATCATTTTAAAAAATATCACAATCATTTTAAAAAATATCACAATTAGATATCCACTCTACTTCTGTCCTTATGTGAATAAACCTTTTTATTAATTTTTTGAAAAATATCTTGAAAAGAAGAGGAAAGAGAGACATGTTCAATCTTCAGCTTTCATGAATCACTTTGAAAGTCTTATATAATCAGACAAAATTTCCCAAAGGAAGTGCTCTCAGAACTATGGCATATCTAATATGTAGATAGCAACTTGCTAATATAAGAAATGGTGAAATTTGAATAATACAACTTTGGCCAACCTACTAGAATGTGGTGGTAAAATTATTGTTTTGCAAAGTGCTATACCAGCCTATTAAATCTGATCTGAGAATGAAACTAGTTAGATTACAAAGAAAATGTCTTAACAGTTTTCGGCTTGTTCAGGCACTGATGGTCATTTATTCACATTTTCATTTTACTTGACAGAAAATATTGATTTAATTTAAACTAGGTAAAATTTTATGTACTTCAGTTTATTTCACTGGGTTGCAGAGTCAGCTTCTACCTCCATGTTGTAATGTTATTTACTGTAAATAGATGAAATTTTTTTTCTCAGTGTTTTCCAAGAGCAAGTAACATCTATTGTATTACATTTTCATGTCATGTGCTCACCATTTTTTTGTAAAATGATATTTCTATGTTTTTTTGTAAAATGATATTTGTGATTGTATTTGTTTTACAATTCCTAAATAATTAGGATTCTGTGATTATATCAGTTAGTTGAATCCATTTGTGTAGGAATCACAGATTACCATGGTATTTTCTGTTGTGTTGCTCATCTTTCATATATGGCATTATAACATTTTTTGCTTTACACCTTGGAAAAGAAACTCTTGATACAGTTCTTTTCCTACTTCTCTTATAAGTTAACAAGCATTCATTATTGGCAAGCCATTTTACCTCTTTGCTATTTATTGTCCTCTTCTCTAAAGTAAGGGTGTTGATCTTAAAACATGGTTTTCAGATTCTGCTTCTGGGAGCTCTTGTTGAACATTATCTGTAGGAACTCTCTTGCTGAGGTGTGGGAGGGCTTAGGGGCAGAAATTGATCACACAGGATTTTGGAGGCCTTTGATCTTCCTATCTCCTCCCTCCCAAGCCCCACCCCGAGTGCCCACCAGACACTTCTCCACCAAGAATATTCTACTTTTACTTATTTTATGTATTATGCTTATGTATAAGGGTTTGTTTTTTTTTTTTTTTACAAAGGTAACTTCAGTTAAAAACTTGTAACATTTTTGTTACTAAAGATAATAACACTTTTGATCCTTTATTGTTTATAACTTTGCATACCTACAAAATGACTTCTGCCTATTTGAGTTCCTTCTCTGCTATATTTTGATTATACTAAAAGATTAGGTACATGCCCAGTGCAAAAACATGCATTTTCTCCCTTACATCTTCAAAAGGTAGCCTAGTATGAAGCTCAAATGGGTTGGCTATTGAATGTACTGATTAATACATAACTTTATTTCCAAATAACTTCATTACCCAAACTTCCCTCTATGTATTTCACCAATGATAATTTAAATAATCCATAGTCTCAGTTTAGAATAGGGAATATTTTCATAGCCATCAACTTTAAACATGTCTCTCAAAACACTGACACCAACATACTGAAACTGATTATAAAATATTTGTTCAGTCATTTCATTAATAAAAGATATTAATATATGTATTAATATATAACTTTTCTTAATCCATTCATCCATTGATAGAATTTCAGTTGAGTCCATGTCTTAGCTATTATGAATTATGCTGCAGTGAACATAGGAGTGCAGGTACCTCTTTAAAAGAGTGATTTCAATTCCTTTGGATATATAACCAGAAGTGGGATTAGTGGATGGTGGTTCTATTTTTAACATTTTGAGGAATATTCACATTGTTTTCCATAGTGGCTGTACCAATTTACACTCCTACCAACAGTATACAGGATTCCCATTTCTCCAAATCCTTGCCAACACTTACTATTGTCTTTTTGATAATAGCCATTCTAATATGTGTGAGATGATATCCCTTTGTGGTCTTGATTTGCAATTTCCTGATAATTAGTGATATTGAGAACATTTTTCATTTATCTGTTGGTCATTTGTATGTCTTCTTTGGAAAAAAGTCTATTCAGGCCCTTGCCAATATTTTAATTGGACTATTTGTTTTTTTGCTGTTGAGTTGTATGAGTTTCTTTTATATATTGGATATTAATGTCTTGTGAAATATATGGTTTACAAATATTTCTCCACTTTTGTAGCCTATTCATTTTGTCAGTTGTTTCTTTTCCTGTGCAGAAGCTTTTCAGTTTGATGTGGTCCCACATGTTGATTTTTTCTTTTGTTGTCTTGCTTTTGGTTTCATTTTCAAAAAAATTATCAAGAACAATGTCAAGAAGCTTTTTTCCTATGTTTTTAGTAGTAATTTTACCAATTTTTGCATTTAAATCTGTAACCCATTTTGGGCTAATATTTGTGAGTGGTGTAAGATAGGGTTCCAGTTTCACTCATTTGCATGTGATTATCCAATTTTCACAACACCATTTATTGAAAAGACTGTCCTTTCCCAATTGAGCATTCTTGGCTCCCCTGTCTAACATCAGCTGATTTTGTGTGTGTGTGTGTATGTGTGTGTTATGTATATTTATATAGATATATTTCTGGGGTCTCCATTCTGTTCCATTGTTTTTTGTGTCTATTCTTATGCCATTACCATGCTAATTTCATTACTGTAGCTTTGTAATATAGTTTGCAGTGAAGAAACGATGCCTCCAAATTTGTTGTTCTTTCTCAGGATTGTCTTAACTATATAGGGTCTTTTGGGTTCTCATATGAATTTTAGGGTTGTTTTACTATTTTTGTGGAAAATGCTGTAGGAATTTTAATAGCAACTAAATTGAATCTATGGATAGCTTGGGGGTAGCATGAACATTTTAACAGTAATAATTCTTCCCATCTATGCCCATGGAATGTTGTTCTGTTTATATGTCTTCAATTCCTTTCACCAAAGTTTTATAATTTTCAGTAGACAGACTTTTTACCTCCTTGACTAAATTTACTCCTAAGTATTTCATTCTTTTTGATACTATTGTAAATGAGATTCTTTACTTCTTTTTCAGAGAGTTAGTGTATAGAAACAGAATTGATTTCTGTATGCTGATTTTGTGTCTTGAAGTTATACTGAATTTGTTTGTTAGTTTCAACAGATTTTCAATGGAGTCTTTAAGATTTTCTATACATAAAATCATAGCTGTAAATGGAAATAATTTTACTTCTTCCTTTCCAATTTGGATTCCTTTTGTTTCTTTTTCTTGCCTAATTACTCTAGTTAGGACTTCTAGTACTATGTTGGGTAGGAGTGGTGAGAATGGTCACTCTTTTCTTGTTCCTGATCATCGAGGAAACATTTTCAGCCTTTGACTCTTGAGTATGATGTTAGCTGTGAGTCTGGCATATATGGTCTTTATTATGTTGAAATATGTTTCTTTGATACTCAATTTGTTGAGAGTTTTAAGATGAAATGATGTTTTGTCAAGTGCTTTTTCTGCATCTGTTGAAATAATCATATAATTTTTACCTTTCATTCTATTAATGTAATATAGCATATATACTGATTTGTATATGGTGAACCATCCTTGTATGTGTTGAACCATCCTTTATCCTAGGGATAAATTCCACCTGTCATAGTGTATCAAGTATGTGAAAATAAATTTCAGCAGTTTAAATTACTCAGTCTGTGTTATTTTGTTATGGCAGCTTTATCAAACTGCTACAAATGTAACTCAATTTGTTTTGAAATCATACACAAAATATACAAACAGCTCTTGCAGCTCAATATCCAAAAAAAAAAAAAATCAAGAAATGGGGAGAAGACCTAAAAAAGGCATTTCTCCAAAAAAGACATACAGGTGGCCAAAAAACACATGAAAAAATGCTCAACATCACTAATTATTAGAGAAATGCAAAACAAAACTACAGTGAGGTATCACTTCACACCAGTCAGAATGGCCATCCTCAAAAAATCTAGAAACAATAAATGGTGGAGAGGGTGTGGAGAAAAGGGAACTCTCATGCAATGTTGGTGGGAATGCAAATTGATACAGCCACTATGGAAAACAGTATGGAGGTTCCTTGAAAAACTAAAAATAGAATTACCATATGACCCAGCAATCCAACTACTGGGCATGTACCCTGAGAAAACCATAATTCAAAAAGACATATACACTCAAATGTTCACAGCAGCACTATTTACAATAGCTGGGACATGGAACCAACATAAATGTCCATCAACAGATGAATGGGTAAAGAAGATGTGGCACATATATACAATGGAACATTACTTCAACATATAAAAAGGAACAAAATTGGGTCATTTGTAGCGATGTGGATGGACCTGGAGACTTATACAGAGTGAAGTAAGTCAGAAGGAGAAAAAAAAATATTGTATATTTACGCATATATGTGGAATCAAGAAAACATTATATTTTTAAAAGCGTAATTTAAAATATTTCTCTTTCTCTCTTTTTTTATTTTTGACTTGTTTTTCTTTAAGCAACAACTCAGCTTTGGAGAACTCTGGGTCTAAAACAAATCTTTAAATTGTTTTTTTAGGAAGAGTACCTATACATAATTTTTATGATTGAATATTTGAGAATGTTGTTTTATTAGCCTAATTCAATAACATAACATCAGATAAATGTTATGTTTTAGAGTCAAAACACATACTTTATGGAGATATTTATTTGCAACAATGCTTTCTTTTATTTAGTAGTTTTGCAGAATCCAAATGAATCTATGTCATTCCTAAATATCTAATGTGTGGGTTGTCTGTTTACACTTTTTTTGGTTGTAATCACTGAGGAAATACTTTCTTATGGAGAACAGAGAACACACATTTTATAAAATTTGCATTTCTTCTTGATTTAAATCTACTTTGGAAATCCCTGCTTATTCTCTGACATTGGATCATTTTTCGTGATACCCAGAATATGTTTATAGGTTTCCTTACTTGTTAACAGTGTTCATTCTTAGAAATAATTGATTTTCATTGCCTTGTATTGCTTAAGACTGCAAATGCAAAAAAATTGTATGTAGGTGAAAGTATGTAGAATGATGAAATGTTAAAAATTTGATTCTGTAAAAATGATAAATGTCTTAAAAACATTTATGAACTTTTATGTAATAAAAACATAGAACTTTCTTAAATAAATGGCCTTAGACATTGCTAGTTTTAGTTTCTCCTGTATGTAGAGGGATGATTCTTATACTCCTGAGTTTTTATTCCAGTTGATTTATAAAAAATCCCAAAACATTTTAATAAGATCGTGTGTTGATTTCATATTTCATTGATAGTAATTAAAAAACTATCATTCACAGTGTGTCTAAACCATACACAGTTTAGAGAAGAAAGCGATTTTGTTGAAAGGAAGTTGCTTTTGATTTAAAACTCTAAGAATTATAACTTAAAATTAATAGCACCTTTAACTTCAAAGTCACAGTGTACAGCCAACTCTCTCCCAAAAGGTTTACTATTTCACTCTCTTTTTTTTAATCTGCAATAAGTAAATAATCAAAATCTCTCAGGTGCCACATATAACAACTTCAAATTCTGGGAAATTCACTGCTTTGCCCTGGATGAGTCCACAGAAATACTTTTGGCTAGAAACGGAGATGGGATTTCTTCCCATAGACCTAGAGACCGTTCCTGGGGGGGCAGGCACTGCGTGTGTGTGTCCCACTAGCTTCCTACACAGGTAAAAATCAAAAGTCTGTGTTTTCATGGTTTTGAGGATAAAAGAAAGAGTTGTCTTCACATGTTATAATAAGTCGAAAGTTATATGTATACCAAAAATTAAAGATAAAAATGTAAGTGTAAAAAAAAAAAAGCGTTCAAAAGTGAGCATAAGGTTGAGATTTTAAACTTTTACCTTTTACCTTGGCATAAACTCACTTTTATGCCAAGCAACAGAAAAGAGTGATGGGAGTAAGTCGTAGCATGGTGTGTTGATTGTCATAGAGAGATAAGGAGAAATGACTACTGTGTAAGGAGCTAAGTTGACTTCAGATTCTTCCTCCCTCATTCTCTTTGGTAACCAGTCAACCCTGTTTTCCCATCAATATTCTGACCTTTGTCCATGAACTGAATTATTTGGTAAAACCTTCACTATTCTACCATTTCTTACCCACCATCTTTGGAATTTTTTAATTAGACAATATAGCATAATTCTAATTAGGTGCATTTACTCTTTCTTGCTCATGAATATGACCAGTCACAGTTTTGTCCGATTCGTAAGCTAGATAGAAAACAAAAACAAAAACAATGACAATGACAATAGTATAAATCAAAAAGTTGGAGGTAGGGGAAGGAATGATGAAAAGAAGAAACAAAACAAACCTTACACAATATTTTCCCATGATCATTGGCTTGGATTCAGGAAAAGTATGAAGAAAAAAAAGGTATTAACAAGTATGGAGATAGGATCCCAACTCCAGAGCAATCATAAAAGAGGGAAATAATCACCAGTTGAACTCAGCAGCTCTCCCACTCTACTCTCTGTAGTTTTAAAAAATCTTATTAATGGAAGATGTTAAATGATAAAGATATAAATATAGGAACATGCTTCTGAAGGGATAGCAGAATAGTTAAAACTCTTTTAGACAAAATTAGAAAATATAAAATACCAAAAGATATGATGTTGGAGCAAAAAATAAAATAGAATATGACCACAGAGGGACAAAATCTGTTAGTATTTTGTTTCATATTCTTTCAGGGTCTCTAATTCTATTAATATTCTGTTTACTTATTGAGGCTTAATACATGCCATGAACAATTCTATGTAATTTACATGTATAAACTCTTTAATTCTATTCAAGAAAATTTCAAAATAAATACTAACTTTGTTCTAATTTTACGAATGAAGAAATTAAGATAAAATATTTAGAGAATAGCAGGACATTTTTAGGCAGCAGTGTGAAGACCCAATGTTAAAAGGAAATATAGTTTTCATATAAAAAGTAGTATAAGAAGGAACATTAAAAAAATTCTAGTCTAGTTTATGCAGCACTTCTCACTCATGTTCTCATTTAATCAATCATAATATAGAGTTGCTATATTTTAATCCAACTGCAGATTTTTCTATTGTATTACTGTATTTCCAGTTCTTTTCACCAGCACGGAATTCCTCAGGACAGTAAGTGCTGTGATTTTGCTTGGTATTTGCTATTCATTTGTTTCTCTTGCCTTGCCCTCCATTCATTCCTCACCAGCAACTTCTCTCACACATACATAACAGGTATTCATTCCCTCACACACTCACACCTTGACCTAGCTTTTCTTTACCTGAGGTCTCTGTTAGTCATCCCTCACTAACCCTCTCACGTGGAAAATGCAGAGATCTCTTCTTTGTGTGTGTATGTATTACTTCGATCTGGGCGGAGATTGAGTTTGGGCACATCTGTCACACTCCATTTATGTTTATAGTTTTTCATCATTTGCTTTTTGGTCTTTCAATTGAGGAATACTGATTTATAATTACAAGTAATTCAAAAATTATATCAATGGTCCTTTGAACAAGAAATGTTAAGCAAAACATAACATATAATTTCAATTAATTAATAATTAGTAGGCAGCTCAAATATTTTTCCACAGATGTCTAATCTTGGAAAAGTCCTTTTTGCCTTTTTATCTCCTTGCCAATCAATTCTTGTAGTCCTGGCCAATTTTCTATTCTTCTTATTAAAAGACTTGTGCTGTTATGTAGTGGATTCTTACTGTGTTTACTCTGTGTGTATGTGTATGTGTGTGTGTGTGTGTGTGTGTATGTGTGTATACATAGTTTTTTTCAATCTAGTGTGCTCAAACTGGTCGAAAAGGGATCTCTCTTTTTCTTGTTTTTGCTTTTTGTGTCATTTCCAACCCATCATGTACCTATCTAGAATGTTTTCAAATTTGAAAATCACTCAGGTATTGTGATTTACTAGTATTTTGTTGCTACAAAGGAGAAATGCCCGCCATAAGGTAAGGTACGTGGCAATGCTTGCTCAAGAAAATACATGGTAATGCAGCCAATACTTCTTTGTATGTATCAGATAAAGATTTTTTAAAAAACAGATTGGCTAGTAGGACTATTAAATTTTGAGTTTGAACTCCAGATAATTTTCATGTGGAATAATACTAAATTTATATTTACATCACCTTCATTTATTTTCTTATACAAAATTGCCTCTTGCAAGTCCTGTAAAAGGACAATTATGAGGGTGATTGTTGCAGCATTTTTTGACTGTAAAAGCCAGGAAACAATTTAAATATTTATCAGTAGTAATTTTTAAACAAAATAACATTGTGCAAGGATTTAAAGAATGAACTATGTCATTATGTATCAATGTGGATAGATCTCCAGAGCAGAATGTATGTGAAGAGAAGATGCTGATTAATTGAAAAATAATAATACAGTTTATTTAAAAAACATTTAAAACAATTTATACAATTTATATTATTTATGATAATCATATCTGTTTATAAACAGAAATATTGGAATGGAGTGTGATATGCATGAAATTTTTCATAGTACTTTTCTTTTGGAGAGGAGAGCTAAGGAGACTGAGTGAAGAGAATTTCAACTAAATCTTGTAATTTATGTTTTTTTTTTTTTTGATTTTCAAGATGGCAGGGAGCAATATAACCAAATGTTTAAGATAAACCTGAAATCATGGGAACATGGGTCTTTGTTATTTGTTCTTTACAGTCATCTCCATTTTTAAAATTTCACACATAGAAAAAGAGAACCATTCATTCTCTGCAAGAAACAAAAGCTTCTGCTTTCTAAGCTGTTTTAAGAAACTGTTCTGAGTGTTATAGAAAATAGATAAATTTGCTTGATCATGTTGATAAACAGCATCAGACACATTGATGATGATTAAATTAACCTGATTATTTTTTAAATAAGACCAAGACCTAGTGGGTTTAAAATGTGTACAGCTACTCATAACACAGTTTGTTAAGATTTCTACCAAAGAATTGGATTTGGGTTTGGATTTGGATTTGGGTTATGTTGTTGAAGTTTGTAGTAAAACAATTGAAATTTGAAAACAATTCCAGGTTATAATGACTAAATTACTGAAAGAAGACAAAAAGCTTTAAGGGTAATCCATTTTACAGAGAGTCTGCACTGCTCTGCTATCAGACTGCTCCCCATGAACCTCTCTCCGGAATTGGACTCATTTCGTAATCCAAACCAGGTGTTATTAGCAGTCATACTTTTTGTCTCGGGCAATACGCTTGAGCAAAAGAAAATCTGATCATGATATCAAACTTATGAAACACTGGAAAAAATAGATACGTTTTATTAAAACAAATAAGGTACACTACAAAAATACCAGTATTTGCGAAAATGTCCTTCTAGACGAAGGCTCATCCTTAGTATTCCTCAGACAAGAGCGTGGCTCTCATGAAGCATAAGCAATGTGCCTCTCAACTCATGAGAGAATAGAATTTAAGATTTGTCAACAACATATTACTTGGACTATATTACTTCTTACCCTTCAGGGATGGGTGTCTCAACATAAGGTAATATTTATTTTGAATACCATACTAAATATTTTTGTGGTCTTCAAATTGATTTTTGTTAGTAATTCCTGTCTCATGGACCCATCAGAATGACTTTTAGGTTAAAGGGTGCCCTGAGAGTCAAGACAGACCAAGGATCTCAATGAAACAACATGACTTCAGAGGAAAACAGTTAAAATAACAAACTGACTGCAATAAGGACAGTGAAAGAACTGCTAAGACTCACAAGAGAAAACTGAGCCTGAGGTAATGAAACTACTATGTCTATTGCTTTAAAACTGTTGAGTGAAATCCTCAGATCTCACTGCCCTTATTGCCTATTATAGGGTCAAGGAATTTATGCTATAAAGAGTAAGTAATTTCTTGCTATGTTTTTATCAAATATCAATACATATATTAAAAAATCAGTAGAAAATATGAAGACAACATTTTCAATAAATGTTTTAAACCTCTTAATCTATGCAATTGAACCTTTTCTATTAAAGTATAACAGTAGGATGTTTAGGACATGCTATTTTTTTTAAGAACTTTAATTGAGATATCATTGACATACAATAAACTGCATATGTTTAAAGGGTAAAGTTTCATAATTTTTTCCTTATTAGTAATGTATATATGACAATCTCAATCTCCCAATTCATCCCACCCCAACCTTCCTAACCCTTGGTGTCCAATGTTTGTTCTCTACATTTGTGTCTATATTTCTGCCTTGCAAACTGGTTGATCTGTACCATTTTTAATGTATGATATTTGTTTTTCTCTTTCTGACTCACTTCACTCTGTGTGACATTCTCTAGGTCCATCCATGTCTCTACGAATGTCCCAATTCCATTCCTTTTCATGGATGAGTAATATTCCATTGTATATATGTACCACATCTTCTTTATCCATTCCTCTGTTGATAGACATTTAGGTTGTTTCCATGACCTGGCTATTGTAAATAGTGCTGCAGTGAACATTGGGATGCATGTGTCTTTCTAAATTATGGTTTTCTCAGAGTATATGCCCAGTAGTGGATTGCTGGGTCATCTATTTTTAGTTTTTCAGGAAACTGTCATACTGTTCTCCATAGTGGCTGTATCAAGTTGCATTCCCAGCAACAGTGCAAGAGCGTTCCCTTTTCTCTACACCCTCTCCAGCATTTATTGTTTGAAGGTTTTCCAATGATGCCCATTCTAACTGATGTGAGGTGATACCTCATTATAGTTTTGATTTGCATTTCTCTAATAATTAGTGATGTTGAGCAGCTTTTCATGTGCCTTTTGGCTATCCGTATGTCTTCTTTGGAGAAATGCCTATTTAGGTCTTCTGCCCATTTTTTGTTTGGATTATTTGTTTTTTTGATATTGAGCTGGATGAACTGTTTATATATTTTGAAGATTAATCCTTTGCCTGTTGATTCATTTGCAAATATTTTTGCCCATTCTGAGGGTTGTCTTTTCGTGTTGTTTATGGTTTCCTTTGCTGTGCAAAAGATTTTAAGTTTCATTAGGTCCCACATTTATTTATTTTTTATTTCCATTACTCTAGGAGGTGGGTCAAGAAAAATCTTGCTGTGATATAATGTCAAAGAGTGTTCTTCCTATGTTTTCCTCTAGGAGTTTTATAATGTCTGGCCTTACTTTTAGGTTTTTTTTTTAAAGCATTACATTTGTGTAAGGAGGGTGCTCTTTTTTTAAAAATTAACATTAATTTTATTGGCTGTGTTGGCTCTTCGTTGCTGCACATGTGCTTTCTCTAGTTGCAGTGAGCAGGGGCTACTCTTCGTTTTGGTGCACGGGCTCCTCATTGTGGTGGCTTCTCTTGTTGCGGAACATGGGCTCTAGGCACATGAGCTTCAGTGGTTGTGGTACATGGGCTCAATAGTTGTGGCTCATGAGCTCTAGAGCTCAGGCTCAATAGTTGTGGCGCACAGGCTTAGTTGCTCCGCAGCATGTGGTATCTTCCTGGGGCAGGGATCAAACCCATGTCCCCTGCATTGGCAGGTGGATTCTTTAATCACTGCACCACTTAGGAAGGCCCTACATTTAGGTCTTTTAAGGACATGCTCTTAATTAGAGCTTTAGCTCCATAAATCCCAGCTGAGCTCCTCATGTCTCCAAGTTGAGCTTTGAATGAAAGTATTTATTTGCCTTTCTCAGAGTAATCTCTATAGACACACTATTGCAAATAATCTAACAAATGAGGAAGCAATAATAATGATTTTTAAAAATTGTAATATGTGTCTCTTTTACTGTATTGTAGTACAGTAAAATACTTCTTATAAACATGTTTATATTCAAATCTAACTTTAAAAAAAAAAGTTCCACTTAATTTTCCCATAGGAGTAGTTTTATTAATGACCTAATATGTGTAAAGTGCTTTCCACACACACAAAAAAGCAGTAATTTTCAAAATGTTATTGCTGAGAAAAAGAGAATTGCTAGGTTTCTAAATGTATATTAACCATGGCAAGCCCTCAGGGTATCATTTACTTTGCTGGGAAAAAGCTTAATTGTTGAAAGATGCTTTAATGGATGAAAACAATAATGCACTTAAAAAAACATGTGCGCTGATTTCCTTCTCAGCCATTGAAACACCAGTAGGTTTCCCAGTGACTTTACATGACTGCATTTCTAGTGCTTTCATACTGTTGAACTCACACCTTTACTGAACTTGTATTGCCTTCTCAGGGGGTTCATAATTGCTTTAGCCATCTTCTTTTCTTTGATCCCAGTAAAGAGTGGGTCACAACTTATACATCATTAACTTTTATTTTCACCTTTTTTAAAGTAAGATTTTGGATCTCATGGTCTATTTTACTGTTTTCAGTATAATACATTTTGATGAAAGCTTCCTATTTTAAAGCATGTTTCTTTATTTTCCTTTTAGAAATTTATTTCAATAGTAATTTTTTTCAGGAACTTATGAATTTCTTCATCTGGTTACACTTTCATTTCTTCTGAAGCAATAATGAACTTTTGACATTGTGTCATTTTTATATACTTTTTTTTCATCTTTAAGGCCTAGATTCTAACTCGTTGAAATAGTTTTTAAATTTAGTCACATCTGATTTCCATGTTCTTATTTAATATAATTATGTGTATATATATATATGATAACAATGGAAATAAAAAAAGAAAAAAGATGGAATTCATGTATAGCTATGGAATAACATAATTTTACTCCTCTTTTAAGGAGAAGGCTGAGAGACATACTTTCTTGTTCATTTATCTTAAATAAAACGTTGTCATCTTACTTGGAACACATAGTTTAAGTATTGTATATTCATTTCTTTTAATGGGAGTTATTTGTTTAGAAATTACCTGAAGATGACTTTCATTGTCATCTTTCATTTTTTCTCTTTTTCAAGGTATAAATGACATATAACATTGTATCAGTTTAAAGTGTACAACGTCTTTTGAGTATGTATATATTGTGAAATGATTACCACAATAAGTATAGTTAATGTTCATTACCTCACATAATTACACATTTTGTCCCTGTGATGACAACTTTTAAGATCTAATTTCTTAGCAACTTTCAAATATACAATACAGTATTGTTAACTATAATCAACATGCTGTATATTATATTCCCAGAACTTATCTATTTTATAACTGGAAGTTTGCATCATTTGACCTGCTCCTTCATATCACCCACCCCACTCAAACTTTGACAACCACCAAGCTATTTGGTTTCTATAACTTCGGTTATTTTCTATTCTAAATGTAAGTGAGATCAAACAGTATTTGTCTTTCTCTGTGTGACTTATTTCATTTGGCATACTGTCCTTAAGGTCCATCCATGTTGTTGCAAATGGCAGGATTTCCTTCTTTTTTATGGGTGAATAATATATCATCATGTATATATGTGTGTTTATATTATGTAATATATATATATATATATACATGTGTGCACGCACACGCGCGCGTACACACGCACACACACATATATAACTTTTCTTTATCCATTCAGCACTGATGGGACTTCAGTTGATTCCATGTCTTGGCTATTACGAATTATGCTGCAGTGAACATAGCAGTGCAGGTATCTCTTCAAGGGAGTGATTTTGTTTCCTTTGGATATATACCTGTAAATGGAATTGGTGGATGGTAGTTCTTAAAAAAAAAAAAAGTCCCCCAGTGGAACCAATTGTTAGATTTATTTCCTTACACTAAGGCATTGTCTACAGAAGAGCAATGTAAAAATACAAACATCTATCTTGGCAGGTACAGCAATATATTAATGTACGGACAAAAATTGCTATGCATTGGTATTTAACAATTACTATTCTGTTCAAGAATATTTTAAAGTAGATATTTAGGAAAATATAAGACATAACCTGTTTAAGAAATAGATTGTTGTAGAAAAGAATATTAATCAGTTACTGTTACATGAAAAAAAGAGATTATAATTGAGTGTTTTAACATGATCTCATTTTTTTGGAGTGGAAGAAGAGTGGTATTTATTTAAAGTAAGGAGGTCCATGATGGCATTTTTTCCACTTCTTATTTGAAATCATTGTTCATAACATAGAACATTGCTGCAAAACTGAAGGCACAGTGTCAGAACATTTTTTTTTTCCTAGACCTTCTTATTAAAGGCTATTTGCTGAGCAGCTTATATATGTATGTATGTATGTATGTATGTATGTATGTATTTATTTATTTATTTTTAATGGGGTATATTTGTTTTACAATGTTGTTTCTCTACAGTTTGTACTGTACAGTGAACTGGAGTTTCCTGTGCTATACAACAGGTTCTTATTAGTATTTTATACATATTAGTGTGTATATGTCAATCCCAATCTCCAATTCACCACAGCTCCCCTTTCCCACTTTGGTGTCCAATTTCATTTCTACATCTGTGTCTCTACTTCTGCCTTGCAGACAGGTTCATCTGTACCATTTTTCTAGCTTCCAAATATATGTGTTAATATACAATATTTGTTTTTTCTCTTTCTGAACTACTTCACTCTGTATGACAGTCTCTAGGTCCATCCACTTCTTGACAAATGACCCAATTTTGTTCCTTTTTATGTCTGAGTAGTATTCCATTGTATATATTTACCACTTCTTCTTTATCCATTCCTCTGTTGATGGACATTTAGGTTGTTTCCATGACCTGGCTGTTTTAAATAGTGCTGCAGTGAACATTGGGATGCATGCGTCTTTTTGAGTTACGGTTTTCTCAAGGTGTATGTCCAGTAGTAGGGTTGCTGGATCATATGATAATTCTGTTTTTAGTTTTTTAAGGAACCTCCATTCTGTTCTCCATAGTGGCTGTATCAATTTGCATTCACACCAACAGTGCAAGAGGGTTCCATTTTCTCCACTCCCTCTCCAGCATTTATTGTTTGTAGATTTTTTGAGGGTGGCCATTTTTTTTTTAATTTAATTTTTTTTTTGGGGGGGTACATCAGGTTCAATCATCTGTTTTTATATACATATCCCCGTATTCCCTCCCTTCCTTGACTCCCCCCCCTCGAGTCCCCACCACCCTCCCTACCCCAGTCCTCTAAGGCATCTTCCATCCTCGAGTTGGACTCACTTTGTTATACAACAACTTCCCACTGACTATTTTACAGTTAGTAGTATATATATGTCTGTGCTACTCTCTCGCTTCATCTCAGCTTCCCCTTCACCCCCCGCCCCCTCCCATACCCCGAGTTCTCCAGTCCATTCTCTGTATCTGCATCCTTATTCTTGTCACTGAGTTCATCAGTACCATTTTTAGATTCCGTATATGTGAGTTAGCATACAATATTTGTCCTTCTCTTTCTGACTCACTTCACTATGTATGACAGATTGTAGTTCTATCCACCTCATTACATATAGCTCCATCTCATCCCTTTTTATAGCTGAGTAATATTCCATTGTATATATATGCCACATCTTCTGTATCCATTCATTTGTTGATGGGCATTTAGGTTGCTTCCATGTCCTGGCTATTGTAAATAGTGCTGCAATAAACATTATGGTACATGTTTCTTTTGGGATTATGGTTTTCTTTGGGTATATGCCCAGGAGTGGGATTACTAGATCATATGGTAGTTCTATTTGTAGTTTTTTAAGGAACCTCCAAATTGTTTTCCATAGTGGCTGTACCAACTTACATTCCCACCAACAGTGCAGGAGAGTTGCCTTTTCTCCACACCCTCTCCAACATTTGTTGTTTCCAGACTTTGTGATGATGGCCATTCTGATTGGTGTGAGGTGATACCTCATTGTGGCTTTGACTTGCATTTCTCTGATGATGAGTGCTGTTGAGCATCTTTTCATGTGTTTGTTGGCCATCTGGATGTCTTCTTTGGAGAAATGTCTATTTAGGTCTTCTGCCCATTTGTGGTTTGGGTTATTTGCCTTTTTGGTGTTAAGCTTCATGAGCTGCTTGTATATTTTCGAGGTTAATCCTTTGTCCGTTGTTTCATAGGCAATTATTTTTTCCCATTCTGAGGGTTGCCTTTTAGTCATGTTTATGGTTTCTTTTGCTGTGCAAAAGCTTTTAAGTTTCATCAGGTCCCATTTGTTTATTCTTGATTTTATTTCCATGATTCTAGGAGGTGGGTCCAAAAGGATCTTGTGACTTCTCCTTTTTCATTTCTAATTCTGTTGATTTGTATCTTCTCCCTTTTTTTCTTGATGAGTCTGGCTAATGGTTTATCAATTTTGTTAATCTTCTCAAAGAACCAACTTTTAGTTTTATTTATTTTTCTTATGGTTTCTTTCCTTTCTTTTTCATTTATTTCTGCTCTGATCTTTATGATTTCTTTCCTTCTGCTCACTTTGGGGTTTCTTTGTTCTTCTCTCTCTAGTTGTTTGAGGTGTAAGGTTAGGTTGTTTATTCGATCATTTTCTTGTCTCTTAAGGTAGGACTGTATTGCTATAAACTTCCCTCTTAGAACTGCTTTTGCTGCATCCCATAGGTTTTGGGTTGTTGTGTTTTCATTGTCATTTGTTTCTAGATATTTTTTGATTTCCTCTTTGCTTTCTTTAGTGATTCCTTGGTTGTTTAAGAGTGAATTGTTTAGCCTCCATGTGTTTGTATTTTTTGCAGCTTTTTTCCTGTAATTGATATCTAGTCTCATGGCGTTGTGGTCTGAGAAGATGCTTGATATGATTTCAATTTTCTTGAATTTGCTGAGGTTTGATTTGTGACCCAAGATGTGATCTATCCTGGAAAATGTTCCATGTGCACTTGAGAAGAACGTGTAGTCTGTCGTTTTTGGATGGAATGTCCTATAAATATCAATGAAGTCGAGATGGTCTAATGTGTCATTTAAAGCTTGTGTGTCTTTATTGATTTTCTGTTTGGATGATCTGTCCATTGATGTAAGTGGGGTGTTCAAGTCTCCCACTATTATTGTGTTACTGTCGATGTCCCCTTTTATAGCTGTTAGTATTTGCCTTATGTATTGAGGTGCTCCTATATTGGGGGCATAGATATTTACCATTGTGATATGTTCTTCTTGGATGGATCCCTTGATCATTATGTAGTGCCCTTCCTTGTCTCTTTTAATAGTCTTTACTTTCAAGTCTAATTTGTCTGATATGAGTATTGCTACTCCAGCTTTCTTTTGACTTCCATTTGCATGGAATATCTTTTTCCATCCCTTCACTTTCAGTCTATATGTATCCCTTGGTCTGAAGTGGGTTTCTTGTAGGCAGCATATAGAAGGGTCTTGTTTTTGTATCCATTCAGCCAGTCTGTGTCTTTTGGTTGGAGCATTTAATCCATTTACATTTAAAGTGATTATTGACATGTGTGTTCCAATGACCATTTTCTTAATTGTTTTGGGTTTGTATTTGTAGGTGTTTTCCTTTGCTTGTGTTTCCTACTTAGAGAAGTTCCTTTAGTACTTGTTGTAAGGCTGGTTTGGTGGTGCTGAATTCTCTTAACTTTTGCTTGTCTGGAAACCTTTCGATTTCACCCTCAAATCTGAATGAGATTCTTGCTGGGTAGAGTATTCCTGGCTGTAGGTTTCTCTCTTTCAGGACTTTCAGTATATCCTGCCATTCCCTTCTGGCATGCAGAGTTTCTGTAGAAAGGTCAGCTGTTATCCTGATGGGTTTTCCCTTATATGTTGTTTGTTGCTTTTCTCTTGCTGCTTTTAATATTTTTTCTTTGTGTTTAATTGTCGTTAGTTTGATTAATATATGTCTTGGTGTATTTCCCTTTGGGTTTATTCTGTATGGGACTCTCTGTGCTTCTTGGACTTGGTGAATTATTTCCTTTCCCATGTTGGGGAAGTTTTCCACTATAACCTCTTCAAATATTCTCTCAGACCCTTTCTTGTTTTCTTCTTCTTCTGGGATGCCTATAATTCGAATGTTGGTACGTTCAAGGTTATCACTGAGGTCTCTGAGACTGTCTTCTAATCTTTTTATTCTTTTTTCTTTTTCCTGCTCTGTGGCATTTATTTCCCCCATTCTATCTGCCAACTCACTTATTCGTTCTTCTGCCTCAGTCATTCTGCTGGTTATAGCATCTAGAGTATTTTTAATTTCAGTTATTTTGTTATCCATTGCTGTTTGTTTTTCTGAGTTTTTATAAACTGTTCCTTGTACTTTCTCTATTTTGGTATCGAGATTTTGTATCATTTTTACTATCATTACTCTAAATTCTTTTTCAGGCATTTTTCCTATTTCCTCTTCATTTATTTGGTCTTGTGGGTTTTTTTCCTGCTCCTTTGCCTGCATGGTGTTTCTTTGTTTCCTCATGGTTGTCCAAACTTTTGGGGTTGCTTATCCTGGCGATAGAGGTGTTTATAGAAGACTGTCCTAGCCTCAGACTAATGTCCAAGTATTGGATTAAACGAATATTAAGTCTAGGAAACACATACATATATAAGACACACAATTACTGAATCCGTTAGGACATAAGGCTCTAGAGAGACCTGACAGAACCCCAGTGTGCTATCAGATATTCAAAGAGAAACCCAACAGAAATTGAAAAATGAAACAGAGCAAATAAGAGACAAAAGCAAAAGCAAACAAACAACAAATAACACCCTACACATACAAACATCAATCCAGGGAGATTTTGTAAGCTAGGATCACATATAGAAGAGAGCTGGAGTACCACAATAGAGAATGGAGATTCTCAGAATGTAATTAGACAACTGTACTAAGAACTAAGATAAAGACAAAAGCCTAATATTAAATACCAAGGCAGTGCGTCATCTGGAGAATAGATCAAGTAGTCTGAGCAGACCGATAGTGTTGCTTATAAGTATGTTAAGATAAAATAAACTTAAAAAGACTGGAAGAAAGGGGAACAGAAGAGCGTACTGTGGTTGGAAATATGCAAATAAAAAGAAAGGAATAGAAATGTATAAAAAATAGGGATGAAAGGAAAGTATGAGAGATATTTTGTCCGTACTACCAAAAACTTAGCTAGATATAGAAGTATATAAAAAGGCAAAAAAAAAAAAAAAAAAGAATAAAAAAATCATTAAAAAATTATGTTATAAAACTTGTAGATCCCCTAGGGCTAAGATCATATTTAATAAATCAAAAAAAATCAAAAAAAGTAAAAAATATCATTAAAAACTTATGTTATAAAACTTGTAGATCCCTTAGGGCTAAGATCGTATTTAATAAATCAGAAAAAAAAAAAAAAAAAAAGGAGAGAGAGAGAGAGAAAGAAAAAAAAAAAAAATCCAGAGCTGATCCCAGAATGGACCAGTTCAATAGGTATTGATGCTACTATTTCTGTTTCCTTAGCGTCTCAGCTCTAAGTGTCCTTCTCCTTGCCTTGGTTTTTTTTTTTTTTTTTTTTTGCGTTATTCTTTGACCAGCAGAGGTTCCTTCACTGTTCATCTGTAAGCATTGGTGTGTGGGGAGGGAGAGGGTACAATAGTGGCTCCTTCTCCTGGGAGTGAGTGAGCAGTGGCGCACTGTTGTTTCAGTCAGGCTTGGAGGTGCCTGTTGCAGAGGGCGCTGGTGGCTCAGGTGTAAATAGAAAGTCTTAGAGTTGGGCCTCTCTCGGGGGTTTTTTTCTTTTTGATGCTGTTTTTTTTTTTTTTTTTTCTCTCGGCAGCCTCCCTGCTGCTGGTGTTGCAAGGGGTTTTAATCCAGCCCCGCCCAAGCGCCTGAGGGTGCTTGTTATCCCTGAGCGCCTTAGGTGGCCCGCAGGGCGTCTCTCCACTGCCTGTTGCAGAGGCGCCGAAAGAGAGGGAGAGGCTATGCGCACAGCTCTTCCCCCCTGCCCATGAGCCTGCAGCCTCCAGCCGCCATCATGGCCGGGCAGCTCTCAGGGACGGGCACTCCTCTCCGCGGACCTCCTCCCTCCTGTCCTCTCGGTGCATCACCCTACTGGCAACAATGTTTCTCACCCTGAACCAGCTCTAAGGTTCCCACGCTCCTGCTCCTGGACCCTCCGTTCAGCCGCGGATCGATGTCTCGGTCCGGAACGCTGATCTGCGCTGCGGACCCTCCGTATGTTTCTCACTCCCTCCTGTCTGCCACAGCTCCACAGCTTCACCCTCTTTGAGCCCTCGTAGATGCCTCCCTACCGGCTATGTCGGGCTCCCCGCAGCCCTTTCTGGTGTCCGAGGCCGTCTGCTGGTGTTCAGCTGGTTCTCTGTGGGAATGACTGCGTCCTTCCGTGCATTCCCAATGCATCTGTGGAGAGGGATGCACTCCACGTCTCTCTACTTCGCCGCCATCTTTTTCTCCTCCCGAGGATGGCCATTTTGACCAGTGTGAGGTCAAACCTCATTGTATTTTTGATTTGCATTTCTTTAATAATTAGTGATGTTGAGCATCTTTTAATGTGCCTCTTGGCCATCTGTATGTCATCTTTGGAGAAATGTCTATTTAGGTTTTCCACCCATGTTTTGTTGATTGGGTTGTTTGTTTGTTTTTGATATTGAGCTGCTTAAGCTATTTTTATATTTTGGAGATTAATCCTTTGTCCATTGATTCGTTTGCAAATATTTTCTCCCATTCTGAGGGTTGTCTTTTTGTCTTGTTTATGGTTTCCTTTGCTGTGCAAAATCTTTATCTTTCATTAGGCCCCATTTTTTTTATTTTTGTTTTTATTTCCATTAATCTAAGAAGGTGAGTCAAAAAAAAGAACCTGCTGTGATTTATAACAAAAAGTGTTCTTCCTGTGTTTTCCTCTAAGAGTTTTATAGTGTCTGATCTTACATGTAGGTCTTTAATCCATTTTGAGTTTATTTTTATGTATGGTGTTAGGGAGTGTTCTAATTTCATTCTTTTACATGTAGCTGTCCAGTTTTCCCAGCACCACTTATTGAAGGGACTGTCTTTTCTCCATTGTATTTTCTTGCTTCCTTTGTCATAGATTAGTTGACCATAGGTGCATGGTTTATCTCTGGGCTTTCCATCCTGTTCCATTGATATATATTTCTGTTTTTGTGCCACTACCATATTGTCTTGATTACTGTAGCTTTATAGTATAGTCTGAGCTCGGGGAGCCTGATTCCTCCAGCTCCATTTTTTTTCCTCAAGATTGCTTTGACTATTCAGGTCTTTTGTGTCTCCATACAGATTTTAAGATTCTTTGTTCTAGTTCTGTGGAAAATGCCATTGGTAATTTTATAGGGATTGCATTGAACCAGTAGATTTCTTTGGGTAGCATAGTCTTTTTCACAGTATTGATTCTTCCAATCCATGAACATGGTTTATTTCTTCATGTGTTTATGTCATCTTTGATTTCTTTAATCAGTGTTTTATAGTTTTCTGAGTACAGGTCTTTTGCCTCCTAAGGTAGGTTTATTCCTAGGTATTTTATTCTTTTTGTTGTGGTGGTAAATGGGAGTGTTTCCTTAATTTCTCTTTCTGATCTTTTGTTGTTAGTAGATAGGAATGCAAGAGATTTCTGTTTATTAATTTTGTATCCTGTAAATTTACCGAATTGATTGATTAGCTCTCGTAGTTTTCTGACGGCATATTTTCGATTTTGTATGTATAGTATCATGTCATCTGCAAACAGTGACAGTTTTATTTCTTCTTTTCCAATTTTTATTCCTTTCATTTCTTTCTCTTTTCTGATTGCTGTGGCAAGGACTTCCAAAACTATGTTGAATAGTAGTGACAAGAGTGGACATCCTTTTTATGTTCCTGATCTTAGAGGAATGATTTCAGTTTTTCACCATTGAGAATGATGTTTGCTGTGGGATTGTCATATATGGCCTGTTTTGTGTTGAGGTAGGTTCCCTCTATGCCCACTTCTGGAGAGTATTTATCATAAATGGGTGTTGAATTTTGTCAAAAGCTTTTTCTACATCTACTGAGATGATCAAATGGTTTCCATTCTTCAATTTAATATAGTGTATCATATTTATTGATTTTCATATATTGAAGTATCCTTGCATCCCTTTGATAAATCCCACTTGATCATGGTGCATGATCCTTTTAATGTGCGGTTGGATTCTGTTTGCTAGTATTTTGTTGAAGATTTTTGCATCTATATTCATCAGTTATACTGGTCGGTAATTTTCTTTTTTTTTGTAGTGTCTTTGTCTGGTTTTGGTATCAGGGTGATGCTGGCGTCAGAGAGTGCATTTGGGAGTGTTTCTTCCTCTGCAATTTTTTTTGGAAGAGTTTTAGAAAGATGTGTGTAAGCTCTTCCCTAAATGTTTGATAGAATTCAGCTGTGAAGCCATCTGGTCCTGGACTTTCGTTTGTTGGAACATTTTTAATCAGTTTCAATTTCATTAATTACTATTGGTCTGCTCATATTTTCTATTTCTTTCTAGTTCAGTCTTTGCGGGTCGTACCATTCTAAGAATTTGTCCATTTCTTCCAAGTTGTCCATTTTATTGGCATATAGTTGCTTGTAGTGTTCTTTTATGATCCTTTTTATTCCTGTGGTGTCCATTGTAACTTATCCTTTTTAATTTCTAATTTTGTTGATTTGAGTCACCTCCCTCTTTTTCGTTCTGATGAGTCTGGCTAATGGTTTATCAATTTTGTGTATCTTCTCAAGGAACCAGCTTTTAGTTTTATTGACCTTTGCTATTTTTTCCTTTGTTTCTATTTCATTTATTTCTGCTCTCATCTTTATGATTTCTTTCCTTCTGCTCACCTTGGAGATTTTTTATTCTTCTTTCTCTAGTTCCTTTAGGTTTAAGTTTAGACTGTTTATTTGAGATTTTTGTTTGTTTTTTTCTTGAAGTAGGATTGTATTGTTTTAAACTTCCCTCTTAGAACTGATTTTGCTTCATCCCACAGGTTTTTGGTCATCATGTTTTCATTGTCATTTGTCTCTAGGTATTTTTTGATTTCCTCTTTGATTTCTTCAGTGATCTCTTATTTAGTAGCATATTGTTCAGCTTCATATGTTTGTGTTTTTTACAATTTTTTTTTCCTGTATTGATTGCTAATCTCATAGCATTCTGGTCAGGAAAGATGCATGATATGATTTCAATTTTCTTATATTTACTGAGCATTGGTTTGTGACCCAAGATGTGGTCTGTCCTGGAGAATGTTCCACGTGCACTTGAGAGGATGGTGGTTTCTTCCACTTTCAGGTGGAATGTCCTATAAATATCAATTAAATATATCTGGTTTATTGTGTCATTTAAAGCTTGCGTTTCCTTATTAATTTTCTGTCTGGATGATCTGTCCATTGGTGTAAGTGAGGTGTTAAAATCCCCTAATATCACTGTGTGACTGTTGGTTTACTGTTTTATGGCTATTAGCATTTGCCTCATCTGTTGAGGTGCTTATGTGCTGGCTGCATAAATATTTATAATTGTTATGTTTTCTTCTTGAATTGATTCTTTGAACATTATGTAGTGTCCTTGCTTATCTCTGTTAACAGTCTTTTTTTTTTAAACTCTTTATTGGAATATATTGCTTTACACTGTTGTGCCATTTTTTGCTGAAAAACAAAGTGAATCGGCTATATTTATGCATACATCCCCTGTATCCCCACCCTGCTGCGACTCCCTGATACCCTCCCTATCCCAGCCCTCTAAGTCATCACCTATCATCGAGTTGATCTCCCTGTATTATGCAGCAGCTTGCCACTAGCTGTCTATTTTACATTTGGTAGTGTATATATTTCAATTATACTCTTTCACTTCATCCCAGCTTCCCTTTCCCCCCACCCCATCTCCTCCAGTCCATACTCAACATCTGCATCTTTATTCTGACCCTCTCATTGGGTTCATCAGTACCATCTTTTTAGATTCCATGTATATAAGTTAGCATACAGTATTTGTTTTTCTCTTTCTGGCTTACTTCACTCTGTAAGACAGTCTCTAGGTCCATCCACCTCACTACAAGTAACTCAATTTCATGTTTTATGGATAAGTTATATTCCATTGTATATATGTGCAACATCTTCTTTATCCATTCCTCTGTTGATGAGCATTTAGGTTGCTTCCATGTCCTGGCTATTGTTAATAGTGCTGCAATGAACGTTGTGGTACATGTTTTTTTTTTGGATTATGTTTTTCTCCAGGTATATATATGCAATAGTAGGATTGCTGGGTCAATTTTAAGTTTAAGTTTTTGAGTTTATTTTAAGTTTATTGAGAAACCTCCATACTGTTTTTCATAGTGCCTGTACCAATTTACATTCCCAGCAACAGTGCAGGAGGGTTCCCTTTTCTCCACACCCTCTCCAGCATTTATTGTTTCTAGATTTTTTGATGATAGCCATTCTGACTGGTGTGAGGTGATACCTCATTGTGGCTTTCACTTGCATTTCTCTAATGGTTAATGATGTTGAGCATCTTTTCATGTGTTTGTTAGCCATCCACATGTCTTCTGTGGAGAACTGTCTATTTAGGTCTTCTGCCCATTTCTGGATTGGGTTATTTGCTTTTTTGGTACTAAGCTGCATGAGCAGCATGTATATTTTGGAGATTAATCCTCAGTCAGTTGCTTCATTGGCAAATATTTCTCCCATTCTAAAGGTTGACTTCTTGTCTTCATTATGGTTTCTTTTACTGTGCAAAAGCTATAAAGTTTCATTAGGTCCCATTTGTTTAATTTTGTTTTTATTTCCATTATTCTAGGAGGTGGGTCAAAAGGATCTTGCTTTGATTTATGTCATAAAATGTTCTGCCTATGTTTTCCTCTGAGACTTCTATAGTGTCTGGCCTTAGATTTAGGTCTTTAATCCATTTTGAGTTTATTTTTATATCTGGTGTGAGGAAGTGTTCTAATTTCATTCTTTTACATGTTGCTGTCCAATTTACCCAGCACCACATATTGAAGAGGCTGTCTTTTGTCCATTGTATATTCTTGCCTCCTTTATCAAAGATAAGGTGCCCATATGTGCTTGGGTTTACCTCTGGGTTCTCGATTCTCTTCCGTTGATCTTCCTTTGTGTTTTTGTGCCAGTACCATACTGTCTTGATCACTGTGGCCTTGTAGTATAGTTTGAAGGCAGGAAGCCTAATTCCACCAACTCCATCTTGCCTTCTCAAGGTTGCTTTGGCTGTTCAGGGTCTTTTGTGTTTCCATACAAATAGTAAAATTTCTTGTTCTAGTTCTGTGAGAAATGCCATTGGTCATTTAATAGGGATTGCGTTGAATCTGTTAATTGCTTTGGATAGTATAGTCATTTTCACAATGTTGATTCTTCCAATCCAAGAACATGGTATGTCTCTCCATCTGTTTGTATCGTCTTTGATTTCTTTCATCAGTGTCTTATAGTTTTCTGCATTCAGGTCTTTTGCCTCCTTAGGCAGCTTTATTCCTAGGTATTTTATTCTTTTTGTTGTAGTGGTAAATGGGAGAGTTTCCTTAATTTCTCTTTCTGCTTTTTCATTGTTAGTGTATAGGAATGCAAGAGATTTCTGCACATTTACTTTGTATCCTGCTACTTTACTAAATTCATTGATTAGTGCTAGCAGTTTTCTGGTAGAATCCTTAGGGTTTTCTATGCATAATATCATGTCATCTGCAAAGAGTGACAATTTTACTTCTTATTTTCCATTTTGGATTCCTTTTATTTCTTTTTTTTCTCTGACTACTGTGGCTAAAACTTCCAAAATTCTGTTGAATAATAATGGTGAGAGTGGGCACCCTTATCTTGCTCCTGTTCACAGAGGGAATTCTTTCAATTTTTCACCATTTAGAATGATGTTGGCTTTTGGTTTTTCATATATGGCTTTTATTATGTTGAGGTAATTTCCTTTTATGCCCATTTTCTGGAGGTTTTTTTTATCATAAATCGATGTTGAAATTTGTCAAAAGCTTTTTCTTCATCTTCTGAAATTGTCATATGTTTCTTATCCTTCAATTTGTTGATATGATGTATCACATTGATTGATTTGCATATATTGAGGAATCCTTGCATCCCAGGGATAAACCCCACTTGATCACGGTATGTGATCTTTTTAATGTGCTTTTAGATTCTGTTAGCTAGTATTTTGTTGAGGATTTTTGCATCTATATTCATCAGTCTTATTGGCCTGTAATTTTCTTTTTTTGTGACATCTTTGCCTGGTTTTGGTATCACGGTGATGGTGGCCTCGTAGAATGAGTTTGGGAGTGTTCCTGCTTCTGCTATATTTTGTGACATTTTGAGAAAGATAGATGTTAACTCTTCTCTTAATGTTGATAGAATTCACCTGTGAATCCATCTGGCCCTGGGCTATTTTTTGTTGGGAGATGTTTAATCACGGTTTCAGTTTCTGTACTTCTTATTGGTCTGTTCATAGTTTCTGTTTCTTCCTTGTTCAGTCTTGGAAGATTGTACTTTTCTAAGAATTTATCCATTTCTTCGATGTTATCCAATTTATTGGCATATAGTTGCTTGTAGTAGTCTCTCCAGATCTTTTGTTTTTCTGCGGTGTCCGTGGTTACTTCTCTTTTCTCATTTCTAATTCTGTTGATTTGCATCTTCTCCCTTTTTTTCCTGATGAGTCTGGCTAATGGTTTATCAATTTTTTTATCTTCTCAAAGAACCAGCTTTTAGTTACATTGATATTTGCTATTGTTTCCTTCCTTTCTTTTTCATTTATTTCTGATCTGATCTTTATGATTTCTTTCCTTCTGCCCACTTCAGGTTTTTTTTTTGTTATTTCTCTAATAGTTTTAGGTGTAAAGTTAGGTTGTTTATTCGATATTTTTCTTGTTTCTTAAGGTAGGACTCTATCGCTATGAACTTCCCTCTTAGAACTGCTTTTGCTGCCTTCCGTAGGTTTTGAGTTGTTGAGTTTTCATTGTCATTTGTTTGTAGATATTTTTTGATTTCCTCTTTGGTTTTTTTTAATGATTTCTTGGCTGTTTCATAGCATATTGTTTAATCTCCATGTGTTTGTATTTTTTACATTTTTTTCCTGTAATTGATATCTAGTCTCATGGCATTGTGGTCAGAAAAAATGCTTGATACGATTTCAATTTTCTTCAATTTACCGAGGTTTGATTTGTGACCCAGGATGTGATCTATCCTGGAAAATGTTCCATGTGCACTTGAGAAGAAAATGTATTCTGTCATTTTTGGATGGAATGTCCTATAAATATCAATGAAGTCGAGGTGGTCTAATGTGTCATTTAAAGCTTTTGTGTCCATATTTATTTTCTGTTTGGATGATCTGTCCATTGATGTAAGTGGGGTGTTCAAGTTTCCTACTATTATTGTGTTCCTGTCGATGTCCCCTTTCATGGCTGTTAGTATTTGCCTTATGTACTGGGGTGCTCCTATGTTGGGGGCATAGATATTTACAATTGTTATATGTTCTTCTTGGATGCATCCCTTGATCATTATGTAGTGTTCTTCCTTGTCTCTTGTAATAGTCTTTACTTTCAAGTCTAATTTGTCTGATATGAGTATTGCTACTCCAGCTTTCTTTTGACTTCCATTTGCATGGAATATCTTTTCCATCCCCTTACTTTCAGTCTATATGTGTCCCTTGATCTGAAGTGGGTTTCTTGTAGGCCACATATAGAAGGGTCTTGTTTTTGTATCCATTCAGTCAGTCTGTGTCTTTTGGTTGGAGCATTTAATCCATTTACATTTAAGGTGATTATTGACATGTGTGTTCCAATTACCATTTTCTTAATTGTTTTGGGTTTGTATTTGTAGGTGTTTTCCTTTTCTTGTGTTTCCTACTTAGAAAAGTTCCTTAAATGATTGTTGTAAGGCTGGTTTGGTGGTGCTGAATTCTCTTAACTTTTGGTTGTCTGGAAAGCTTTTGATTTCTCCATCAAATCTGAATGAGATTCTTTCTGGGTAGAATATTCTTGGCTGTAGGTTTCTCTCTTTCAGGACTTTCAGTATATCCTGCCATTCCCTTCTGGCCTGCAGAGTTTCTGAAAAAAGATCAGCTGTTATCCTTATGGATTTTCCCTTATATGTTCTTTGTTGCTTTTCTCTTGCTGCTTTTAATATTTTTTCTTTATGTTTAAGTTTCATTAGTTCAATTAATATGTGCCTTGGTGTATTTCCCTTTGGGTTTATTCTGTATGGGACTCTGCACTTCTTGGACATGATGAATTATTTCCTTTCCCATGTTGGGGAAGTTTTCCACTATAATCTCTTCAAATATTTTCTCAGACCCTTTCTTTTTCCCTTCTTCTTCTGGGATGCCTATTATTCAAATGTTGGTGCGCTTAATGTTGTCACACCAAGGTCTGTGAGACTGTCTTCCATTCTTTTTATTCTTTTTTCTCTTTCCTGCTCTGTGGCAGTTTTTTCCCCCATTCTATCTTCCAACTCAGTTATTCATTCTCTGCCTCAGTTATTCTGCTGTTTATACCATCTAGAGTATTTTAATTTCAGTTATTTTGTTGTCCATTAGTGTTTGTTTGTTCTTTAGTTCTCCTGAGTCCTTATTAACTGTTTCTTGTGTTTTCTCTATTTTGTTGTAGAGTTTGGGTCATCTTTACTATCATTACTCTGAATTCTTTTTCAGGCAGTTTTCCTATTTCCTCTTCATTTATTTGGTCTTGTGGGTTTTTTTCCTGCTCCTTCACTTGCATGGTGTTTCTTTGTTTTCTCATTTTGTCTAATTTATTGGATTTACTGTCTCCTTTCCCTATGCTGCCTAGTGCTAATTCCTCTTGTTTCTGCCCTCTGCCCCCTGTGGTGGGTTTTGTCCAGTGTCTTGTGTAGGCTTCCTTGTGGGGGGGTCTGGTGTCTACTTTCCAGTGTGTGGCTCTGTGTCTTTTCTCTCTGATGAGCAGGGCTGTGCCAGGTGGTGTGTTTTAGGGTATCTGTGAGGTTAATATGGCTTTAGGTAGTCTGTGTGCTGATGGGTGGGTTTGTGTTCCTGTCTTGTTTGCAGTTTGGTATGAGGTGTCCAGCAGTGGCATTTGCAGATAGTTGGACAAAGCTGGGTCTTAGACTCTGATACAGGGCTCCTTGAGAGTTCTCTGCAGTTAATCTTCCCTGTGTGTGAGGACTCCCTAGTAGTCTAGCATCCTGGATTCAGTGATCCTTCCCCAGAGCCTCCTACTTGACTTCTGATGGAGTAGTCCAGACTTCAGAGGTTGCTTGTCCTGGCAAAAAAGGGGTTTAAAGAATACTGTCCAAGCCCCAGACTCATGGCAGAGTGTTGAGTCAAACAAACACTAAATCAAGGAAACACATACATGTATAAGACACACAAATACTGAATCCAGTAGAACATAAGGCACTAGAAAGACCTGACAGAAGAACCCCAGTATGCAATCAGACAATCAAAGAGAAAACCAACAGAAATTCAAAACCAAAAAAACAAAACAAAAAACACCACACACACACATACACAAATCCAGAGAGATTTTGAAAGCTAGGATCAAATATAATAAAGAGCAAGAGTACCACAAGACAGACTGAAGATTCCCAGAATGAAATCAGACAAATATACTTAGAACTAAGATTAGGACAGAACCTAACAATAAATACCAAAGCAGTGTGTCATCTGGAGAATAAATCAAGGAAACAGAGCAGACCAATAATATTGCTTCTAAGTGTATTAAGATAAAATAAACTAAAAAAAGATAGAAGACAGGGCAACAGAAGAGCATAGTGTATCTAAAAATATGAAAAGAAAAAGAATAGAGAGGAAAAAATAGAAATGTATAAAAGATAGAGAAAGAAAGAAGGTAGGAGAGATAAAGTTAGCACTACAAAAAACAGCTAATAGAAATATGTAAAAAATCTAAAAATAAAAGTAGAAGAAAAAATAGAATAAAGGAATAAAAGAATATGTTATAATACGTGTAGATCCCTTATGACTAAGATTATAATTAATTAAAACACACACACACACACACACACAAACACATATCCTGGGAAATTTTGAAAGCTAGGATCAAATATAATAAAGAGCAAGAGTACAAGCAGACAGACTGAAGATTCCCAATACAAAATCACACAGTTATAATCAGAACTAAGATAAAGACCCAACCTAATAATAAAAACCAAAGCAGTGTGTCATCTGGAGAATAAATCAAGGAAAGAGAGCCGAGTGATAATATTGATTATAAGTATATTAAGATAAAAGAGACTAAAAAAGGATAGAAGACAGGGTAACAGAATAGCATAGTGTGACTGTAAATATGAAAAGAGAAAGAAAAAAGTAGAAATGTGTAAAAGAAATGAAAAAAAGGTATGAGAGATATAGTCAGCACTACAAGAAACTTAGCTAGAAATAGAAATATATAAAAAGGTTAATAAAATAGAATAAAAATTAGAATAAAAAATATGTTATAAAATGTGTAGATCCCTTAGGACTAAGATTGTAATTAATTAAAAAAAAAAAAAAAAAGCTAGAGCTGACCCCAAAATGGACCAATCAATAGAATTAATAATAATATTTCTTTTTCCTTGAGGTCTCAGGTGTAAGTGTCCTTCTACTCTCCTTGGACTTTTTGCATTACTCTGCAACTAGCAGAGCTTCCTTTATTGTTCGTCTGTAAGCACTGGTGTGTGGGAGAGAGAGGGTACAATACTGGCTCCTTCCCCTGGGAGTGAGTGAGCAGTGGCACCCTGCCTGGGTCGCAGTGGCATGGGCAGTGCTTGTTGCAGAGGGACACTGGCAGCTCAGGCTGAGAGAGTGACTACAACCACGGCTCCTGCCCACTGCGGACGACTGCACCGGGGTGCCCAGCCTGGGTCATGGTGGTTCAGTCAGCCGTGGCGGTGCCTGTTGCAGAGGGACACTGGCAGTTCAGGTGTAAACAGAATGTCTCTGGAGCAGGGCCACTCTGCGGACTTTTGGCACTCGGCTGCAGGCACTCTAGGCCAACCTCACCTGGAGGCCATTGTTATCCCTGAGTGCATTAGCCAGGCCCAGAGGGGTCCTTCCTTTGTCCATTGCAGGCACCAAGAGGGAGAGATACTATACGCATGGCTCCTTCCCCCTGCTTGTGAGTAAGCAGTATCGAGTCACTGCCATGGCCATGCAACTTTCTGAGGTAGGCACTCTCTGCTGTGGATTTCTTCCTTCATGTCCTCTCAGTCCATCTCCCCACTGCCAACAATGTTTCTCACCCTGAAGCAGTTCTCCAGTTCCCACGTTCCAGCTCCCAGACCCCCTGTTCAGCTGTGAACTGATGTTTCAGTCTGGAGACGCTGAGCCATGGTGCAGAGCCTCCATGTGTTTCTCACTCTTTGCCATCTGCCACAGCTCAGCTGCTTCACCCTCTTTGAACAGTCCCAAATTTCTCCCTTCTGACCCAGGGAAAATCCCCACTGAAGAAGGGGTTTCCCCGTCAGATAAGGGATGTCTTCCCGAATTCGGCAATCTCCCCTCTCTTCCAGATCCCCCTGCCCCAGGCTGTGGTCCCTTTCCTTTCTTCTCCTCCTCTTTCTCCTTTTTTTTTTTTTTTTTTCTTCTGTCCTACCCAGTTATGTCAGGATCTTTGCAGTCCTTTCTGGTGTCAGAGGTCTTTTGCTGGTGTTCAGCTGGTTCTCTGTGGGAATTATTACGTCTTTGGTGTCTTCCTGATGCATCTGTGGAGAGGGATGTATTCCACATCCCTCTACTTCCCCACCATCTTTCTTCTCCCAGACAGTGATTTAACTTTATATCATATGCACAGATAGAATTTATTATCTAATGACAAATATCATTCTTTTAAAAAAATGAAAGAGAATCCAGTTAAAGAGTGAGTAAATTAATAGTAATTAAGAAAAAAATATGCCTCAAATATTATCTTTAAGATATACTTTAATTTATAAAAAATACTTTTGAATATGTTGAGCAAAAATTTTGATTTATAATTACATGTATGACCCAATAATTAGGACAGATATTTAAATCATGAGTAAATTATTGTTAGTGATTAAATTTTGTTTCTGAAAGTATTATATGATGGTGTGATAAGGCATCTCTTGCTTCATCTTCACTTCTAAACCATGTTCAGAAAATTGTTTAGAAAAACATTTCAGGATCTTCAGCACTTTTTCAAAGGTCTTAGATCTTTTGATCCTCAAACCATTTTTTTTGAAGTGTCAAACATTGTCAAATTAACTTCTTCAACTATTTACCCATTTTAATTCTCAAAAATACTCCTTTGTCAATGCCTTGTAGGTGATTTGGGCAGTTCTCCAATAACAATTTCATCAACCTCAAGAAATCTTGCATCTTTCTCAAGATTTATAATTTAAAGTTGGTCTCGTTTTCTTTTATATTTGCACTATACTGTCAGATGTTCTGTGCATCTGAGACTTAGTAAAAGATTGGCAGGCAACATCCATCTGGAATAAATTTTAATGTTAACTGGTAAGTATTTACTTGGAGACCCACTTTTAAGTAGTTAATTCATTGGTAAATATTTGCCTAATAAAACAATTTTTCTTAATTAACCTTATAATTCTGGAGACTTGGCTAATGCATGTTTAGATAATGAGAACGACTCTGTATTTGGAAGCTCTAGCTTTTATTCAGTGACAACAAAATTGATGTTTTGTTGTGTATGGTTCAGAATATTTTCCTTGGAAAAGTGGCATGCATTGTGTTATCTCTGTGTTTATGCCTGTTTTAGGTATATATTTATGCATATCATATGCACACTCACACCCCCCCACACACACTCATAGGTTCAAATTCTACCCAATTGTCAAAAAGCAGTTAATTAGCTAACCAGGCTTCTAAGTATCAAATTTATAAAATGGTAATGCATATATCAAATGAAATATGATCCTTAGCTAGAATTCTAGCTTTAATGAATTCCAACATTAATCCCATGTGACTCATTGTCAGGAAGTGTGAGAATCAAAACTGTTCCTTTTGTTGCCTTTCACTCACTGTGAAAACAGAGCAAAGAACAGTCCCTTTGGCACATTCATCAAAACTGTGATCAGGCTGATTAAAATGCAGATATACTAGGGCTTATCTTTTATCTGCAGCCCAACAGTGATATCTGATTTATTTGACTCTCATTAACACTCTGTTTCCCTGCTTTCTTTACTATTGTTTGCTGCTGTTACTGGCATCTAATTAAACAAGCACAACTGGAAATTTTGTATGCACATTTGCTCTATATGTTTCTCTGATATCATTTGAAACTTGTCTCCTTGCCAGTAATGTACTCCTTAGGCATAGCATGAGGGCGGAATGGTAATTTGGTGTTTTTCTGCACTGTATTACTTTTGTGTGAGGAATCAAGGATCTTATAAATTTTTAAATTGAACAATACCCTCTGTGTGATTTGCTTCCATTTCTTTTAAAGAGTTCGCAAAGTCTTCTGATGCCTGAATGACAAAGCCTGCGTTTCACGGGATATTTGTATATTGTTGTTCTGATTTCTCTCATGATACACATTGTGTATTTCATTTTTATTGCACACATCTTCACTAGTCTCTTTTCCATATGGGGTTTCCCATTTTAGTAATTTAGATCCTGGGAAAATCAGGTTCACTAAGTGTCCTCTTTTAAAGCCCCATTCACTTAATATCATTTCAGGTTTCTCAGTTATTTTACTAGATTGTGTTTTCTGGCCATTTCTTTTACTCTTTCTAAAAAGAACTATTTAGCTCCCCTACCCCACAAATAAAGAGAGAGAAAATAGAAGAGAAAAATAGAAATATATCAGAGAAATATAAAGTTATTTTCAGTCTAGATCAACTTCTTCATTTTATGTTAATTTTTTGTTACAGAATTCCAAATGGGAATCTTTGAGAGTTAATGTCTTTTGTTTTAGATTTGTGCCTATGTAGTATTTGGTTCCTTGCCATGAACAGCAGGGAACATATTATTTATTTTTGTGGTTGTGACCCCCTACTCATGTTAACCAAAATAATTGAATTCAAGCCTTAGCAATTGTGAAAGCAATTTGAATATAATCATATTTCAATTACTGTGATAGTGTAATTCCAAATTACACCACCTGATGCTTCTAGAGGCATCAATATGAACAATATGAATAAAAGGAGAATATTTATACCAAATGTCTTTTGAAAAGTTAAAATGAGATAAGTAATTTTTATTTGCTTTTTGATGGGACATTAAGTATATATCAAACATACATGTATATATAACAGCATACCCCAACTTTTAGCAACTTTATCTCAGTGAACCTGTATATTTAAATTATTTTCCTTATACTTTTTTAGTTTTGGGTACTGTGTGTTTGTCTGATCTTGCCCAGTTGTAGGAACTATGTAATTAGTTAACTATATTCTGAAGGTGAAGACCTAAATAACCTTTGGTGGTAGGAGAGTGGAGGATAGATATTCATATATATTAGTTATATGACTATAACTTGTTTCCAACATCTTAGAGGCAAGATTTTAGGATGAATTATGCTTGTTTGTGGCAGGATAATAATACTCATAGGATTCTAGTTATAGAAATAGTAGCATTAATACATAAAGACATATCTATCTATCTACCTATGTATCATTTATTGAAATGTAAAAACAGCAAAATGTTGGCAATAATTTAAATGACCATGGCAGATGACTCTAAATATAGTAAAGGAATAGAATAGAATACTAAGGAGCATTTCCAAAAAAAATATTAATGTAGATCTATACATACTAGATTAGGAATCTATTCATGATATTTTTGTAAATGAAAAATTAAGTTGAATGTTATGTGTCATATTGTTGTATTTTGTAAATGTACTATGTACAGGTATATATGTTTTTACATAGAGGTGTATTTCTACGACCTGGGTGAGGGAAGACACCAAACTGATAACTATGGGTGCCTGTGGGTACATACTTGAAGAAAAAGGCAGAAGACTTTTCTTTTTCTAATTTATATAATTAAAAAGGAAAATGGAGGATTTTAGGTGAGTTTTACTACTTAGTAATTTTTAGTCTCTTCCAAAAAGATGATGCAATTGTCATAGTCAATGACACTTCCAGGAATGCTTTCTTGGTGTTAGGTAGTGGTACAGAGGTTTTAGCCTGCATGGGACTATCATCTGTTTGTGTAACTGACAAAGCAGATGCATTTCATACGTGTTCCCTTGGAGTTCTGACCCAGTTTAGAGCAGTGCAGAGGCTTAAACAAGAGAGATTATGATTTTCCCCCTTCTATCACAATCGACAAGTCTAGGCACCAAGGCAATACTGTTTGATGAGATCATTTAGGGACCCACAATTCTTCTTTCGTATTGTTGTTCTGGCCTCCCCGGAATGATTCTGTTCTTCAACACAACCAGAATTGGGTGACCTTGTATTTGGAAGGATAGAAGGCCCAAAGAAACAATTTCCTGTAGGAGGGTAGGCCCTTAAGTGAGGGCACATTTCATTTCTACTCTCATTCCATTGGTGATAATTTTGTCATATGACCACACACAGGCAAAGGGGGTGTGTGTGTGTGTGTGTGTGTGTTGTATATATTTATATTTGAATATTGTCTTAAAAATACATTGTTTGTGTCAAAAGTGTCTTTCAATGTATTATAGTAGATGACTGTGTGCTTTAATTAGATGCTACTACCACAGCATGAAAAAGTATGTCTTCTAAGCTTTAGGAAAATGAAATTACAGATATTAATAAATAATAAATTTACATTTTTAAGGGCCATATCAGTTGAAATGTTGCAATACACACCAGTGTACTATCTTATATTCTAAAAGTTTTAATTCTTCCGAAGTTCAAATAATGCTGTCAAGTTAATTAGAAACTTCAGTCAAAATATCAATTACACAGATCTACTCACAAGTGTCCCAACAATGACTCTTAGCCAGACATGCTGTGAATGATGTTACTATAATATATCACAGTTTATTGTAAAACTACTAATGTCCTGGAATTAGAAAAATAAAATCAAGGATCTACCATTTTCTTTTAAATTTTAAAAGTCATCATCCTGGGTTTCTTTATAAGAATATGTATATTTTTTCAGATTCTTGTAAATTGTATGTCTGTACCAGGAAGTGAGGATACAGTCTAAGTTTTATGGATACTAGTATTTCTTAAATAAGCACAGATATTATTTTCTAAAAGATTAGTGCAGTTCTCTTTGATTTATATCTAGTATTTTAACACTTCACTTTCTTTAATCTCATGTATGTAATTACTTTTAACAAGGGTTATCTAATTTAGGTCATTTCCTAGTGATGCATCAGTGAGCATAAATTGCTCTTCAATTGTGTCAGCTTTCATCTCTGCATCAGTGACCCATAGAACCACTTATACCACAAATGTGAAATGATTCTATTAACACACAGTAGTTTTCTGGTTTCCCTAATCATTAAAAAAAAGGGGGGGGGCATTTAATGTAAGATGTTCTTCATTCTACTCCAGTAACCTATCAAACTAAACTCTCTCTTTATTTCGGTGCTAAATTTCTTGCTGTTTTCTACACTGTCTGCTGCCCAGTCACATCTCAGTTCTTTGTGACTGAGCTTCTCTCCTGGTAAGTATTCTCAAACTGCTCTCTAAAAGATCACTGTTAAGTTAAATATCTTTGGCCCTTTTTCATTCTCAGTCTTAGCTTACAGACATTATTGAAGGTAATGTAGTTTGGTGATTAAACCACACTCACATAAGCCTGGAATTAAAATTAAGTTTTGCCAATTTCTGGATATAAACCTTTAGATAAGTACTGCCTGAGGCTTGTTACTTCATGTGGCTGATACTAACCTTTTAAAAAGATTTTGTGATTTTAAGTGAGATAAGGTATATAAAGCACTTAGTACAGTATCTGGTACATATTCATGATATCTTTTAATATTAGGCATGATTTCCATTCTCAGTGTTCTTTTTTTAATTGAAGTCTAGTTGATTTACAATATTATATTAGTTTCACATGTATAGCATAGTGATTCAGTATGTTTACAGATTATATTCCATTAAAAGTTATTACAATTAAAAAATAATGGCTACAATACCCTGTGCTGTATAATATATCCTTGTTGTTTATTTTATACATAGTAGTTTGTATCTCTTAATCTTATACCCCTGTCTTGCCCTTTCCACCTTCTCTTTCCCCACTGGGAATCACTAGCTTGTTTTCTATATCTTAGTATCTTTCTCTTTTGCTATATGCATTCATTTGTTTTATTTTTTGTATTCCACATATAAGTGATATACAGAATTTATCTTTCTCTGTCTGATTTATTTCATTAAGCATAATATTCTCTAGATCCATCCATGTTGCTGCAAATGGCAGAATTTCATTCTTTTTTATGGCTTAGTAATATTGAATTGTATATATGTAACACATCTACTTTATCCATTTTTCTGTTGACGGATACTTCTTTTGCTTCCATATCTCAGGTCTTGTAAATAGTGCTTGCTATGATCATTGAGATGCATATACCTTTTTGAATTAGTATTTCTTTTCTGACTATATACTTAGCAGTGGAATTGCTGAATCATATGGTAGTTCTATTTTTACTTTTTTAAGGAACCTCCATACAGGTTTCCTATAGGGGCTGCACCAATTTACATTTCCACTGACAGTGTACAAGGGTTCCCTTTTCTCCACATCCTTGCCAACGTGTGTTATTTGTAGACTTTTTGATGATGCCCTTCTGACAGGTGGGAGGTAATATTTCCTTGTTGTTTTGATTTGCGTTTCTATAATGCTTAGCATTGTTGAACATCTTTTCATGTGCCTGGTAGTCATCTGTATGTCTTCTTTGGAAAAATGTCTGTTCAGGGCTTTGCATATTTTTTAATGGATTATTTGTTTTTTTGATATTGAATTGTATGTTGAATATTAATCCCTTGTTTATCATATCATTTGCACATATTTTTCTCCCATTCAGTAGGTTGTCTTTTCATTTTGTTGATGGTTTCCTTTGCTGTGCAAAGAGCTTTTACATTTAATTAGGTTACATTTATTTACTTTTGCTTTTATTTCTTGTGCTTCAGGAGACAGATCCAAGAAAATATTATGATTTATGTCAAAGAGTGTTCTGCTTATGTTCTCTTCTACGAGTTTTATGGTTTCTGGTTTTACATTTAGGTCTTTAATCCATTTTGAGTTTATTTTTGTATATGGTGTGAGGAAATGCTCTAATCTCATTTGTTTACATGTAGCTGTTATTGAAGAGACTGTCTTTTTTGTCATTGTCTATTCTTGCCTCTTTGTTGTATATCAATTGAGCATTGGTGCATGAATTTACTTCTGGGCTCTCTGTTTCATTCCATTGATCTATGTGTTTGTTTTTGTGCCAGTACACGCTGTTTTGATTACTGTAGCTTCATAGTATAGTCTGAAGTTTGGGAAGGTGATACCTTCAGCTTTGTTCTTTTTTATCAAGATTTCTTTGGTAATTTTGGGTCTCCTGTGGTTCCTATGAACTTTCATATTATTTTCTATAGTTCTGTGAAAAATGCCATGGCTGTTTTGATAGGTATTGAATGAAATTTATAGATTGCTGTGGTTAGTATGGCCATTTTAACAATATTAATTTTCAAAGGAAAGAGCACAGAGAATCTTTCCATTTCTCTGAATCATCTTCTATTTCCTTCATCAGTATTTTATAGTTTTCAGAATAAAATTTAAAGAATTTTTCAGATTAAAGAATAATTTTATTCTTTTTGCTGTGATTTTAAACTGGATTGCTTTTTTGCTTTTTCTTTCTGATAGCTCATTGTTAGTGTATAGAAAAGCAACAGATTTCTGTTGCCATAGCTCCAGTCTCCATCCCAGAACCAGAACCAGATTGCCTCTGCCTCCCAGGATACAGTTTTGCTCCCCAGTTGTGTCAGCCCTAGATCCAGTGCCACTCTATTACTTTGAGTAAGCAGTGCTGGAGCATTCACTTGACTGGGCCTGGGGCACAAACCAAGGTGATATCAGAAATCTCAGCAGCCACTAGAGCAGTCCTTTCTCTGCCCTGTCTTCCCTGCCTCAGGGAAAGCCAGTGTAGGTTTGATCCTCAAGAGTGGTGTCCAGGCTTCTCATTGTCCAGTGGTCCTCCAACCAGCCATGGGGGCCTGTCTCCCTTGCGTAGGAGCCCAGGACTGGCGTGCCCAAGTGGCTCTCACAGCTCACTTCTCAGAGCAGTCTCTGCCCGTGTACTCTCGCTTTTCCCCTGTGAGACTCTCTCTAGGGGCATAGGTCCAGAACTGACTGTTTTTATTCTCTTCTGACCCAAGTACGTGTGAATCTTTCTTACAGTCTTGGTTGTACAGAAATCTTTCTGCCAGTTTTCAGTTAGTTTTGAGTAAGAATTGTTCCACATGTAGATGTATTTTTGATGTGTTTGTTGGGGGAGGGGAATTGAGTTCCATGTCCTCCTACTCTGCTATCTTGATAAATCTCTCCCATTCTCAGTATTCTTGATCTTTCATTTTTTGTGAATTTTATGTAATGCTCACCCTACTTCTCTGCTTATTTCTTAATCTCTTCAGTTTTTATTTCTTCCTCCTGTTTCTTATATTTACATATTCCTCGACATTTTTACTTGTCTACAGGTTGCCCTTGGTGATATTAACCTCTCTCTTTGCTATGGACTGCATATTTGCCATCCCAGCCCCTTCATATATTGAAACTCTACTCCCCAGTTGACAGTGTTTGGAGGTAGAGCCTTTGAGAGGTGATTAGGTCATGAGGTTGCAGCCTTCATTATGGGACTAGTGCCTTTATAAAAAGCCTTAGAAAAATTAGTGTTTCTCTTTCTGCTCTGCTATGTGAGGATAGGATGGAAAGATTGTCATCTGCAAACCAGGTAGCAACCTCTCACCAGACGCTGAATTTGTCCTCACTTTGCTCTTGGACTCCCAAGCATTCAGAACTGTTAGAAATAAATTCTTGTTGTTTAAGCCACTCAGTTTATGGTGTTTTGTTATGGCAACTGACAAAAATACTCTTGGAATCAAAAATCACTTCTCAATTCTAATCATTTGAATTCTAGAAAGTAAACCTCTTGGCATACCTACTCTGAAGATCCCCTTTTAAATTTCATATTTCCTTTAGAATATTTCTAAGTATCTTTCTGATATCTCAGTTTGCACATGCTTCAGTCTGAATTCATCTGTCTCCTAAGCCTGATTTAATTATCCTCATATTTCAGTTAGTGCCGCTTCTATACTCATAGTCTAACTTTTGATTCTGTTGTAATCTTCTTCCACAGTTAATCGTTTGCATAATAACATGAGTTCTACCTTCAGTATAACTCTAGTCACTCCTGTATTTTCTCTCTGTCACACTGTTACTCATATTCGTAGTACTGTCTTCTGACTTTCAGCATCTCCTACATCCTTTTGCATTGATGCCAGATTATACCTCTGTATCTACAGTCCAAAGATTCAGCTGATTTTCTAATCATTAATTAACAAATAAGCATAGCTATGATTCAGTCTTACCTATCTTATCATGAGTAACTGATTCTCAATATTCGTGACTGGAAATAAGTTGAAAGCAGAAAAAATTAAATTATTTCAGATGAAAGGGAGCAAGATGATGAATTATCCAAAAATTATTTTATGTGAAGGTTGTGGGAATGTTTTACCTAGATAGGAAAGTCATAGGTGGTGTAACAATATTTTTACATAGAGTACATGAGAAAGTATACATCTAGTAGAGTGGTACAGTCCAGACATAATTCTACTTTAAAAATAGTATTTCTACAGAATTCATAGAAAAATGGTTCTTGAAACAAGCAGAGACTACTTAAATGATCAAAAGTACTGTTAATCTCCAAAGTTATGATATTCCCTTCCCTGCAAGTAGTTAATTAGAACACATATGAACACTATTAAGAGGATCAATAAAATACTTATCTTGAGAATTTATGAAATTTTTATTTGGTTAAGGAATCACTAAAATTTTATTCATATGGGTAGAGGCTAAGAAGTCTGTGGTCAGTCATACTTTGATTTAATATATCAGTTAAAATTACTAATAATCATTTTGATGGTTGAAAGCATTGACTGAAGCATGCAGTTATAAGTCATACTTACTATAATATGTAATATATAATTATCATAAGTATGATGTGACATATATATCTATTTGCTCTTTTATCTTGAATGTTGTTGATAAATAGTACAGATGTAAGAAGAGGCAGATAATGGGAACTGGTAGATTTAAATAAAAGTATAATGTTTCACTCTAATTTCATGAACTGAAATATTTTTTGAAAATGTTCAGAATAAAGGAAAGTAAAGACTGAGCACTGAAAATGAAAAGGACAAAATAAGGGTTTTTTTTTTTCAAAATCCCTTAAAGTATAAATTCGTTAAGAGGGCTGATACCTTCAACTTTGTCAGCTAACACCCTAGATTTCAGCTATCATGTTAATTATCAGCTAAAACTTTAGGAAAGAATAGCAGCCACGTGCAACCTGCCCTTGGGAGTCCAGGAAGGAAAAGGTGAGATGTTAGGGGAGGCAAATGAAGCTGAGTCTGAAAAGAAGAGGTGCCAAAGATTATGAAACCTACTGCATTATTTGCTGACAGCCAGCTTGCCACCTAAAATACCTTGCTCTCTTAAGAACAAAAATTATTCCTGAGATGTCTAAAGTTAAGTACAGCTATCTGAAGTTAAGTATAGCAGGAAAGGGTTTTGTGTTCTTCCCCAAAATGCTTTCATCACTTTTACTTCTCATCCTTCAGAGAGTGATTTTCTTTGGTAAGACAGTGATACATAATTATTCATAAATGTTTGTAATGAGGGAAAGGTCCTATTAACAAGAGGAAAACCTTATTGATGCTCCATTGTAAAGAATTTTAAATACTTATGAATGGTATTTATAGTGCCAAAAAAAAATCCGTGAACATTCTATAGTTTGAAGTCAAGAAAAAAATTCCACTGTTAATCTGGGGATATCATAGCCAACCACCAGGACAGAGAAGGAGGAAGGGGGAATCAGAAACAGAAGGACAAAAGAGACTTTAATTGAAATGATAGAACAAAGGGACAAGAAAGTTGAAAAAAAAAAAAGGGGGGGGCAGCTTGTTGTCCATCCACATGGAACTCTAAATGGATTCAAGTGTGGGGGAAAACTTTTTTTTAAATACTTGGTTGTGTCATCTGAAGTATGCTTTTCAGTATACCTGAGAGTAAAATGCCTTAATTTTTAGTAAATAAACACAACCAATTATTTGAATGTGGAGTATAATTTCAGCATCATATATGTAAGCTTGACTTGTATTTGACTTGTTTACTTCTCTCATATTTATTTTTTCTAATGTTTATATTGAGGTACAATTTAAAGTTAAATGCACAGACCTGGGTTTTGCAGATGCATGCACTTCATGGCATTCACTCATAGAAAGTACCCTAATCCTAACCCAAGAGTTCATCATTTTTTTTAAATTTCTTTCAACGTGTATCAGTCTTGCTGGTTTTAGAACTTTGCATAAATGGAATCATACCATTGATGTAAGTACACTTTTATGTCTGGCTTCTTTCCCTTAAGGGGTTAAAAAAAAGGTTTGAGATTCATCAGTTGTGTTGCATACGTAGTAGTGAGTTTCTTATTTGTTAGTTTTTTTGTTGCTGAGTAGTTTCTCGTTCTTATGAACAAAACAGAATTTGTTTAACCATTCCCTGCTCATGGATATTTGAATTATTTCATTTTTGACTGTTATTGATAAAGCTTCTTAGGGCATTCACACACAAGTTTTTTTCTTGCATGTATATTTTCATTTCTTTTGACTATAAATGTAAAACACACACACACACACATATACATATACATTAATTACTGAGTCAGAGGGTAGGAGTTTGTTTCCTTTTATGAAAAAATTTTATACTGGTGTCTGAAGTGTTTATGTCATTTTACACATTCACCAATAACATATGAGTTTCAGTTGCTCCAAATCAGTCTTTTTAAATGTGGTACTCCATTGGGTATGAAGTGCTATCTCATTTGGTTTTACTTTGTATTTTTCTTGTGACTAGTAATACTGAACAATTTTCCATGTGTTTATTGGCCATAAGTATATTTTATTTTGCAAAGAAAATTTTCAAGTCATTTGCCAACTTAATTGTTTTCTTTTTATTAGTAGGTTATAAAAATGCTTTATATATCCTGGATAGAAGTCTTTCACCTGATACATTTATTTAAGCATTTTCTCCCAGTCAGTGTCTTACCTCTTAGTTTTATTAAAGGTATCTTTTGATGAGCAGTATATTTTACTTTGCTGAAATTTATAGTGTCAAGTTTTATTTTATGAAAAGTGCCTGCACTTTTCCATAGGCAATGAAATCTTGCTGATGAAGATAGGAAAGATCTTGTCATACTTTTTTTCTATAATTTTTATAATTTTAGCCTTTACATTTACATTTACTCCATCTTTAATTACTTTTTATATATGGTATAAGGGAAGGATAAAGTTATTTTTTTGTCTGTGGAGAGCACTATTTGTTGAAAAATCTCTCCTCTCCACATTAAAAGGCTTTGTTGCATTTGGTGATAATTCGATTGTATACAAGTACAACTACTTCTAGGTAGTCTATTATATCTCATGGAATAATTTATTTCTGTACTGAGATTACACTCTCTTATTTACTGTAACATTATAGTAAGTCTTAAAATAAGGTAGTATAGCTTTTCCAACATTGTTCTTTTTCAAGATTGTGTTGTCTATTTTAAATGCCTTGCATTTTCATATAAATTTTAGAAATAGCTTGTATTTTTTGCCAATAAAGCCTGGTATTAGTTTCTTCTCAAATTTCATTGGATATAAAAATCTGTTTTGGAAGAATGGATATCTAAATAATAGGTTTTTAATTTGATGAGCATTTATTTATTTAGGTCCTCTTGCACTTATCTTAGCAATATTCTGTAAGTTTTAGCACAGAGAGAAGTTATTTTATAATTTTTGTTGAACTTACCCCTAAAGACTTTTGCTTTTCTTTCTGGTATTTTAATTTTTTAAAAAATTTTTTTTCCTTTCAGTTTTAATGAGGTGTCATTGATGTATAGTACTGTGCAGTTTTAAGGTGTACAGCATAATGTTTTGACTTACATACATCATGAAATGATTACTACAATATGTTTAGTTAACATCATCTCGTATAGATTCAAAAAGAAAAAGAAAAATATTGTTTCCTTGTGATGAGAACTCAGGATTTTTTTTTTGACATACAATAAACTGCATATATTTAAAGTGTACAATTTGATATTTTTTTCATATTAGCAATGTATATATGGCAATCCCAATCTCCCAGTTCATCCCCTCCCCACCTCGATTTCCACCCTTGGTGTCCATATGATTGTTCTCTACATCTGTGTCTCTATCTCTGCCTTGCACACTGGTTGATCTGTACCATTTTTCTAGATTCCTTATACATACATTAATAAACCATATTTGTTTTTCTCTTTCTGACTTACCCCACTCTGTGACAGTCTCTAGGTCCATCTATGTCTCTATAAATGTCCCAATTTAATTCCTTTTTATGGCTGAGTAATATTCCATTGTATATATGTTCCTCATCTTCTTTATCCACTTGTCTATTGATGGATATTTAGGTTGCTTCCATGACCTGGCTATTGTAAATAGTGCTGCAATGAATATTGGGGTACTCTGGTACTTTTAAATTTACTTTCATAATTCTTCCTTGATCTTTAAATGTTGCCTTTATATTCTCCAAATTTGCTAAATTCAGTTATTAGCTTTAACATTTTTATAGATTAGTTAGAATATGTGAATTATTAGGCTAGCTGATACCAGAGATCTACTTTTTTGTTTCTAATTTTTCTGCCTTCTAATACCTTTCTTATTACCCTTTTACATTAAATCAGGCACTTACATTGAATCTGTTTATCTGCTCAGATACACAGCTATCTATGTATTTTATGTATTCTTGTTTTTAAATATTTTGCAATTGGCCTTTGATCTCTATTGGAGCTACTGTTGTTTGGGAAAGTTTCTTTCTTTTCAATGTGTGACAGAAATTTTGATTTCTGCTGTAATGAATACTGAGTTTTTGAGAAATTGTTATAAATGATTTGGTTCTGAATTATGAAAAAATTTTAAATTTATAACAATTTTATTAGGCCCATTCCTGTTATTAATGTTTAGTGGCTTTAAAAACATGAGGATGGAGAGTGGTAGACAAAGTATTCTACTTTTTAAATGGATCAATTTTGGGGAGATAAAGATCAGAAATCCACTTTGTGACATGACTATGAGCATTTAGGATAGCCTAGGGACGTATGAATTTAAAAATTGGCTGTATAAGTCTGGAGATTATCAAAACAATTTTCAAACACTCCTTGTTTACATTGTTTTTAAGTAAATATTTGGTATCAGTTATTATAAAATGATACTTAATATTATATCCTGAAGAGTTTGTTTATCCATATTATAGTTGTCCATAACTTTGTTTTGCACTTTTTATAGGAAAAGGGTGTTATTGACATTGAAATTAGGAAATTCTCAGATTCAAAAGTTTTTACTTCATACTTGCAACTATTTGGAAATGCCACATTACCTTGAAATAGCAATGTCCAGACAATGAAATGTTTCTGTAATCCATGATTCCTGTTCATCTATGTTTTTTTAATGACTTTAGAATTTTTATCATGCTGTACTACTCAAAATGAAGAAACAAACAACGTTCAATCAAGATCTTGGACTCCTGAGAGAGAGCCTGGAACTGAGCCCTGGCTTCTTCACTTAGAAATGTAACCAGAGGTAATTTCTTAATAACTTATTCCTCAGTTTCCCTATCTACTTCAAAGGGTTATTATGAACATTAAATGAGTTAATATTTTTGAAGTACTTAGTGTCTGTCACAGCAGAAGCAATATTTGTGTTTAATAAATTAAATTAATAATACTTCTGAATTTCACCACTTACTATGTGGTTAGAAAGTAGCAAAAGCTTTTATTTCTAAGAAATGTCATTCATTTTTATTTCATAAAATATTAATATCATTTAGAAACTGCTGCAGCTTACTATATTCTTTTACTGCGTCTCACCACTTAATTAGGCTGAAAAAGTAAATTAAAAAATAATAATGCTGGGGCTTCCTAGGTGGCGCAGTGGTTAAGAATCCACCTGCCAATGCAGGGGACACAGGTTCGATCCCTGCTCCAGGAAGATCCTACATGCCACGGAGCAACTAAGCCTTTGCACCACAACTATTGAGCCTGCGCTTAAGAGCCCGTGAGCCACAACTGTTGAGCCCATGTGCTGCACCTACTGAAGCCCATGCATCTAGAGCCCGTGCTCCACAACAAGAGACGCCATGGCAATGAGGAACCCGCGCACCACAACGAAGAGTAGCCCCCACTCACTGCAACCAAAGAAAGCCTGCGCACAGCAAAAGAAGACCCAACACAGCCAATTAAATAAATAAATAAATAAATAATAATAATGCTGGCATTTGATAAGCATCTTCTACCTGCTGAGCACATTTTATGTCTCTTAACAATCCTAGATGAATTCCGTGAGCCCCATGTTACATGTGAAGAAACTGAGTCCTCGAAAGACAAATTACCTTGCCAAGGTCACATAGTAATAATGTCAGAAGTGAAGTGTATAACTCCAAATCCTAAGACGTGGGCATTGGCTTCCCGAATGTCTTATTCAGACAACTAATATTCAAACTCTAATAGTAACTTGTAAATAATGTTAGAAAGGTGAAATAAACAAAGCTCAGAAATTTTATTTTACTCAAATCTTGTGTACCCCAAAATTCAAATAACTAATCCTTTAGAAACAAAAATCTACAACCAAAAAGATGATAAGGGAGATTGAAAATATTATCTGATTCTCTGATTCCTATTAACACAAACCCTTGGAGCAGTTATTTAATATATATTATGAAATTTATAAGTAACTGATAAATGTAAAACCCTGTGAATCTTTTTTTTTTGTACATTTATAGTATCCTGGTCTCAAGGTATAGTATACATATATAACAAATCCTTTTTTTTCTCAAAACTTTTCTAGTATCTGTGGATTTCAAAAATAAAATTTAAAATCCAGTTTATTAGAAAACCATTTATCCAGTCTGGATTTGCTTTTCAACCTTTCCAGTAATCATCCCAGTGACTTACATGAGAAAATATACATTTTAGTGTTCCTGCTTTATTTTTTGAAAAGTGGATTGTCATGTGTGTCTCTCCCTCACCCTTGATTTAAAAAAAAAAAAAAAAACTGTTGAAAGTATTATTCAAGTACTTGAAAGATAACTTTAGATTTAGGTTGCAGAAGCAATGAGAATAGATTTCTCATATCATGAAAACTGTCATTATTGAGAAATGTGTAAATTTTTTTAGGACTTCAAAATTATTTTTAATATAAATAACTAAGGAACATCTCAGTGTACTGGAATTTTAAAGTTTTTATTTCATCTTTTAAAAGACATTCATTATCAACTAAAATCATAAAAGATAAAACTATGTATGATATTGCAACCAATGTGCTTTTATTACCACTTAGAGAGTTTAATAGCATGATTATTAATTAAAAGTTAAATAATTTATTTCTCACTTCCTCCACTTTTCTTTTAAATGAATATGGGATGTCCAAGATAAATTATTTGTTTCACATGATTTCCTTTAATTTGAAAGAGCAATTTGTTTTTTATACAGACTTTGTTTTTAATTTAAAACTCTCAATCTGCAATGTGAAGTCCTAAGGTAAGTGAGTTAGTGTAGACCTCTAGGGGTAAAAAACTTAATATTGTCTTTAAAATAGGTTTTGTTGAGAATGGTACTTACTAACAGATACAGATGTATATCTATGCAAATAGAAGTCTGGTAGACTCAGTTACCTCTATCAACACCAAGGCTCTGGCCTGTTAGTCATCCATGATCACCTGATTCAAATAAGGTGACTTAATTATGAATGAAGGATATTTAAATCCAAACATAAAATATATCTAGATCTCTCTGCCTTGAATATTTTCTCTCCTTTTCTACTCACTCATCTGTCTAGATTTGACCTTTAAGGTCTCATTTTAAATGTCACTGTCAAGAGAGACTTCACTCACTGTCACCACTAGTTCCCTTCCACATTCAGGCTTTGTAGATCATTGTCTTATTTGTTTGCTTATTCAAATTCTTTATTAACACTTAAGCATGGCTGAAAATTGAAACTTATTCATGCAACTATTTGTTTATTGTGTGTCCCCAAAGTAAGCTATAAGTCCCATGAGAGAGGGGGCTAGTTCTTTTTATTTCTTATTCAGAACTCACAGTATTTGATTTCTTAGTAAATGTTTTTTATATATGTTAATTAGCTTTATTGTGCTTATTTCATGATAAATATGTATAGCAAATCAAGTTCTCCACCTCAAGTATATATAATTTTTAATTGTTAATTATACCTCAGTAAAGCTGGAAAAAGAATTTAATAAAAGAAATACCTTTTATGTTATAACCCCGTACACACATGGTTGTATGCAACACAACAAATATACATGACATAACATACATAACAAACAGAAATATCACAAAACTCTACTGTATGCAATATGCTGATATTTTCTGTTGTTTTGCACACTTCTATTTTTTTTAGGAACTTTTATTGAGATACAGTTAATAGACAATAAACTGCATATATTTAGATTGTACACTTTGGTATTTTTTTTCTTATTAGTAATGCATATATGGCAATCTCAATCTTCCAACTCATTCCCCCCTAATTCTCCCCACTTTCCCCATTTGGTGTCCATATGTTTGTTCTCTACATCTGTGTCTCTATTTCTGCCTTGCAAACCGGTTGATTTGTACCATTTTTCTATATTCTGCATATATGTGTTAATATACGATATCTGTTTTTCTCTTTCTGACTTACTTCACTCTGTATGACAGTCTCTAGGTCCATCCATGTCTCTACAAATGACCCAATTTCGCCCCTTTTTATGGCTGCAGAATATTCCATTGTGTATATGTACCACATCTTCTTTATCCATTCCTCTGTTGACGGACATTTAGGTTGCTTCCATGACCTGGCTATTGTAAATAGTGCTGCAGTGAACATTGGGGTACATGTGTCTTTTTGCATCATAGTTTTCTCTGAGTATATGCCCAGCAGTGGAATTGCTGGGTCATGTAGTAATTCTATGTTGTTTTCTAAGGAACCTCCATACTGTTCTCCATAGTGGCTGTATCAATTTACATTCCTATCAATAGTGCAAGAGGGTTCCCTTTTCTCCACTTCTTCTCCAGCATTTATTGTTTGTAGATATTCTGATGATGCCCCTTCTCACTGGTGTGAAGTGAAACCTCATTGTAGTTTTGATTTGCATTTCTCTAATAATTAGCGATGTTGAGCAGCTTTTCATGTGCCTCTTGGCCACCTGTATGTCTTCTTTGCAGAAGTGCCTATTTAGAGATTGTGGGGTGGGGTGCTTACAGATAGCCATGTAGGCACATCTGTATCATGATCATTGTGCATTGCTTACCTTGAGTGTTATCATCTCTGACATTCCAGTTTGGGGCCATGTGAGTTATTATTATAGCATCTCTTTCCTTTGGCAAACGCCTCTTTGAATTTCACCTTTACATTACATCTTCTGGGAAGATGGGAATATTTCTCCATAGCACAAGCAATATTCTACTGCTACTTTTCCATGATGACTTCTGAAGAGCTCCCGGAAGCAGGGTTTAGGTCTCTGCTTTCTCTAATATGCCAATACCTAACATTTTCTTGCTTCCTTCCTGACTTGTCATGCTCACTATAGTTTACTTTTATTACAAATATGATTGGTCTGTCTTAGAGGTATCATTTATTTATTTACTATTATTTTTTAAATTAATTTTTATTGGAGTATAGTTTTATTTATAATGTTGTGTTAGTTTCTGCTATATAGCAAAGTGAATCGGTTGTATATATATACATATAGCCACTCTTTTTTAGATCCTGTTCCCATATAGGTCATTACGGAGTATTAGCAGAGTTTCCTGTGCTATACAGTAGGTTCTTATTAGTTATCTCTTTATATATATATATTAGTGTGCATATGTCAGTCCCAATCTCCATATTTATCCCTCCCCCCTCTTTCCCCCTTGGTAACCATAAGTTTGTTTTCCACATCTGTGACTCTATTTCTGTTTTGTAAATAGGTACATTTGTACCATTTTTTAAGATTCCACATATAAGTGATGTCATATGATATTTGTCCTTCTCTGTCTGACTTACTTCACTCAGTATGACAATTCTAGGTCTATCCATGTAACTGCAAATGGCATTATTTCATTCTTTTTTAGGGCAGAGTAATATTCCATTATATATATGTACCACATCTTCTTTATCCATTCTTCTGTCAGTAGACATTTAGGTTGCTTCCATGTCCTGGCTATTGTAAATAGTGCTGCAATGTTCATGGGGCACATGTATCTTTTCAAATTAAGGTTTTCTCCAGATTTATGCCCAGAAGTGGGATTGCTAGATCATATGGTAGCTCTATTTTTAGTTTTTTAAGGAACCTCCATACTGTTCTCCATAGTAGCTGTAGCAATTTACATTCCCACCAACAGTGTAGGAGGGTTCCCATCTCTCCACACCGTCTCCAGCATTTATTGTTTATAGATTTTTTGATCATGGCCATTCTGACTAGTGTAAGGTGATAACTTGTAGTTTTGATTTGCATTTCTCTAATAATTACTGACATTGAGCATCTTTTCATGTGCTTTTCAGCCATCTGTATGTCTTTGGAGAAATATCTATTTAGGTCTTCCACGCATTTTTAAATTGGGTTGTTTGTTTTTTTCATATTGAGTTGCATGTGTTGTTTGTCTATTTTAGAGATTAATCCCTAGTCAGTCACTTTGTTTGCAAATATTTTCTCTCATTCTGGGTTGTCTTTTTGTTTTGTTTATGGTTTCCTTTGCTGTGCAAAAGCTTTTAAGTTTAATTAGTTCCAATTTGTTTATTTTTTTTTTAAGTTTCATTACTCTAGGAGGTAGTTGAAAAAAGATCTTGCTGCAATTTATGTCAGAGAGTGTTTTTCCTGTTTTCCTCTAAGAGTTTTATAGTATTCAGTCTTACATTTAGGCCTTTAATCCATTTTGAGTTTATTTTTGTGTATGGTGTTAGAGAATGTTCTAATTTCATTCTTTTACATGTAGCTATCTGGTTTTCCCAGCACCACTTATTGAAGAGACTGTTTTTCCTCCATTGTATACTCTTGCCTCCTTTGTCATAGATTAGGTGACCATAGGTGCATGGGTTTATCTCTGGACTTTCTATCCTGTTCCATTGATCTATATTTCTGTTTTTGTGCCAGTACCATAGTGTTTTGATGACTGTAGGTTTGTATTATATTCTGAAGTCAGGAAGCCTGATTCTTCCAACTCCTTTTTCTTTCTCAAGATATCTTTGGCTATTTGGGGTCTTTTGTGTTTCCATACAAATTACAAAACTGATAAACCTTTAGCCAGACTCATCAAAAAAAAAAAGGGGGGGGGGGAGAGGACTCAAATCAATAAAATTAGAAATGAAAAAGGGGAAGTTAAAACTGTCACCACAGAAATACAAAGGATCATAAGAGACTACTGCAAGCAACTATACACCAATAAAATGGATAATCTAGAAGAAATGGACAAATTCTTAGAAAGGTACAACCTTCCAAGGCTGAACCAGGAAGAAATAAAAAAATATGAACAGACTGATCACAAATACTGAAATTGAAACTGTGATTAAAACACTTCCAACAAACAAAAGTCCGGGACCAGACTTTCCTTTTAGAGGAAAGTCATAAAACATCTATCCTTATCAAACTATTCCAAAAAATTTCAAAGGGAGGAAAACTCCCAAGCTCGTTCTCTGAGGCCACCATCACCCTGATATCCAAACCAGGCAAAGATATGACACACAAAAAAGAAAATTACAGGCCAGCATCACTGATGAACATAGATGCAAAAATCCTCAACAAAATACTAGCAAATCGAATCCAACAACACATTAAAAGAATCGTACATCATGATCAAGTGGCATTTATCCCAGAAATGCAAGGATTCTTCAACATACATAAATCAATCAATGTGATACACCACATTAACAAAATGAAGAATTAAAACCATATCATCATCTCAATATATACAGGAAAAGCTTTTGACAAAATTCAACACCCATTTATGATAAATATTCTCCAGAAACTTGACATAGAGGGAATCTACCTCAACATAATAAAGGCCATTTATGACAAATCCACAGCAAACATCATTCTCAATGGTGAAAATCTGAAAGCATTTCCTCTGAGATCAGGAACAAAAGAAGGATGTCCACTCTCTTCACTTTTATTCAGCATAGTTTGGAGGCTCTAGCCATGGCAATCAGAGAAGAAAAAGAAATAAAATGAATCCAAATTGGAAAATAAAATTGTCACTGCTTGTAGATGACATAATACTATACATAGAAAATCTTATTTACTATTATTTTTTTAATACTGAGTAATCTTGTGTACTAAACCCTTGAAACCCAAGTCATTGTGTTTTTGTTTTTGTTTCTGCTCAACTATCATCATATTAATTTCTAGAGGCAATGAATATCTTAGAGAATAACTGATAACAACAGGAAGAGAAAAATATCAGCAGAAAATTACATAATGTTTCCAAGTATCACCCCATCAAATATAATTGCATTGTAAATGTCTATTAACCTTAACACAATACATGCATGTTTAGCATTGGAACAGTTATCACTACTTCACTGCCTTTGCTTTATCTTGATGATTATAGCATATTATCTTACACTGGGTTCAGTTTTCTACATTCACCATTCCTTATAATTTACTCTGCATCTGTTTTGTGTTGTAGTGGAGGAAAACTTTTCCCTTCTTCCCTTCTTGGGTTCTTTGGTCTAGTTATTAAATTGACATAAGATGGGAGAAAAACAAATTTCATATGGACCCGATTCCCAAAGACATGAGACCTACAGACAAACAGTTGACACTTACACACCATCCAGATCTCAAGAGATGAGTGTAGGCATCTGAAGTTTCAGAGGGGAAGCAGACAATTTACAGGAAGATGAAGATTTGGTAAACAATGTTTGCCATACCATGCAGATAAGTCTTTCTCATAAAAATTTATTTTTGATATTAGTTTTCTCCTGGTACAGGCCCTCTATCTAAATTATCTTAGGCAGTTTAAGGGGAAGGTAAACAACTTTTCTTAAGCCTGTTGGGCCTCGATGTCTTCAGCTCAAAATAATCCACCTGTCAAAGTGATGTATTTGGGGGTCCCATATTCTGCTCCCCATCAATTTGGTATTGATTTACTTTGGCCAAGTCTTCTCCGAAGACTTGGCTTAGCGTTCCCTTGTAGTTGCATGTGAACAGGCCACTATTGTCTTTCTGGTCTCCCAAACACAACTAGAATTACTCATTTCATCCCCAAGTCCCTTTACATTGGCGAGGATCACTCCTGATAAGTAGTGACCTCATACTTCTCAATGTCTCTGCTTTCAGTGATACCTCTACTCTTGATATGATGGTGTTCCTGAGAGTTCTAAATTCAATATCCAGTAGGTTAGAAGGACCTATTGGGCTGTTCCTAGGTTTGGTAAGGGAAGAATATCTTAGGAGCAGATTTCTTCTAGGGAAATCATATTCTTAATGAAGACAACAGGCCCCTTACTCCATGGAATTTAGTTTTTCTTCTTTTAAACTTTCCATTTATCAGAGTTCATTGCTATTAAATTTTCATGTTAAACATATCAATGACTATCTACATTTAGGGGAAAAAAAAAAAAAAAACTTAACAATACCGAATCCCTACATTTCTCCTGCCTAACTGCTGGGAATGTACTGGAAAATGAAAACTGTCCTATCTCTATGTCCCTCCTCTCTCTTTGTGTGTGCTCACTCTAGTAATTCAGCTAAAATATGACTATATTGTGACAATTCCTTAATGTCATATTTATTGCAAGATTATTTTACTGGCATTCTCTTCATCTCCTCGTCTCATTGGTAAGGAGGTAACATTTTTTCAAGACTTACGTTAGTGTACAGATTGTTTATTATCGATGACTAACAACTTTTTTTCTTTGTATAGGAAACAATCTTTCATAGAATCACAACTAATGGTAATTTAGATTGAAATTTTATTCTGAAAATTTCTAACTTTAAAACCAACATGTAAGAAAAGAATTCAGAAAACTTTTTAGATGTAGTTCTCTTTATATAAAAGTCCTAAGGCTCTCTATATTTTGTATATATTCAAAGTTAATATATAGAGAGAGATCTAAGTAGTATTTTTTCAACATATAGTGAGTTTCTCTCTCCAATCTCAGCTTTTTTCAGGTGCAATTTAAGTCTTCCAGTTAAAAACAGAAATATTGGGCGTATATAAAATACATAGCTAGAGCCCTTAAAAAATAGAAGTGCAAATTTATTTACATAAAATATATAAACTGTCTATATAGCAAATATCCAACAAAGTTAAGGAATATATGGAACATATATGTAGGCAAAAGGTTTTCTTGACTTTCCAAGTGTTTTTACAAATTATTTTTAAACAGACAGAAAAATAAGTAGAGAAATGGACAAAATATTGTACATGCAATGGTCTGGTAGAAAATATAAAGGGGAATCAATGAGAAAAGATGTTCCATCTTGTTGTGAATTGAATAGTGAAAAAATCAGGTACTATTTTTATATATCTGGCAATTATTGGGGGGATGATATTTGGCAAAATCTATCAAAATTAAAATGCATGGGCAGACCCAATAACTCCAAGCCTGGGAAATGACAACAGATGTATTAATACCAGTATACAAGGATAACTTTAGTACTTTTTGATAATGTAAAAATTAAAAACATTGTAAATGTTTACCAGGGTAGATTTTTTTAGGTAAATAATGAATTATATTTATGGCTGTAACCTTCTTGAGAATAAGATCACATTCTTCTATATTGTTGAATTCCTAGCAGGAAGTAGATATGAACACTTAATAATGTTTCTTGGATTACTGAAAAATTGAATCATAAAAATAGATTTAAAATACTTGTAAGTTTAAGTAAACTGTTGAAAAAATATGAGATGTAAAATACTGTGCTAAGCATATGAGAAGTAAATACTACTAAAATTAGATGTAGTGTTTACCCTTACTGACCTAATAAAGCAAATTTAAGAGATTTACATAATAATTCTCAAAGTCATTAGCACTTTAGCATCTATCCTCCATGATATTAATTAGGACAAGAGCCAATAAGCAAATATTACGTTGTAAGTATATTTTTGATAAATACCTATCTAAGAGTGGGTTATTGTATTAGTTTTCTCTTTCTGAGTAACAAGTTATGACAAACTTAGTGACATAAAATAACACCCACTTATTATCTGCAAGTTCTGTAGGTCAGAAGCCTGGGAGGACTGTGCTGAGTTCTCTGTTTAGGGTCTCATAAGGCTTTAGTTGAGTTGTCATTTGGGCTGGTTTCTTGAATGGAGTCTCAGAAGATGAATCTGTTTCTGAGTTCGTTAAGATTTTTGCAGAATTCAGTTCTTTACATTGGGGGGACAAATGAGGACAAGTTCCCATTTCCATGCTGAATGTCAGCCCTGGTGCTGCTTTCTGCTTGAAGAAGCTACCCACTTTTCTTCTCAAGCAGCTTTTCCATATTTAAACCAGCAAGGACAGCTTGGTTTCTATGCTTCTAAACTTTCTGACCCTCCTTCAGCCCTGCCAACTCTGCTGTTAAAGGGCTTATGTGAATAAATTAGGTCCACCTAAATAGTTTTCCTTTTGATTAACTTAAAGTCAACTGATTAGTAACTTTAAAAATATCTGCAAAATCCTTTTTTGCCATGTCAAAGATGTATCACAAAGGGAGTAATCTCTCATCATATCACCTGTACCCTGGATTAGGGTGGAAAATATTGGGAGAGGTGGTGCATTTTAGAATTCTGCCTAACACAGTCATAAACTTATTAGATTAAGTTGTAATCAAGGTTAACTTCAGGTAGATATTTGCCTTACGTGCTTACCTAAATTTGTAAGTATTAGTTTATTTTAAGGTAGTTTCTTAAGGCATGTAAAGGACATTCAGTATGTAAGCTTTTCCTTAATACAAATCTATGTAAAGATTTAAGTTTAAGATCAATAAAAATGAAAGAAACCTTTATGTGAGATTGAATTAGATCCAGAAGGCCAGGCTTTCCCTGGAAACAGGAAAAATGTGGAGACTCAATTTTAATAAGGTAATTTTTAAAGATCATGCAATTTTAATATTTATTACATTCACATGTTGACAGCACATGCCCTCTTGTAGCAATAGAGAAGCAAATGAGTTTAGACCCTAAGTTGCAAACTCAATTAGTTAAAACTGTAAGCTGTAAAATGACCTACATTGTTAATAACATTTACATCATGAATTGTAAAGTTGATCTCAGAGTGTTTGTGGGGCTGTACACCTTGGTCAGCAATATTTCTAGTTGAGAAGCTAATAGCAAAAACTCAGAAAAGATAAGTTTGTGGCTTGCTATGGTGGGACATTTAATATCAGCCTGGACCTACAAGCAGTTCTGACTTTCCCCCACTCTTTTCTAGAACTGGGAAAATTCTCATTTATCCATCAAATATTAGCTTAGGTGCTACCTTATAGAAACATCTTCTCTGGTAGTACTTAACAGATCTAATGCTTCTTATCCTTGTTACTACTGCAATGTTTACATGTTTAGGTTAAGTCAATTATCATCTTGAATCACAACTTTTTTCTTCTAGTTTTATTGAGATATAACTGACATACAGTGCTGTATAAGTTTAAGGTGTCAGCATAATGATTTGACTTACATGCATCATGAAATGATTAAGTTTAGTGAACATATTTCATCTCATATTAAAGATAAAAAATATTTTCCTTATAATGAGAACTCTTAGGATTTACTATATTAATAACTTTCATATGTAACATACAGTGGTGTTAATTATCATATTGTACGTTATACCCCTAGCACTTATTTATTACTGGGATTTTGTACCTTTTGATTGCCCTGCAGTCTCCCATCTCTGGTAACTACAAATCTGATCTCTTTTTCTATGGGTTTGCTTATTTGTTTGCTTGTTGTTGAAGTATAATTGACCTACAACACTGTGTTAGTTCCTTTTATACAACATAGTGATTGGATATTTCTATACATTTAAAACTGATCACAATAAGTCTAGTTAGGATATGTCACCATATAAAGATATTACATAGCTATTGTATGTATTTCCCACACTGTACATTTCATATCTGTGACTCATTTATTTTGCAGCTGGAAGTTTGTTCCTTTTCATCTCCCTCATCTATTTCTTTCCTCTCCCTATCCACTTCCCCTCTGGCAACCACCTGTTTGTTCTCTGTATCTGTAACTCTTTCTGTTTTGTTGTTTGTTACTTTGTTTTGATTTTAGATTCCACATATAAGTGATATCATACAGTATTTTTATTTCTCTGACTTATTTCACTAAGCATAATACCCTACTAAGTCAATCCACATTGTCACAAATGGTAAGATTTCATTTTTTTATTGCTAAGTATTATATATATACCACATCTTCTTTATTCACTCATCTATTGATGGACACTTAGGTTGCTTCCATGTGGGAAAACATTCAGAAGTCTTTCTGAAACCCTGAAAATGTTACTAAAAGTAATTAAAGTATGTGGGCTGAGCGACTGGATACAGAATGTCCTGCTTGAGCAGTGGAGGAACTAAGGGTGCTGGGCATGGAGACCATGGGGGCATAGGCTACCATGGAAACAGAAAATTTACCCTCTCTGGGGGTGCAGCCCCTTTCTCACTTGCACACCTCATATCACCCTGTTTGGCCCCAAAGGATAGCTGGTTAGCCAGAGACGGGTAAGATTCCTCAGGGGAGGAATAACCTAAGACAGGCACAGTTGCAGAGGGGCCAGCAGGGGTGGGACACAGAACCTTAATCCTTTTGAGAGAGGTCTCCTGCCCCCAGGGCTGCTTTGCTCTCCACACCCAGCTCAAATCCACACCCTGCTCAAATCAGACCCAGGAGGCAAACAAAGATCATTGCCCCCAGTCATGTGAACCTTTGTTTACTTCAAAGATAAACTTGTTTGTGGGACTAAACTGGGAGTGTTAGACTCTTAGGCTATGCCAAGAACTCAATAAAAGCAATGTGGGATCAGTCAGTGAGGCTCTTGATCCTAGAGGTCTTGAGTCCCCCCGTCCCATCTTTCTCTTAAATCTGTGTCTGTGTTTTCTTTAAGCTTGCGGCACCCGTCACTCACCTCGAGTCGCCGAGCTGGTCTCGGCACTTCCATATCTTGGCTATTGTAAATAATGCTGAAATGAACACAGGGGTGCATGTATCTTTTCTAATTAGTTTCTGTTTCTTTGGATAAATACCCAGGAGTGGTATTGCTGGATTATATGGTAGTTGTATTTTAATTTTTCGAGGAATCTTCATAGTGTTTTCCATAGCTTCTGCACCAATTTACATTCCCACCAACTGTGCACAAGGATTCCCTTTTCTCCACACCTTGCCAACACTTGTTATTTGTTGTCTTTTTGATAATAGCCATTCTGACAGATATGGGGTTGTATTTCACTGTGGTTTTGATTTGCATTTCCCTGATGATTAGTGATGTTGAGTATGTTTTCATGTGCCTGTTGGCCACCTATATATCTTCTTTGGAAAAAAAGTCTATTCAGATCCTCTGCCCATTTTTAAATTGGGTTGTTTGCAATGCTGAGTTGTACGAGTTTTTTGTAAATTTTGGATATTAACCCCTTATCAGATATATCATTTGCAAATACCTTCTCCCATTCAGTAGGTAGTCTTTTCATTTTTTTGATAGTTTCCTTCACTGTGCAAAATCTTTTTAGTTTGATGTACTTCTATTTGATTATTTGCTTTTGTTTCCCTTTCCTGAGGAGATGTAACCAAAAAAATATTACTAAGACCAGTGTCAAAGAACATACTGTGTAGGTTTTCCTCTAGAAGCTTTATGGGTTCAGGCATTACATTTAAATCTTTCATCCATTTTGAATTTATTTTTCTCCATGGTGTGAGATAGTAAGTCCAGTTTGATTGAATCACAACTTTTTACTCATATATTTTGATTGCCTCACTTTTTAAGCAATCTTCTCAAGGCCAGGTGTGCCTTTTCATTTTTATTTGTATCCCAAAGTACTCCAAACTAAATAGTAGATACACAATTCATATATTGTGAATAATTGCCCTACTACCCAAATATTTTTTTTTATTATAAAATTAGACTACATGGTTGGGTGTAGTTTAAAACACATTTGTTCCTTATACACTCTTTGTAATTTGGAAGAATCCTCAATTGTAGGTATGGATATTTTTGAGAGGAAGATTTAGGCACTTAGTACCACAGTTAAAGTGCAGTAGATCGCGTGTGATTTCATGACTTACATCTGACCATGTGGACCAAGTTGATCCATCAACCTGTGAGTTTAACCTTTGTGCTAATGAGAATGTCCAGGGGATGAGGCTACTCCTCTGGTGTGGCTTCCCATGTCTATGAAAAATGCTACTGGCATTTTGTGTGGGAATTCACAGTGTTTATTTAATTTGGAGAAAATTCCTACGTATAGTAAAGTTTTAATATCCATACATGTGGAATATATTTGCACTTATTATTTTGTTTATAGGTCTTTCCCAAAAATGTATATTATTTTTCAATAAAGATCTAGTATTTTGTTAAATAGTTAGCAAATATAATTTATTAATAATTTAATCTTTTAAGTACATTGGTGTATGTTTCATAGTTAAGGGATTTCCTCATAACTGCCAAAATTAGAAAATTAGCATTGGGGTAATGTTACCTTCTAATCTGAAAACCTTATGCAGATTTTGGCAGTTGGTCAAATAATATCTTTTATACCATGAAAATTCATAATTATAAATTGCATTCAGTTTTTTTTTGGCCTATCTCTTTAGACTCCTTTAGTTTAGAAGAGTTCCTTAATTTTTCATTATATTTCATAAAATTGCAATTTTTGAACAGCACAAGCTACACAGTTTGTAAAACATCCCTCAATTTGGTGTGTTTGATGTTTTCTTGTTATTAAATACTAGTTACACATTTTTGGCAGGAATACGAAAGAAGTGATGCTGAGTTTGTCTTGGTGTGTCATATCAGGAGACACGCACTGTTGATTAATTCCATTATTGGCAATGTTTAACTGTGATGATTTGATTTAGGTAGTGAGTGGCAGGTTTCTTCACTGTGCATATATCACCAGTTTACCATTTGTAAGTAATAAGTATCTTGTGGGCAAATAATTTTAAGACTTAACGTAAGTATCTGTATTCTTCAGACATTCACCTGCTAGTTTTCGACTCCATTATTAATTCCTGACTGAATCAATTATTGTTAATGTTACCAAACAGTAGTTTCCTAATTCCATCATTCCTTCTCATTAATCTGTTGGCATCATACTGTATTGAGTAATTTTTCTTTTCTATTTTATTTGTTTGTTTGTTTGCTTACTTTTTTGTGTTATTGTGATTCTTATTGAGTCTTTCAGTTGTTGCAATCCTTTACTTTTATATTTGTTTTGATGTGCAAATTTTCTTAGTTTGTGCAATAGATGAAATTTTACCAGATTTGACTCAAGCCAGTTATTTTTATTTTGACATGTCCTCCCTGTCTCCTCCCCCAATTCTTTGGGAAGTTTCTTTTTCTGGGAATAAGAAAATATCCCAGGCTAAACTTATGCTTTCTTATTTTCTGAGCTCATTAATTGCCTATATTTCCAAGGATCCCTAATTTCCATAAATGAGGAGAATATTCAATAACCAAAATGTGGGTGCTAGTTGTTTTCCTTGCTACTAAGGTGTCATTACATCCAGACCCTCTCTGACAGATTTAGGATTTAAAGTATAACTGTATTTTCACATAAACATATCAAATGTGTGCATTCACAGACATATAAACACACCCAGGACCAGCTAGTTTACTTAGTTTAAGGATGTGTAAATTGACAGGTTAAATCTGTTCAAGCCTGTTGGACAACCTGATTTGGCTAAATAACAAATGGAGCATTAAAAAGAAAAACAATAAAGCTATTTTCCTGAGCTTCACTGAAATAAAGATTCTGCATGCAAAATTTCATGATTCGTAATCAAGAATTAAACTCCTCCTGTGAATCTAATAAAAGATCCTGGGTAACTGTGCCTGAAAGTCTTTGAGTGCCCCAAAGCTTGCCTGTGATTTATTTCTCTTGTACCATGTCCTTTTCCTGTATTAAACTTCTGCATATTTATGCTCTGTAGAGTTACCTAAGCTGTGTAATTTTTGCTACATATATTCACCCACTTATATCTATATCCATTTCTACATCATGCTATCCAAAAATACATAGACAAAATAATCAGATTATGTTGATAACTCCAATCCCAAAGAAATGCCACAATGTTGCTATCCTTGGTCCTTTCCATATTTTTCTCTCTCTACTCTTGACAGTGAGAAATCTGGTTCCCATTATCTAAAATATATTCACTTGTCTGCTAAAATTTTGAATGTACAAAAAGTGGTTTCAGAAGTGCTATTGCCTCTGCAAAAGTAAACCTACTACTTAGAGTTTAATATCTGTTTGGACTTCTTTTTTGTCTTTAGTATGAGGATATATAATTCTAATTCTGTATCTAAAAGTTACTTGGGTTAATTATTTTTTATTTCCTTTAGTGTGATTATGTTATTCATTTGAAATATGGTTTGGTTCATTTGAATCTATGTCAAATTTTATAGGTTTTCATCTCATCTTTATCAGTTGTATTTATTCATTTATTTATGAGTATGTGAAACATTAAAATGGTTTTGAAATCATGGGACTGTGCAAAAAGATATATTCAGAGAAGTGTTTTTGCTACTAATTCCCTATATCCTTTCCATCCTATTTCTATCCATGCCCTGTAGGTAACCAGTTTCATTAATCTCTCAATTACCTTTCCTGTGTCTTTTTGTTCAAAACTACATATACATAAGTATTTTCTTATTTCTCCTTTTTTCCTTACACAAAAAATAGCATACTATCGATCTTGAGTCAGCAACATTTTCAAGGATGTTATTTAGATGCTTCTATAACAAAAGAGAAAAAAATCCACAAATTTTAATTGACAATTTTAAAATATAAAAGTAAAGATGCAATACAGGTTTTTTTGTTTTGTTTTGTTTTTGTTTTTGCAATAATGGAAAGAATGGAATTGTTTTGGAGGAACATTTCTCTTAATTAGTGTTCAGAGTTAGTATTTACTATTAACAAAATTGATTGCAAAACTTCATCTGTTAATGCTGATCATAATCAAATTTTACAGAAGTCATCTTTGAATATGTCTTTTCTCCTAGATAGGTACTGTTAAATTCTATTATCAATCTATGCGCGTGTGGTTTTAATTGAGTGTATTTATCACTTGGGAGGCATTTGTAGAATTGTCTTAAATTCTTCTCTTGATATGTACCTTTTAGCATGTCATCACATTGCAGATCAGTCACTTCATCCTCAATTACACAGTTAAATGGATTGTGAAACACAAAAAATTCCTTTGTGCTTTCGTCGAGGTCTGAAAAATGCTATTGACATGTGGTTTGAACTTAGAAAATATACTTGCTGCAAATTTTTGTAGAATTGTAGATCTTGCTCTTTGTTTTAACTTTGGACAGCATGAAAAGTGTTGACAGCAGCCTGACATTACTTGCGATTCAAACGTTAGTCACTCTCAAAATGACTGCCGCAATGTAAGTTTCACATATAATCAGTTTTACCTCATAATTTTAAATTGAATTTACTAAGAAATATTTTTAAGTATATGGCAAAAGCTAATTTCCAAAGCAACTTAGTGCTAAATAATAGTGGCTGAGAGTGGTTCTTCCAATTCAGAAGAACTTCAATCTTGGCCTTGAGCTCAATAAATTGAAACAGAACTTCACCATCGCTGAAACATAAAATGGCTGTATTATAGGACAGACCAGCATATTAAATTTCTTATATGATAAAAGCTAAGAGCATTAACCAAGATCAGGTTCACAATGTGAATGACATCCACCACTGATACTACTAATTATACATGCTAAAGTCATTTATTTTCCTCCTCAAAATGCCCTTTGATAAATAATACAACAAATACTATAGGTTTTAAACAAATTAACTTTTCACAATCTTTGTAAATTTGCCCAAGGAAGCCTTTTTTTCCCTACTCCACTCATATTTTTAATACCATCAATTTTAATACTTTTTAGCAGATTATACTGGTTACACAAAATCGGTGTTTTCCCAACTTCTTCTAAAATGTATTTGCCTATAATTATTCATGTAGCTCTTCATAGATGGTAGCGCTCTAATTTTTGAATCATTTCATACTTGGCACTGACTCCTTGGAGAAATAAATAAGCAGAATCAATTACATCTTTCTGTTCTTCAAAATCCAATATAAACAATAATAATCTTTCACAACTATTTATTTAGTAACTACTGTGTACAAAATATGGTATCATATGGGATAGTTTTTCTTTCTTTTAAATTTTTTAATTTTTAAAAAATTTTTTTAAGAACTTTTATTGAGATACAGTTAACATACAATAAACTGCATGTATTTAGAGTGTGCAATTTGGTATCCGGCAGAAATAGAGACACAGATGTAGAGAACAAACATATGGCCACCAAGTGGGGAAAGTGGGGAGGGTTGGGGGGGAATTAATTAGAATAGTTTATTTTCTATATAAAAACTATTTTACTAATTCAGGTTATTTTAGAACTGTGAAAAATATCTTTTGTTGTTTGCTACTAATTAACTTGATGTTGCTCCCAATATCCTCAACTCTTCAAGAAATTGTTCTCACTGAAAGTCTTATATACTTAATAAACAAGTTAATTTTTTTCTGGAAACATTTCTTTGACTGCTGCAATCAAATAGTAATTAATTAACTACCCATCACTGAATATCTTTCACTGTGTGGCTAGCAAATGAACCACTTGAAACTTTACTTTTATCATAGCTTCACTCAGTTTTATTTTTATGAAGAAATTCTGCTGTGATAAGCTATTCTACTGAGTCAAAAATTATCCTCATTCTGGCTGTAGAATTTATTTTAATTAACTTTTAGAAAAGACAAATATATCATTTTTCAACATAATCTCCTTGCTTTTCAGTACCATCTGTGAACAAGCTTTCATATTCCCTCATTAAAAAATGTTTTAGTCTGAGCTGTGAGCCACAAATGCACCGCTGTCTTTCTTCCTCATCAGAAGTGAATTTCATCCTCGTAGGGCTGCTTTCAGGGGACCAAACAGGTGAAAGTCCAATGGAGCAAGATCAGGACTATAGGGAGGATGTTTTAACACCTCAAAAGGAGGTTTTTTCAGAGTTTCAACAGTGTGGGCAGAAGTGTGTGGATATGTACACTCTCAGACAACAAAACTTGAATCACTGCATGCTGCTCTTCTTTAGTGCAGATCACAAGTAGGACATCCATTTTTTTTAAAAGAATTTTTATTGAGATATAATTGACATACAATGAACTGCATATATTTAAAGTGTACAATTTGATATTTTTTTCTTATTAGTAATATATATGGCAATCCCAGTCTCCCAATTCATCCCACCCCATCCCCCCCAGCTTTCCTCCCTTGGTGTCCAGATGTTTGTTCTCTACATCTGTGTCTCTTTTTCTGTCTTGCAATGGTTGATCTGTACCATTTTTCTATATTCTGCATATATGCATTAATATAAGATATTTGTTTTTCTCTTTCAGACTTACTTCACTCTGTATGACAGTCTCTAGGTCCAGGGCATCTATTTTTGCTCACACCACAGTTACAAATGAACTGATGTAACACATTCACACCTGCACAGCAGTGACTGGGGAGACAGTAGCCTTGAATGGAAAGCACCAATAAGACAGTTCAGCCAACAGAAATTTTAATATAACCAGAGTGCGGATAATTTTTGACTCAACCTTATAGTTACATTTCTAAATAGTAAAAATGTCTATATAGTTAATAATTTTGAACAAATATTTAATATATAAAATTGCAACTAATGTAGAAAAAGGAAATAAACTAAAAATACTGAATTACTTTTTATAGGCATTTTAAAAACACTTGATTTAAATTTGTGATTTATAATTTAAGTTCCAAGATATATGAGATAGATATATAACAACTTGAGAGTGAAATTCACGCCTTAAAATATTAGTTACTACTTAATTACTGGATATAAATATATAATATGAAATATCATTTGATTGAAGTTGGAAATATATTTCTAGGTTTGTCAGTTTTGTATTGCTGCTATAACAAATTACCATAAATTTAGTGGCTTAAAATGATACTCATTTATCATCTCATAATTTTGAAGGTCAGTAGTCCACATGGGCTCAGATAGGTGCTCTACAAAGTGTCTTGCAAGGCCAAAATCAAGGTGTCAGAGGCCTGGGCTCTTACCTGGAGCACTGGGGGGAGAGAATCTTTTCACATGCTCATTCAATTTGTTGCCAGAACTCATCTGTGATTGCAGGACTTGTGGCTTTCAGTTGGGATTCCTTCTCAGCTGTCCACATTCCTTGGCTTATGTCACCTTCCATCTTGAAAGCCAGCTATGTCTTCTTTAGTTTCAAATGTCTCCAACTTCCTGTTCTATCACATCTCTCTGACTTTCTAGTCTGCCTTCAGCTGAGAGATAATTCTGCTTTTAAGGTCTCATCTGATAACATTGGGCTAACCGGATAATTCAGGATAATATCCCAATTATTTTTTAAATTTATTTATTTATTTATTATTTTTTGAGGTACACCAAGTTCAATCATCTGTATTTATACACATATCCCCGTATTCCCTCTCTTCCTCAACTCCCCCCCACCATCCCCATCCCAGTCCTCTAAGGCATCATCTGTGCTCGAGATGAACACCCTTTGTTATACAGCAACTTCCCACTGGCTATCTATATCCCAATTTTAATGCCAACTCTTAATTACATCTGAAAATGTCCCTTTAGCCATGTAACTTAGCATATTTAGCAATGTGACAGTAGGAGACAGTGGTCAACGTTTTGGGAAAAAATTCTGCCTGCCACACTGGACAAGACATTATTTAGTTGTGTCTTCTTTACTTCAAAAGCTAGGCAAAAGTAGATAAAATATAAATTGAAACAATGAAGAATACCTTAGCTAGCTTAAAAAGCATGATGAACATCTATGATAAGAGATTGGAAATACATGCAGTCAACAAATACATCTGAAAACACCAAGCATTCTGCGCTATAGTTCTCTTTTTCTATTGTAGCACCAGCTAGATCTTTAGTTGTAGTAGAGTAGAGGGGATTTAAAATGCTTCCCTTGAAGCAAGAGGATTTATTCATGACCCCTTTACTACATTGAAAGGGAAGCTGCTATAAAATTATATTAAGATTGCTGTCTGGGGCCATGGCTTATAGCAATTTTTGTTCTAGAGCATTGAGAGGACATAGATACTACCTCTTGATAAATCCAGGTGTCCTGTGAAATCTGAACTGTAATTATGACACCTAGTTCTAGAGGGGACTTAAGGGTCAGGAGAATATGACTTTAAAATCTCTAGTTAGTGATGGTTGAGCTCAGATGAAAAATGAAAATGATTTTAATAATGCATATAGAAAAACTAGCACTCTAAATGACAAAATGCAAAATCCCAAGAAAAACAAAGGAAAAGAAATACTTATAAAGATAAATATTTATAAAATAATCTAGTGGCATTAAAAAGTATGTAAAATTGAAAATACTGTAAAATAAATCAAAAAACCTTAATGAATGTTGACATTATCTCCTTAAAAAATGAGTTGTGAACAAATAAGTAGGCAAAATTATATAACTTAGGTGTCTGTCTAAAATCTTCTATATGAATAACAGCTGTAATAGTGGAAGACAGTTCTGAAAAATTAATTAAAATATAACATCAAAATTTTTTCAACTTTGATATTTAATTGAGACAGTAAACTGTAATATATTTAAAATGTACCACATGATGATTAATATATGTACACACTGTGAAAACATTCTCACCATCGATTTAATTAACATCCATCATCTCACGTATTTCCCTTTTGTTTTATTTGTTTCCTTGCTTTTTTGTTTGTTTGTTTTTTTCATTTTTTTGTGAGAACAGTTAAATTCTATTCTCTTAGCATATTTCAGTTACATGTATATGTTGGACCATCCTTGTGTGCAAAGAAAACCCCACTTGATCAAGATGTGTGGTCCTTTTCAATGTACTGTTGAAATTGATTTGCTGATATTTTCTTGAGGATTGCTGCATTTATATTGATTGGTGATATTGGCCTATAATTTTCTTTTCTAATACTGTCCTTGTCTGACTTAGGTAATAAGATAATGCTGGCCTTGTAATATGAGTTTGGAAGTCTTCCCTCCTCTTCTATTTTTTCAGCAGAATTTGAGAAGTATTGATCTTAATACTTCTTAAAATGTTTGGTAAAATTTTTCCAGTGGAGCCATCTGGTCTTGGAATTTGTGTCTGTTGGGAGATTTTTATTACTGATTCAATCTCCTTACTGTTAATTGATATATTCAGCTTTTCTGCTTCTTCATGATTCATTCTTTGTAGGTTGTATCTTTCTAGGAATTTATTAATTTCTTCTCTGTTATCCAATCTGTTGACATATAATTTTTCATAGTACATTTTTAGAATCCTTATTATTTCTGTGTATCAGCTGTAATTTCTCCTATTTCATATCTTATTTATTTGAGTCTTTTTTTTTCTTAGTCTAGCTAAAGGTTTGTCAATTTAGTGCATCTTTGATTTTTTTTTTTTTTTGTCTCTATTTCATTTATTTCTGCTGTGGTCTTTGTTATTTCTTTCATGCTATTAACTTTAGGCTGTTTGTTCTTATTTCTCTAATTTATTGTGTCATAAAGTTAGTTCATTTTTCTTTTTTTTAAAATTGTAGGCATTTATCACTCTTTCCTTTTAGACCTGCTTTGCTGCATCCCATTAGTTTTGGTGTATTGTGTTTCCATTTTCATTTGTTCCAAGATTTTTAAATTTCTTCTTTGACCCATTGGTTGTTTAGGAGCGTGTTGTTTGATCTCTATGTATTTGTGATTTTTTTTCCAGTTTCCTTCTCCTAGTTGATTTTTGGTTTCATACAATTATGATCAGACAATATGCTCAGAATGATTTCTTTCTGCTTAAATCATTAAGACTTGTTTTGTGACTTAATATATGATCTATACTGAAGAATGTTCCATGTGTGACTGAGAAGAATGTGTATTTTCCTGCTCTTGAATGAAGTGTTCTGTATACATCTGTTAGGTGTATCTGGCCTGACTTGAGTATAAGCCTAGCATTTCCTTACTGCTTTTTTTCTTTTGTCTGAATGATCTATTCATTGTTAACAGTATCATATTGAAGTTCTCTACTATTATTGTATTGTTGTCTGTTTCTCCCTTCAGATCTGTTAATATTTGCTTAATATATTTACGTGTTCTGATATTGGTAGCAAAAATATTGAAATTGTTATCTTCTCTTGATGTTTTGACCCCTTTATCATTATATAATGGCCTTTTGTCACAGTTTGTGGCTCAAAGTTTGTTTTTTCTGATATAAGTATAGTTACCCCTTTTTTATTTTTGTTTCTGTTGTCAAGGACTGTCTTTTTCAATTCCTTTATTTTTAGTCATGTGTTTCCTTATACTGCTGAAGTGAGCAGTATATGTCGGGGATGATTTTTTATCTATTCAGCCACTTTTTGTCTCTTGATTGGATAATTTAGTTCATTCACATTTAAAGTAGTTATTGATAGGTTTGTACTTACTATCAAATCTAGATTATTCAGGGTCCTGTCCCTTAGGTGGGAATCTTAAAAGTCGGGGTACTAGAGATGTGGACATACTGCTTCCAGGGAGATAGTGGCAGCTTGGTTTTATTGTTAGAGCAAGCATGAGGGAGAAGGCAGGGGAAGTACCCCTGGCTGTTTCAGACTCCAGGGAAGATCACAGTCAGCACCTAGAAGTGTGCTGATTAGAAGCAGGATCCTCAGGCAGTAGCTTATAAAGTATGCAGTCAAATCCCTTTCATGGAAAGAAGAGGGGTGGGGAGGGGGTTGGGCAGCTTTTTGCCCATTCTCTCTGCCCTGATTCCTGGAGGGATAGCCCTGGTAAGGGCTCATATCCCCATTAAGAACTGCTCCTTTGTTTGCTGTATTCCTGAGAGACTCATGAATGCAAGCCCTGCTGGCTTTCTTAGCTAGGTATTTTAGGAACCCATCCCTCTGATAGTGTCCTTAAAAGTTGGGGTGGTAGTTGTACAGTTCAAACCTTAGCTCTTTGGGCAAAAGTGGGGTGTTAGGGGATCTCTCTTGATTGTATGGTGCTGTGTCATGGTGGGGTTTAAGGTGAGAGTGTGTTTCAGCCTTTTCTATGCATTTTGATGAAGGTATTTTCTCAGTCCCCTGATGTACATAGGAGTCACTCAACTAATTTCTAGACTTTTCTCTGAGGGAATTGTTCCATGTGTAGCTATACATTTAGTGTGTCTGCGGGAGGAGGGAAATTCAGGAGCCTCTGATGTTGCCATATGGTCTAATGATAGCTTCAGTGTCAAAATTTAAGAAAATAAAAGCATTAAGCAAGAAGGGTAAATTAATAGACTGTATGTCTTACAGAAGTTCTCAAAACCATATCAGAAGGAAGATATTAAAAGCAATATATGAAAAGCTGATTTCAGAGACACCCCGAGTGTTTAAGACATTGTGTTTTCAGATCAAAAGTTCATTCCAGTAACTTAGAAGAATAAGCTTTAACAAACACACCCCAGGAAGTTTTACATTGAAGATGCAAAAAAAGCAAGGAAATAATATACAATTCTCATAGCTATAAGACACAAGGGAACAAGATATAATTCTCAGAGGGAAAAGCAAATTGTTTATAAATGAAAAAGAATTTGATTGTCAGCATATTCCTTATGAACTCCAAACCAATATAACCTAATAATATTTTCAAAATAATACTAGAAAGTAATGATCAACTCTCAATTTTATACATAAAGTATCATGAAAGCATGAATGCAAAATTATGAAATCTCTGATAAAAAAATGAGAGAAATTTTCCATACTATGAAAAATAATAAATATCACAAGCAAGTATGAAAATGAACCAAAAAAAGGGAAGGAGTAAAATATAATCACGGTGCTTCAGATATTGACATATTATTTCAGAAAATTTTGCCGCCTGTTGGTTATATAAATTGTAACTAATTTTTTCTCTGTTTAGTAAACTAGCAAAATAAAAACTTTAAATAGTAAGGTGAAGAATTGGAAATTTTTACTGAGTAATTAGGCAAGTTATGTTCGGAATAAAAATATAAATTTTGAATGGCTTGAAACATTTTTATAAAGAAATTAAATCTAAGCAAGCTAGTATGTAAATGTATATGTTGTAGTCAGTATGTGTGGTAAGTAATAGCTTCCTTCTCGCTGCAAGATGTCCACATCTTAATTGTGGAAGCCTTTGAATATGTTGCCTTACATGGCAAAAAGGAACTTTGCAGATATGATTAGGTTAAGAATATTGAGATGAAATGGTACTTCTGGATTACCTGGATGGGCCCAATGAAATCACAAGGGTCTTTATAAAAGTGAAGAGGGAGGCAGGAGGGTGAGAAAAGGAGACATGGCAATGAAACAGTGGTCAGAGAGAAAGAGAGAAACAGTAGAAGATACTATGCTGCTGTATTTGAAGATGAGAGAAGGGTCATGTGCCAGTGAAGGCAGTTTTCCAGTTCTTCTAGAAGCTCAGAAAAAGCAAGGAATTGATTCTTCCCTAGATCCTCTGGAAGGAATACAGCTCAGCTGATACCTTGAATTTTGTCCCATAAGACCCATTCAGATTTCTGACCTTCAGAACTGTAAGATCAAATTTATGTGTTTTAGGCCACTTCGTGTGTGCTAATTTGTTACAGCAGTGAGAAGAAACTAAAACAGCATAACTCCCTATCCCTTAAAAATGGACTGTACATTGTGATTTCCACCCAAAGAGCACAGTATGGAAAGAGGTGAAAAGTGTGTAACTCTCCAGTAGAGAAACCAGGCAAACACTTCCTCAGCTCTGTGATCAAGCTTAACATTGTCAATAAAAAGTGATGCTGATAACATTTATCTTTAATATGATGTGGTAAGAATGACAGCCTTTATGATCTTCCTCCCCAAAACTCCTAAAGCCAATCTAATTGTGAAAACAACTATCAGAAAACCCCAAATTGTAAGACATTCTGTAAAATACCTGACTAGTACTCCTCAGCAATCTCAAGGTAATCAAAAGCAAAAGTTAGAGAAGCTGTCCCAGCAAAGTTGATATTAAACAGAATGGACACAGATATTGTAACATGGTATCCTGGATTGGTTCCTGGTACAGGAAAATAATATTAGGTAAAAACTAAAAAAATCTGAGAAAATTATAGACTTTATCTAGTAGTAGTGTATCAAAATTGGGTCATTAGTTGTGAGAAGTGTATCATGTTAATGTAATATGTTAACTTTTGGAAAAACTGGATGTGGGCTGTATATGAACTTTCTGTGTTATCTTTGCAACTTTGCTACAAATCTAAACTATTCTAAAATAAAAGTTTTATATATGTTCATGGCTAATGAGAGAGATACCCACAACAAAACTAACAAACATTTTGTAAAACCATATGTTGCAAAAACTAACTAAAAATAACTGGTGTAGGAATAATTATCATCAAACTTGTAAAACAAGAGAAAAACAATTAATAGATACAGATTCCACATATAAGCGATATTTTATGATATTTGTTTTCCCCTGCCTGGCTTCACTTAGTAAGATAATCTCCAGGTCCATCAATGTTGCTGCAAATAGCATTATTTCATTCTTTCTGATGGCGGAGTAATAGTCCATCGTATATATGTACCACATCTTCTTTATCCATTCCTCTGTTGATGGACATTTTGGTTGCTTCCATGTCTTGGCTATCGTAAACAGTGCTGCAATGAACATTGTGGTGCATGTATCCTTTCGAACCATGATTTTCTCCAGATATGTGCCCAGGAGTGGGATTGCTGATCATATGATAGCTCTATTTTTAGATTTTCAAGGAATCTCCATACTGTTCTCCATAGTGGCTGTACCAATTTATATTCCTCCCAACAGTGTAGGAGGGTTCCCTTTTCTCCACAATCTTTCCAGCATTTATTGTTTGTAGACTTTTTGATGATGGCTGTTCTGACTGGTGTGAGGTGATCTCTCATAGTTTTGATTTGGATTTCTCTAATAATTAGTAATGTTGAGCATCTTTTAATGTTTCTCTTGGCCATCTGTATGTCTTCTTTGAAGAAATGTCTATTTAGGTCTTCTGCCTATTTTCTTATTTTTTTTTTTATATTGAGCTGCATGAGAAGTATATTTTGAAGATTAATCCCTTGTTGGTCACATAGTTTGCAAATATTTTCTCCCATTCTGTAGATTGTCTTTTCATTCTGTTTATGGATTCCTTTGTTTGCAAAAGCTTTTGAGTTTAATTAGCTTTTATTTTTTTTGTTTTTATTTCCATTTTTTAATTTTTGTTTTTATTTCCGATACTCTAGGAGATGGATCAAAAAAGTTTTTGCTGCGATTTATGTCAAAGAATGTTCTGCCTATGTTTTCCTCTAAGAGTTTTATTGTATCTGGTCTTACATTTAGGTCTTTAATCCATTTGAGTTTATTTTTGTGTATGGTGTTAGAAAAAAATGAACTTACTTACAAAATAGAAACAGACTTACCGACATAGAAAACAAACTTATGGTTACCAAATGGAGAGGCATAAATTAGGAGTTTGGGGTTGATATATACACACTACTATATTCAAAATAGGTAACCAACAAGGACCTACTGTATAGCACAGGGAACTCTGCTCAATATTCTGCAATAACCTGAATGGAAAAGAATTTGAAAATGAAAAGATATATGTATAATTGAATCACTTTGCTGTACACCTGACACTAATGTAACATTGTAAAGCAGCTATAGCCCAATATAAGATAAAATTTTTCAAAAAATGAAAATAAAGAAAAGGAAAATTGGAGTTACAACTTGAAGTTACAACAGCTCCAGTATTATAATTATTAACATAATAATATACAGCAGGTTAGAAAGTGATTTTAAATTTGTAGTTAACTATGGGAATGATGGACAGGACTTTAAGTGCATATATAAAATTTTAAAACTTACATGTGTGGGGGAAAAACAATTAATAGATTATAAGACACATATAAATCAAAACTTAAATATTTATATTTGTAAGCAGCATAAAATTTAAAAATATGAATAGAGTGCTGACAGATTAAAATGAGAAAACAACCAAACCTTCAAATCAATTAGCTTTGTCATGTAGTAATGTGACATAAAAACCAGGAATAAAATCACAGCGACATAAAAGAATAAGCACTTGTTTCTCAGCTGTGGATTGACTGGATATGAGCTGATTCATACTGAATTCAGACTTGGTTTTGCAGCTCTGCTCCAAGCTCCAGTTCCATCTGGGCTTGTATTCTACAGATGGTTATACAGATCCTGGTCTTCTCCACGTGTGATCATTCTAGATGCAGCAGCTATCTGAGAGAAGCATTACTCATGAGGATGGCAAAGGAGTAAAGGGCGAGCCCAATCATACAAGCTCCTCTTCATACAATATTTGTAGCACCACATTATTTGAAGCCAGTCATGTGGGTAAAGATTCAGGAAAGTTCACTCTGCCCCTATGGGTGGACCTGCAAAGATACAATGGCATTGCAACAGGGAGGAGCAGATAATTGGAAGTCTCTATTTAAAATCCATAGACTGAGGAGTACATACCAGAGGCAAAGGTGTTTTGGAAACCACAGTTCACAAACAGGATCTAATGGGATCCATAAAACTCTCCAACAAACAAATAGAAATAGTGCATTGTTTTTGGAATTGCAGAGATATTTTGATAAGTGGACCATTAATTTAGACAAATAGAACTTATGATCAGAACCTTACAGGCCACATTCACAAATTACAAATCAATTAAATTAAATACCAATAAACAGAAGATTTAAAACCCACAGTGAAAGAAGCAAAAACTAGAGTGAAAATAGATACGCACTTTATGTATGAGATTAAAATGAATCGCTTTATTCCAAGGAATTTCTAAAACTAAACAATATGAATATTTTTCTAGACAAATGAAAATTACTGAAATAGATTTGAAAAAATTGAAAATATGAGTAATACAGAAGAACACTAATTAAAACAAATCTGTGTCCTCCTCATTTAATTGGAGATAATACAACTACCAACTTACTTTACATGGTAATGTTGAAGATGAAAGAAGAATTCACATAAATTCTATACAATATTGGCACAGAGGTGCTTGTTTGTTTTGTTTTAGTTTTGTTTCTTATTATTGTCATTATTATTTACTGACATATTGGAGTATACCCTGGACATTTTGCACTTAAAATTTTTTATTTATTTATTTATTTTCTGAGTCTTTCCTTCCCAGGCCAAAGGCAGGCTTTAAGTCTTAGATCTCTAGGTCTTATATTTGAGCCTAATCTACCAATGTCCACAGAGTTCACCGTATTACTTTTCTGAGCTAGATCTAAATAATATCCCTTGGTCTCTTTTGCATTTGTCACTATATGTATTTAATCTACCCCAGGAAATGAGTGCCAACTGTGACCCTGGTGTGCAACTCAAGGATTCATCATTTCCATGGCTGCAACATGCCACACAATTGCGTGAAATACAGAGGCAGAAATGCATTAGTATGAGCACATATATGACCAGTGCATTTAAGCTTGAGTATGATAAAGGGATTGTTCAGGGAGTTAGGAGTTAGAATGAGTGCTTCTCTCTGAAGGCTTCCTATAATATATTTTATTTGAAAAAAATTAGTAACATAATGTATTTGTTTAGCAAAAAGTCACTAGCACATGACACTCTCTGGAGAAAGTTAAAAGTATGATGCTTTTTAGGAAAAAGATAGTCTAGAAAATGTGAGACCATAATAGTACATGTAAAGCATATTTACTTAATATTTGTAGAATACAATTATATTTAAAATAATCTGATTCTCTAAGTGTATAGTTGATACATGTTTGCTTTCCTTACCCTAGCCTCAATAGTAATTCAATATAGAATAGAAATAAGGACTCTCTTCCAAAAGGGATATAAACAATGATGTTATCCTAGGAGCTAACATAGGATGAATCACACAAGTGTGGGTTTGCTCCTTCACAAATATACTTAATAGAATGCATCAAACACTATCTTCTTGAAGTATTACTCTTCATAGTTCTAACATCCATGGTTATATTTGAATTTATTGATTTATTAGCAATTTTACTTATTGGTACAATCAGTTCAGAAGGAAAAATGTCAATTTGATCATATTTTAAAGTCCCTGGAGTATTGCAGTCATATTATACTTTATTTTAGCATACCCAATTGCCATAGCGATTATACAGAGCTATAATCTCAATCCAGCATGAGCTATACTCTCAAACCAAACCAGGCTTTAGTCCTTCTTACCCTTATCTAGGGATGAGACTCATCTATTTAGTTTTAAAATCACATTATGTGAGTCACCATTTTAATGAAATTAATCATTTGATTCCATCCACTTCATGCTTTAGTTTAAAGCTGTTAACTAGCAGAGAGTTTGGTCGAGGCATCTAAAATATTCTTTGCTGTTTGAGCGAAGCTAAGTTAAAAAACATGTGACAGATAAAACACATTAAGTAGAAATATACTCCCTAAGAAAGAAGGTTAAATGCAGGTAAACTACAGTGAAGAAAGAGTCTTAGAAGTTATAAAACTTCTTTTAGTTGTAAATATTACAGCTCTATAAAACTTCTTTTAGTTGTAAATATTACAAATACAGTGTCAGGTGTACTTGATTCATTTTGCTCTATGATCATTTTTATAATTGTATCTTTACTAAGCATATCTATGAGTAGCCGGAAATATATTTGTCTTTTCAGCATCATATAAATATGTTATTTTGCATCTTGGAAAATGTGACATAAAACCTTAGAAGACTTTTTAGTCAGGTGGTATAAAGTTTTTAATTCATGTGATCACACTTTCCCACAGGAAAGATAGGAAGTTCAAAATCTTGATACTAGAATTTTTAAAGTTGAAAAATCAATGTAGGACATGATATGTATAGTGAACACTTATTGCATTATCATTTACAATTGGAAGATGTCAATCCAGAGAACAAAAGTTGCACTAGACAGTTCTGACACTGTTTCTGCTCAGTTTCCTTACCAATATAACATGCCATTTTCATTGGATCAATGAAAAGTCCAATGAGCCAGCACACAAATTTATATTACTGTCTAACATACTCTACATTTATCATTTGCAAAACATGAAACTGTAAAAGACAATTTATGCGACACCACCAGTAGAAAAGAACATATAGTAGTGACTGTCCAAGCACATAGATGTATTGACATTTGATGACAAAGCTTTCCACCAATGGGGATGTTTAATGAAACTATCAAATCTTGTAAAATAGCATACTGTTTATTGTTCTTTGGGTAATACAGCTAAAAATACTGTTAATTATTTTTAACATCTGCAAAAGGAAAAAAAAACACTCACTTTAAAATGTTGATTAAAATGCATCTATTGTCCCTATATTAATAACAAATATACCTGATGCTCTAAAAGCAGCCTACTTTTACCAAAGATCCTTTTCAGTGTTTAGTAAGCAATGTGTATTTTTCATATTTAACAATGTCAAGCATCAAATTTTTCAGTTACTTATTAGGTATTGTGCTTCAAATGAGATTTTTTCCTGTTGTAAAGATACTTTGCAGGGACTTCCCTGGAGGTCCAGTGGTTAAGAGTTTGCTTTCCAATGCAGAGGGTGCGGGTTCAATCCCTGGTCAGAGAGTTATGATCCCACATGCCTTAGCAGCCAAAACAAAACAAAACAAAACCAAAACACAAAACATAAAACAGATGCAATATTGTAACGAATTCAATAAAGATTTTAAAAATGGTCCACATCAAAAAAATAATCTAAATGAAAAAAGATACTTTGCAGAGAGATAGGCAAGAAATATACACAAAAGCACTGTTTGTTTAAAAACAATAGATGTGAGATATTTCTTATCCCCTGAATCAGTGATTTCCAAGATTGAGTCATTTTTGAACCATACTTTGTGTTTGTTTCACAAAAGCATTTCAGTAGATCATAATTAGGTACCTGATCATAGAGTCAGTTGGTTTTCTGTTCACAGTCTTGGGATATATACAAGTATATATCCATTATGCTCTGTTTTTCAATTATGTGAGTTCATGGTTGAAATATACAGTTATTGGATCTCAGCATAGCAAGCTAGGAGCTAGATACCCGACAAGGAAATATTTCAGTGTCCCATCAAAGTGCTGTACAAAGTGGCTTGGACAATGCTCCAGTGAATACTGTAATAATAAGAGATGACATTGAATGCCGCAGCATATCTAAAGGGGCTGAGTTTAGTTCAGTAAACTTTCAGAGAATGGCAGAAAATATATTACAGGAACTGGGGATAATTTTCATTTAGAACATAATAACAGATTCTTTTCTTTTTTTGATAAGGGTAATAAATGTTTGTTGTTTTTAGCCAATGATTTTTATCAGTTGTCTTGATAAGCACATCACACAATTGGCCCACATCAATTTGATTTTTTTCATGCTCCTTGGCAAAGGAATAATTAGATTTCTCTTAAAATTCAAGCTATGATCCTTTATGTCCATTTCATTCCATGTAGTTTTATGCATTTCAACATTTTCTTGTCATAATATGCCCATAAAGTTTTTCTGTTCATAATTTTATTGAATGAATAGAGAACAGTTGAATGATCAAACAATAGAAGTATAAGTATCCTTGTGAATTTCAATCCATCTTCTCATGGTTCTAGGCTCTAAAATCTATGAAGTATTCTCAATAGATAGTGATCTGCCTAGCTTTTAAGGAAAGGCAGTGTGAGAAATTCTGAAGTCTGCTTATGTGATGAAATTGACTATTTTTTTCTTAATTGACATGATTGTTTCATTGTTCTATAGAAACAGATACTGTTTTCTGATGATACCATTTCAGAGTTTGAATTTTTCCAGTTTACTTAAATGTCATTTACTTGAAATTCTGTAGGCACTGCATCTTTATTTGTGTAGGGCTCTTAACCATGAACTTTTGTATATTTATGTACACATCTTCCTTTCAAAATTGTAAGCCTTTCAAATGTAGCATCCATAGTCTCATTTATCATGTTATCCTCATGACTGCCTTACACTGCCTTGAAAAAGGTAGAGGGAAAAAGGAGGGACATTTTCTTACACATTTTTGAATACATGGAAATCTTTCTACATTCAGTCTCATTGCAGTGAAAACAGATATCTGACTTCAGAGGAGATGCAAAATATTATCACCATAATACCCAGAGTACTTCCTTATAGACACAAAGAACAGTCATTTTCTAGCAGAGGTAGATTTTACTTTGCCCTTTATATTTTGTCTACACTTGTTGTGTTTCAGAGATATTTGTTGGAAAAAATGAAGTCAGAGTATAGCCTATTTGAAAAGTAATAGTACACATGTTTAGTTGAGTATAGGAAAACTCTCAAAAAATAAGTATCTTCTTTTTCGTAAATAGTAATATTTCTAAGGACAGATACTAGAATGAGGTCATTTATTTCTTTTCTCATTTTCTTATACATTTAGATTGATTTATAACAGAGAACTCTGTACTCTTGAGCTGAATTTCATTTTAGGGAAAAAAGAAAGTAATTATGCTTCTAAATGTTTTAACAGATGAAGAAGGTTATTTTATCCTTGTCTTTTAAGTTAAAATAGTTGAACCACTATAATATAATGAGTACTTTTATTCAAGGCTATTTAAAAGATCCTCTCAGTATACAAAAAGGGAATTACAAATGCAGACAAGTTTCTGGAAAATTCTATTTAGAGAGACGATAGCACCTGTTTCTTTCCCATTTCTCTGTCGTCACAATAACAAAAGCATGGTTAAAAGAGATGTAGACTTTATTATAAAAAATGTATCCAGTAGGATAGAAAAAATGGAAGAAGTTGGCTTGCGCAAATGTGAATGAGGTATAGAAGAATAGATACCAACCAATCTGTGCTTCATAAAAAAAATGTTTCTGCAAAAAATGTAAAAGAAATTAGATTCTGAAGCCACAAATTTTTATTGCCAAGCAGGACTGCTTTTCAGAAGCCTGCATCTGTTATAAACAGACCAGACGGATATACACAAAAATAGAAAGCTTCAAAGAAAGGGTGTGATTCACATGCCTTGCTTTAATAGCAGTATCAAGCTTTCTTTTGAAGTAGATTGGTCTTCGAAGCAGGTGTCCTAAAGGTGCCATCATGCTGCTGAAAGTCAGCCAGTATTTGAAAGCTTGCCAGCTTGAAGGCCATTAATTGACAAGCTGTGAAAGTCCAGCATCACAGGGAAGGAAATTACACAAAGAGGTGAGCCTTGATTCCTCGCACCTCACCCAGAGAAACAGCAGAGGGAGCTGCCAATCTTTTCAAGACCGAAGTGTATGCCGTGTGCAGCTTCAATGATAGACCTCTGAATAAGAATTTCACTGGGCAGAAATCACTATAATGTCTTTAATTACCTTCTGGCAGTTGATTTATATAGTTTCTCCAAAATACCAATCCAGAGTTATTTTGGACAAAAAAATTAGAACAGAAAAAACAGCTTCTTTCTGATAGTTGCTAGTTTGTAAGATTTGTGTGGTGGCCAAAATAATATGACACTGTGGTTCTCCAATAAGGGCAAGAGGCAGAATTAAGCTCATTCTATCCACAGATAATTGCAGGGCTATTCAAATCCTTGTCTATAAGGATTATCTTTGTGCTTGTAAATATAGTTGAATTTCTCCTTGTCCCTTTCTAAGAATCTGCTTGATGAGTGCAGCAAAATTTGAAAGTGGGTCCACTGAGCCATTGTGAAGATTTTCTTACAGATTTTTTTTAAAAACAGAACAAAATGATTATATAGTACCAGAAATATTTATTGTGTCAACCATGTCTTGAGATGAGATGCACATTATTTCTCTCTCTTCACTTGATTGCAAATTGCCTCAGGCAATCATTTTGAAACTACAACAGTGATAAACTACAAAACTGCAGAAAACCTGACAGGACTAAATGGTCAGAGAGCCTCATAGGAATTCAAAATTGGTTATTAGGAAATGTATTGTCTCTACAGAAACAATTAAACATGGTTTCTTGACATAAAGGAGTGTCTCATTGCACTTGCTGAGTGAGAGGCGATCCTAGTAGACAATGGCCTCATTGCTTTGAATTCTATGCTATCACAGTTTCAAGCTTAACAGGGCTACCTGAGAAAAAGATTTGGAAAAAATCGTCATTTCTACTTCCCACGAGCAGAGTCTTGGATTTTCTTAAAAATATGGTCTCTTTCTCTTCTCTGCTATAGTGAAGTAGGACTAGGAAAGGTAAAGATATGAGATTATTCACATTTATATTCACACTTGTATAAAAGAGAATACTGAATAATCCATTGAAAAATGTCAGAATCTAATATGCCCTCTGTGGAGGCATTTAATCAAGATGTGCACCCACTAGCCGGCACATGTGGTAGATGCTTCTACAACACTTGGGGTAGTGGTGTCATATTGTTTGAAGCCATATGTTCTTTATTCAGAGATCTCAAGGTAACCTATTTTTTTAACTGCCATACTATTTCTAATAAAGTAACTTGAAACTGAATTATTTTTAGGTTTTAAGTTAAGATTTTTTTTCAAACAAGGTTATCTGCGATTTATTTTGGCTCACAGGACATTCTAAAACCATAATTTATTTCTAAGTATACTTTAATAACTGTTGCAAATAGTATCTTTTTAACTTTATATTTTGAATTGAATTTGGATTTAAAGAAAAGTCGCGAAGATAAGACAGAGGCTATCGTTTTCCCCTTCACCCAGATGCTCCTAATGTTAACATTTACGCAACTATGGTGCCTTTATCAAACCTGAAATATTAACATTGATGCAATGCTATCAATTTAAATACAGACTTTGAATATATGAACTTTGAAATACATGCATATATTTCCCCAGTTTTTCCTCTTTCTCTTCCAGGACACAGTTTAGGATATCATGTTGCCTTTACTTGTCATGTCACCTTAGCCTCCCATCATCTAACAGTTTCTCAGTCTTTAAGTTTCATGAATTAGACATTTTGGAAGATTAGTGCTAAGTTATTTTGATGAATATTTTTTCTCACGATTACAATGAGATTATGAGTTTTAAGGAAGAATACCACAGAGATTAAGTGTCTTTCTCTCATATCAGGGAATGCGTATCAAAATGACTCCTTAATGTTGATACTAACTTTCATCATTTGAGTGAGGTAACATCTGCCAGGTTTCCTTACAGTAAACTTACTATTTTTCCATTTTCATGTTCTATTAGTTAGAATAAGTGTAGCTATACTCAAGGAGAGGGGAATGAATTTCTGCCTCCTGGACAGAGAAGCATCAAGGAATGTGTGGACATATGTTAAAATCACCACAGTAGTTATTAAGTATTTCGGCTGAGATAATTTAAGGCTATGCAAATATTTTGTTTCCTTTAGAGAGAGAGAGAATGTGTGTGTGTGTATTTTTTTTTGGGGGGGGGTACACCAAGTTCAATCATCTGTTTTTATACACATATCCCCGTATCCCCTCCCTTCCTTGACTCACCCCCCTCGAGTCCCCCCCCCCACCCTCCCCGCCCCAGTCCTCTAAGGCATCTTCCATCCTCGAGTTGGACTCCCTTTGTTATACAACAACTTCCCACTGACTATCTGTTTTACAGTTGGTACTATATATATGTCTGTGCTACTCTCTCGCTTCGTCTCAGTTTCCCCTTCACCCCCCGCCCCCTCCCATACCTCGAGTTCTCCAGTCCATTCTCTGTATCTGCATCCTTGTTCTTGTCACTGAGTTCGTCAGTACCATTTTTAGATTCCGTATATGTGAGTTAGCATACAATATTTGTCCTTCTCTTTCTGACTTACTTCACTCTATATGACAGACTATGTGTGTGTATTTCTTAATTACATTTATAGTTGTCTTCCTTTTCTTTATACAATCTGACAGTCTCTGCCTTTTAATTTGAATATTTATTACTACTTTTTCACTTAAGATAATATGATTATGCTTAAATTCAACAATTTTCTATTTGTTTTTATTTGTCCTATTTTGTGAGCAATTTGTCTTTTTCTTCTGACTCCTATTGGATTATTTATTTTTTATGGTTACATTTTTCCTCCTCTGTTGATTTATTGATTACTACACCTGATTTTGTCATTTTAGTGGCTGCCTTGTGGTTCATCACAGCCATTTTTAAATTATCACAGTATAAATTAAAGTGATAATATAAGAGCTTTAAAATAATGTGCGTTCATCTCTCCCTTCCTATTCTTTGGGCTACCGAGATGGTACATTTTACTTTTACATATGTTTTAGGCCCTGTTCTATATTTAAAGAGTCAACTATCTTTTAAAAAGTTGTTTATATCACACTGTACACCTTAACTTTACACATGTTATATGTCAATTTATATCTCAAAAAAGTTGGGGAAAAAAATCAGTGGTTGCCAGAGGTGGGAGGGAAGAAATAAATAGGCAGAGCACAGGGGAATGTGGGGGCAGTGAAAATACTTTGTATGTCATTAAAATGGTGGATGTATATCATTATACATTTGTCCAAACCCATAGAATGCATAACACCAAGTGAATCCTAAGGAAAACTATGGACTGTGAGTGATTAAGATATGTCAGAATAGGTTCATCTTTGGTAAAAGATACCATTATGACGAGTGATGTTAATAATGAGGAATATTATGCACTTGTGGAGGCCGGGTGATATGTGGGAAACCTCTGTGCCTTCCTCTCAGTTTTGTTGTAAACCTAAAACTGATGCCAAAGCATAGTCTTTAAAAGTATATATTTTGAAAGTGATTTATATAAAAGGAAAATATTTTTGTTATTTACCCATGTAGCTATCATTTCTGATGCTCTTTATTCCTTTATTTATCATTTCTGATGGATATATGTAGTTTCATATATCCATCTGGTATCATTTACCTTGTGTCTGAAGGTAAATGATATGTGTGCTTTTAAGATTTTCTCTTCCATATCAGTTTTAAGCAATTAGATTATAATACATCTTGGTGTAGTTTCTTTACTATTCTTATGGTTGAGTTCTTTAAGTATCTTGCATCTGGAAAATTTTTAGTCATTATTTCATCAAGAGTTTTTTTTCCCTTCTCTCCAAGTTGAAGACTCCAGTTATACCAACATTAGATTATTTGAAGTTGTCTCATGGTTCACTGATGCTATGTATGTGTGTGTGTACTTTACTATATATTTTTTAATATATAATAAATCATATATCTATATTATATATAAAGATAATATATTTTTTATTTTCTCTTTGGGATAGCTTCCATGATTTCAAACTCAGTAATCTTTTATTTTGTAATATTTAGCCTGCTATTAATCCCATCTAGCTTATTTTGTTTTGGCCACCCTGGTGGCATGTGGAACTTCCTTGACCGGGGATTGAAACCCTGGCCCCTGCAGTGGAAACATGGAGTCTTAACCACTGGACCACCATGGTTGTCCTGGCTTATTTTCATTCCTAGATGTTTGAATATATATTCATAATTTATAATAACACTTTTAATGTTCTTGTTGGCTAATTCTAACATCTTTGTCAATGATGAGAAGGTATTTATTGATTGATTTTTCTTGCAATAATGTATCATATAATCTTGCTTCTTTGAACACCTGACACTTTTTTATTGGGTGCCAAATGTACATTTTAACTTTTGGGGCGTGGGATAATTTTGTATTCCCATACTTATTCTGAACTTTGTATCCTAGGACACAGTTCTATTACTGTGAATCCCTTTGACACTTTGGGGTCTTGCATGAGAGATTCTTCAGGCAGGCCAAGAGCTATGTTTAGTCTAGAGCTAATATTCCCTTCTGAGTTCTCTTCCCAGTATCTTTGTGAATTATGTGGTTTTCCAGCATGGTTGGCAGAAATGAAAAATTAGAAATAGAAATAAAACAAACATAAAATGAAGATTTTTTTAAACTTCTGTGTAAATGTCAGGTACTGTTCCCTCTTATTCTTTTTTTTTTTTTTTCATTTTCTCTCTTGCCTCAGATAGTTTCTTTATGAGCACATGCTAATCAGTCTTATTAACAATAATCTAAGAGAACCTTTTTTTAGCTCTCCAGAGTAAATCTTTTATAGCTCTGCAGCTGTCCTTTCCATTGGTCTATCCATGAAATCTAGCCACATCTGCTTTTATAGGTTCTCAGGTGTCTCTTTCTATGCAAGGTATCTGCTTGATCTGTCCAGGTTCCCTCTCATTGCATTGTGCTTGAAAATGCTTTCAAGGCTGTAAACTGTGGCAGTCATAGGATTCTCTTTTGTGGCCATCTCTCAGGAACACTGTATTTTCTTTCGCAATGCCTGGTGGTCTTAAAAAACAACTGTTTAATTTTTTTTTTCAGTTTTTAAAATATTTTTTAAAGTGATTACCTTGGACATTTTACTTTGGGAAGGTTTTGCTATTACAGTTTAATTTAAATATTTTGAACTTTGTGTTCTCTCAAATCTCACCTTCTATTTATGTGGTGAGATTACTTTGTTCCAATTACTGAATTGGTAGATTTATATTTATTTTGTAGGCTTATTTCAGTAATGATCTAAAAGAACCATTGAATTCAGTGAATATTAAACATATAGTTTAATGAAATAATTAAAACTAAGTGATTTGAAATCAGTATATCTGGTTTCCAATTTAGATCTGTCACTAAGCAAGGTGGAGTTGGAAGCTAATGAACCTTACTAAGACTCAGTTTTTTATTTCATCTAATAGGAACATTAATAACGGCTTCTTAATTTTACTTTCAGGATTATAAGCAACAATGCAAACACTCACTAGAAGTTAGTAGTAGGAATAATGACAACAGTTGTATTAGTATAATTGTCATCATTACCAAGATGTTTAATGATATTAATATAATTTAATATTTAGTATTATAAAATTCCATAAAATAGTTATATCACCTCCTCATTGTTGGGAAATGTATGTAGGAATTTGTAGTCTAACAAGGATACTTCTTGTAATTAGGTCTAATAGTAACTGGTAAATGATTCACTCTTATAAGTCATTTGTTCTTGGTACCAAGCTCCCTTTCTTACCCAGTTGACTCAAAAAACTATCTGATGATGACAAGAGTAACAGATTATATTGGATAGCATATGTCATTAACTGAATAGTGAGTTTTCTCAAAAAACTCTTCAACAAATCCCAGGTATATTTCTTACTTTTCCTCTAGCGACTGAGCTCACCATACATCTGCTAAATTAACAGCACCCTAATAGACTTTCAGACTTTTCCAAGGTGAGTGGTAATAACTTACACTGCAGTGTCTCTGTTTTTAACCTAATCTGGAGGCAGTACAGATCTTATTAAGATCGGAACTACAAACAGAGAAAAAATAATCAGGCTTTAGAACAAAATACACACACACACACACACACACACACACACACACATATCTTCCTTTCTAATCTCTTTGTTTTCTCTTGGCTTTATGCATTCAACCTCATTCTGCCACTGGCATTGACTTGAGTTATTTTATAGTGGTGACCTCCAACTAAAATATGTTTGGTAAAATTAAAAAAAAAAAAAACACAGTTCTTTGCCTGTATAGAGCATCTTAAAATTATTGTTGGAAAAAATGAAAATATTTAGTGACATGGGCAACCATACTAAATATACTTCTCGTGCTTATCTTTTGAATATTTACTTACTCAACAGAAATGTTTTCAGAAATTATACATCACTTTGCTGAACAGTTTTGACTTTCATATAGTGAAATAGAGAAAGAGGTGGACTTTCGGCATTGTATTATGGAAACACTCAGTATGTTCTTTATATATGAAATTCAAAAGAGTTTATTTCAAATATGTCTTAATGACATGGTGTAGACTAAGACCCACCTCATTATATTGTGCTATAAATGTGTACAATTATAAAAATAAATGCTATTGTTAAGACTTCCACTATTGGAAAAACTATGTTGGAGTGTACATCATAATGGCAGAATTTTATTAGAGTTTGATAAATTTGTAACATTTTGGTTGATTTTCCTAATACCCATAATTGGTGTGTGGATCAGTGGGAGTAAACCTCTTAGGTGCATGCATAAGGGTAGCATGCACATACATGTGTGCATGTACACAAACACACACACAAAACCTCCGACACACACACCGGCTTTCAGTCATTTCTTGCTGTATAACAAACCACCTCGAAATACACTTAAAAGCAATGACCATTTATTTGCTCTTAATTTCCTTGGTTGATCATCTGAATTAGGCTTAGCTTATCCATCATTCTTCTGATCTCAACTGTAGTGACTCACAAGTTTGTAGTCATTTGACTAGGTGATCCAAGATGATCTCACTTACATGCAAATGGATTGTTCTCGTGGTAGGCTGAGATTGTCTCTCCATAAAATCTCTCATCTTCAGAGAAGCTAGTCTGAGTTTCTTTATATTTCAGTTTTTGAATATCAAGATAAGTAGAGCAGAAGCTGCATTAGCTTTTGGACATTGTACAATGTCACACCTGCCATATCCTATTGGTCAAATCAAACCAGACACATTACCAGTCCCGATTCAAGGGGGTGGAGAGATAGGCTCCACCTGTTAATTGTCATGGCAGTATAGTCACATTGCAAAGATGCATCTGTACAAGGATGGGAAATATTATAATAGCTACATTTGCAAACAGTCTACCACATGTGCTGTAAATTTTCTATTTTTTCAGGCAATGACATGGAAGTTCATAGAACCAAGGTGGCTATACAGAGTGAGGTCATAAGTATGCATAGCTTTTCTTTCTAGGTGACTGCTTAAAGATTATGCTTCTGTTGTTGTCACTGTCAAAATAGGTAATATCATGCATTTATACCATCTCTGCCTTTTATTTGCAACCCACATCAACATTCTGTTAGAACCTACATTAAGAAACTGAAAGGAGGGCTTCCTAGGTGGTGCAGTGGTTAAGAATCTGCCTGCCAATGTAGGGGACACGGGTTCGATCCCTGCTCCAGGAAGATCCCACATGCTGTGGAGCAACTAAGCCCGTGTGCCACAACTATGGAGCCTGTGCTTTAGAGCCTGTGAGCCACAACTATTGAGCCCATGTGCCACAACTACTAAAGCCCAAGTGCCTAAAGCCCGTGCTCCTCAACAAGAGAAGCCATGGCAATGAGGAGCCCGCACATCACAAAGAAGAGTAGCCCAGGCTTGCTGCAACTATAAAAAGCCCTCTGTGCAGCAAAAAAAGAAAAAAACCCAAAGGAGAAAGAATGGTCAGTGCCCACATGTACCTGTTATGTGTATGACAGCAACTTTTCACTGTCCAGAAATTTGATATCCTTGCAGTCTGAGACTTTTGACTTGAAATGAGAAGCATTACTTCTTGTGCTTTCCTGTTTTTCATAAAGCTTTTTGAATATATCACAATCAAATATGAATCATTTATTTTCAGAATCACCACTGTGTAAAATACTCAGATGATTCTATTATAAATATCTTTCTGGACTTAATATTTAGTAGGCTTAATTACGTTTTACATAGTCATGACATAGTATTTTAGAAACAATGTCTTCTCTCAATTTCAGTGTTAAGATCTGCATTTCAAACTGTGACTAGAATTTAATACAATTCTAACAATGTTCTTCATCAAATAATTTTAAAGATGAATTTTTATATTTTATTGTTTGTCATTAATGGTATATCCACAACAAGACTACTTAATTAAATAACATTAAACATGAAAATGGCATTTTTATCCTTTTAATTTGAGTGCTAAATGAATAATAAACTTTATTGTTGGATGTTAAAATATCACCACTTCCAAAACTATGTTTGATTCCCTTATCTAGACATACCGTACACTATGTTAAAAATAAGTTATGTTTCTAACATATTAGTTGTTTGAAAATAACTTTGTTGAAATGCATTTCAACAAAGAAGCCATAATGTAAAACATGATTTGGATTTTTGACAAATTTACAAAAGGGCATGTTATCCACACTGTAGCTTAAATCGAGTTTAAGAATTAATGGATTTACTCACTGTCTTAGTTTAGAGTCTAAGTAGCTAAAGTGTGCCAAAACTGTTCTTACTTTTAATTAACCTAAAACTGTGGTAGAGGTAGCTAAGATGGTAACAAGGTTCTCAGTAGTGGATTGGAGTAATAGGGCCAAATTCTATAATGATGACCCCATAAAATTTGCCAGCTTTCTTAGTGATGCAGGCCTAAATCAAAAGATAGGGTTGTTTTACAGCCTTACTTGTAATGAAGAAATATCAGTTTTGCATTTGTTAATGTAAATTTAAATATAGTTATTATTTAGAAGCATCATATTCTTTTGTAATTTTTCCTGAAAGCATATGAAACATTACATTCAAGAAAATATTCAGAGATTATTTCATCTAGAGCTTTTTATTCAGGAGAAAATTGCAAAGCCAAAAGGGACAATTTTTAAAAAGTAGGTTCTAGAATCCTAAATTCTAATTACCAGTTTAGTATTATTTTCAAGATACTATGGGAATAGTTATTAACTCATGAGCACATATTATGTGCCACATCCTCTGCTGTTTTTTTTTATATTTATCATTTTATTTATTATAGCAGCCATATGGTTGAGTAGCATTATCCTGAATTTATAGGTAATAAAAGCTAGATTCAGTAAAGTTATTTAACAAAGCTAATATAAGGATTCAAGTGACAATCCAGGTATTTCTGATGCCAAAGATGAGGACCTTAACCACTTTACCACACTGCTTAATAGGCCACTGTGCCTGATTCTCTGAAAGGGAGAGAAAGAGAAAGAAAAAGTAGTTTAAATTTCAGTCATCCTGAAACTAATATTTTCTCCTCCCTGTATCCTGCTCCAGGTAGGACTGACTTAAAAATACCCTGTCCTAGAATTTAAGATCCCACTATCACATTTTTACTTACTCACTTTTGTGTTCAGAAATCCCCAATATATATCTTTGCTCTAATAATGCTGGTCAGTATTCTCCACTAGACAAAAATAAATATAAATCTATGTTGATGATTTAGATTATACCTAGAATTTGCTTCCCATCTTTTTTTAATTTTTTTTTTAGTGATGTAAACTCCAAACTACATTGAAAATATCAAATTTCCTTCTTATAAGCTTAGTGTCTTTCCTTTGCTTTAGCATTTAGGTGCTTATAAAAGAAATGTTGCCTTGAAAATTCTTCACTTCAAAGAAAAAAGTCTTAATTTCCCTAGTTGCTTTGCAGTATAATCCAGCTTTTATATAACAGAAGATCTTAATTTTGAATATGAATCATGTAAGTCTTTAACTGTTTTTAAAATGCCAACCTATTACCAGTTAAATATGCTTTCCTATTTGTGATGCAAGTACGGCAAACTGTGGATGGTGAAAAAAAGCTGTGTGTCACTTCAGAGGCCAGGTCAGACTGGGTGGGGGACTGCCCACAAGAGCGGTGTGCTGTAATGGTTGTCTTTGGCTTTGGAGAAAGTCATGTTACAGAAAGGGGTCTCCAAAAAATGTGTACTGCAAATCAGGATGGATGAACATACACTCATGTAAGAAACTATCACCCCACACCCTTTCTGAAAAAATGGAGTACTTGATCTCATTTGGTCATAGATGTCTGGAATTCGGTTGGGTTCTTTGGCCATAGACAGCCCTCTTTACAGTGCCCTGGAGACTCTGAAATAAACTGGAATGAGAATAATACCTGTGTGAGACTCTTGACACTAGATAATGAAAAATTAAATAAATGAAATACTCTTTAGGAGTAAACTGGGGAATGAGAAAGAGTTAGTAATTGGTAGTGGGAGCAGTGGATACGTCATCCGTAGAGAGGACAATACCTAGAACTTCTGTGTAAGCAGAAATCTGGAACCCATGGCAGGCATCATAGAAGATCTCAGAATAGCTGAATATCCAAATTGTACACTAGAGTAGGGAACAGTATGTACATACTGCTGGACCAGCAAATAGATAAGGTGTGTCATTAAAGCTGCCGTGGATTTTGTATTCTTACTTTCCCACAAGTTTGACCCTCAGGCGGTTGCAACTGTTTTCCTTTCCTTTCTAGATTTTTCAATTCACAAAACCTGTTTCATAAATAGAGGTAATTACCGTCTGTGCAAACTAAGAGTGCTTGCCTAGCATCAGAGCCAATAAAGACTAGATTAGGTGTCAAGGGAAAGGGGTGAATATTAACACTGCAAGATCTGTGGTTAAATGGAGTTTGAGAGAGGGCATTTAAACACGTTTCAAAACAAGTATACAAATGATCAATCCAACAGCACTGAATACACAATATTAATTTTATGCAGAGCCTACTTTAGCCTCTCAAGGGGGGTGGGGCAGATAGTTATTAAAAAGCATTTCAAAATTGTAGACAGTTACTAGCTTGAGCATTGATCAGTGATACTTAAAATAGGATCTAAACTTTCTTACCAAATGTAATTCTAATAAAAGTTTGATTTACAAATATTCACTTTAGCAGAGTAAAATATGATTTTCAAAATGTAATTATTTTAATATATCTGATATTCATACTTGTATTCAAAATAGTGTATTTAAATTAAGAAATATTCTATAATGCATGTTAAACTTGCTATGTAACATATAATGCCAAGTGTCTGCTCTAGTAAATTGAAATCTTTCTTCATTATACCTAATTTTGAGATAATGTATAAAAAATGCTAAATTAAGAAGCAAAACAAGAGAAATAAGGTGGTTTTAAATTACTATTTGAACTGTCATGTAGACTTTGTGAAATAATGTCTACTTCATTTATCATTTGGTAGAGAAAATAATTACAGTTTTGGGAAGGTCTTCATTTTATATATTCATAACATGAAAAACTATGGAAAACTGACAGTTTAGCATGTAAATTTCAATATTATCCATATGTGAATATCTGCAAAATGAGGAATAAATGTTATTTCTTAGCCTTAAACCATGGATGTGAAGAAGAGTAGAATGTCTGCTCTTTTAGAAATCTCTATAGTTTAACTGTTTTCCAAATTAGGAGGCATTTCTCCTATAATTCAAGGTTACTTGCATGAATATAGAACCCAAGATTCAGAGAAAGAAGAGACAAAAAGTATTCAATAAGAGAGATATACATTAAAAAGTTATTTTGGTGCAGAAGATACCTTCAAAATAGGTAAAGGGAAAAGATGCTGAATATATAAAAACTTGGAGTTACAAAAAAAAAAAAAGTGGACTTTTAAAGCAATAAATGGTTATGTGCAGCTAAAGTTAGGAGATGTTAGGAAATTTAGATATATGTGTGTATCTGTAAATAAATACAAATGTATATTTATCAGCAAAGGTACCCATTAAGTTTATTTTGAATATTTGAAAGTATATGAGATATGCTAATGGAAATGATTTTGGGAAGGAGAACAGATTCCATATATATTTGTAAGCCAATTGTAGATTATTGGTAACAGTTGGCTGCTGAGGATTTATGAAAAGAGAGGACTGAATCCTAGATAATTATGTGTTCATCTTGAAAAAGTTGCAGATGGTAGTTTTGTTTACTTCTATAAGAAATTGGAGAGAAAAACTGGAAAGATGTACATACTTGTTAGAGGAATGGGGAAATGGGGAAAAACAGGACATGGCTTATTATGTAGAAATAGATTATATTGGATTGCATTTGAGTTATTTGTGGGCCAACTAGCTTGAACTAACAATAATAGCAAACTATACTAAATAATAAGGAAATCACAAGATCAAGGTCTGGGCTAGAGGCTACTAATATTGAAAATCATTAAGACAAATGTGGTAGTTGAAGCCATACACTTGGAAGTCATTTCTCAGGAAGAATAAATATATTGAATAGAGCAAAGATCCTGGGTTGAAGGCTGAGGGACACTGACATTAAGAAAGATGAATCTGGGCTTCGCTGGTAGCACAATGGTTAAGAATCTGCCTGCAGGGTACACAGGTTTGGTCCCAGGTCCGGGAAGATCCCACACGCCATGGAGCTACTAAGCCCATGCTACACAACTACTGAAGCCCGCAAGCCTAGAGTCTGTGCTCTGCAACAAGAGAAGCTACCTCACTGAGAAGCCCATCCACCGCAACAAAGAGTACCCACCTGCTTTCCACAACTACAGAAAGCTCAGGTGCAGCAAAGAAGACAAAACAGAGCCAATAAATAAAAATAAATAAATTTATTTTAAAAAAATGGAAGATGAATCTATAAATATTGAGCATTTCAAGTGAATGGAAGAATCTCAAAATAACATCCCATCACCAATGCCAAAAAAGCAGAGTCCTTCCAGGAGGGAGTAGTCAACATTGTCCTATACTGGAGAAAGATTAGATGATGTGACTATGAGAAATACTTAAAAATCACATTTGGAAGTCAATTGTGACCTCAGTCATAGACCACTTATTCTAGATTGACAGATAAATGCAAATCAGTATTATCTTTTCCCATAATATACTCGCCTACGAGGTGGTACAGAAAGAAGCAAGGCAGTTGAGACTAAGACAAATAAGAACAAACATAAACAAAAACTCAGAGGAAAAGGGAAAAGCAAACTCAAAGATAGAAAGGTAGACTTATCAATGCTTCATTTACAAAATGATGGTGTAAAACTCTGAGCACTACCTTTTAAAGTGAAAGGATATTGAAATATGGCCAGTGGCTAGGCCATAAGCTCTACAAATAACATATCTGTCTTCTCACCGCTATATTGTAAATGATTAACTTAATTCCAGGCCTATATTATGTTTTTAGTAACGGTTGAATAAGTTAATTTCCTTAACCTACTCAGTGGCTTCTCTTCTGTCTTATTCCAACTTAATAGGAACAGCCCTTACTAACTGTAATAATTAATTTCTATCCGATATGACTTGTGTTCAACTTTTGGTAACAGATACCCAGAATAACAGTAGATAACACTAAGGACTCATATTTTCTCATATGAGAAAAGCACAAGAAAGACCAGAATTGCAACTGTGAGATACTTATTAAAATTCTAGGCTCCTATTTCCTGTTCTGTATTCCTTTTTGGGTGGCTTCCAAGCTCACACTGCAAGATGGCCTGCTCAAGGTATTATATTCCGGTTCTGGGCAGGAAGGCAGGAGGAAAATGGGTATAAGAGCAATTGCCTTCTGAGTCAGCCCTGGCCAAGGAATTTGGCTGATATGGATTCACCTGCCCTATCTGCAAGATAAGATGAGAAATATAGTTTTTAAATTGCATATTTATATAAGACTATAGCTAACATTTTACTTAATGTTGAAAGGTTTAAAGCTTTTTCTCTAAGATCAGGAACAAGATAAATTTGCCCACTCTCACCATTTCTATTCAGCATAGTATTGGAAATGTTAGCAAGAGGAATCAGGCAAGAAGAAATAAAAAGTATCCAAATTGAAAAGGAAGAAGTAAAATTATCTCTGCAGATAACATGATTTTGTATATAGAAAATCCTAACGACTCCAGCAGAAAAAAAACCTTTAGAACTCATGAACAAATTCAGTAAAGCGGCAGGATATAAAATCAACATACAAAATCAGTATACACACACACACACACACACACACACACACACACAGTGAATTATCTGAAAAGAAAAGAAAAAGCCATCTCATTTACAATACCATCAAAAACAATAAGATACTCAGGAATAAATTTAACCAATGAGGTGAAAGAGCTACATACTGAAAACTGTAAGACATTGATGAAAAAATTGAAGTAGATACAAATAAATGGAAACATATCTCATGTTCATGGATTAGAAGAATTAGTATTGTTAAAATGTCCAAACTACCCAAGCCATCTTTTGGGTCAATGAAATTCCTATCAAGATTGCAATGGCATTTTCTATATAAGTAGAAAAACAATTGTAATATTTATATGGAATCACAAAAGACCCCAAATATGCAATGCAATACTGAGACAGAACAAAGCTGGAGACATCACACATCCTGATTTTAAACTGTATTATAAAACTGTAGTAATTAAAACAGTATGGTACTGTCAATAGAAAACACACATAGACCAATGGAACAGAATTGTGAGCCCAGAAGTAAACTCATGCATATACAACTAATATTTGATAAGGGAGCCAAGAATACTCAATGGAGAAAAGATTCTCCTTAATAAACGGTGCTGAGAAAATTGGATATTTACATGTAAAAGAATGAAGCTATACCCCTCCCTATCTTACACCACTCACAAAAATTAACTTGATAGATCAAATACTTAAGTGTAAGATCTTAAACCATAAAACTAGAAGAAAATAAAGGAGAAAAGCTACTTGACATTGGTCTCGGCAATGACTTTTTAGATATGACACCTACAGCATAAGAAACAAAAGCTAAATAAGTGAGAGTACATCAAAATAAAACCTTCTACACAGCAAAATGAAGAATCAACAAAATATAAGCTTGACCTACAGAATGGGAGAAAACAATGGCAAACGGCACATCTGATAAGGTGTTCATATCCACTGTATATAAGAGGCAGAAAGAATTCAATAACAAAACAACTACCACTAATTCAATCTAAAAATAGGCAAAGGACCTGAACAGATATTTTTCCAAAGAATATATTCAGATGGGCAAAAGGAACATTAAAAGATGCTTAGCATCACTAATCATCAGGGAAATATAAATTAAAACCACTATGAGATACTACCTGATACCTGTTAGAAAGGTTATCATCAAATACAAGCAATTACAAGTGTTTTCACAGACGTGGAGAAAATGAACTCTTATACAGTGTTGGTGGGAATGCACAACTACCACGGAGGTTTCTTAAAAAGCAGTTCTGCTTCTGAGTATATATCCGAAGGAAGTGAATTCACTGTCTTGAAGAGACAGCTGCACCACCCTGTTCATTGCAACATCAATTACTATAGTTAACACATGGAAACAAACTACATGTCCCATCATGGATCAGTGGATAAAGAAATGTGGTATATGTAGTCAAAGGAACCAGGGAAAAGAGTGTAGGGGCAGATATGGGTGAAGGTGGTCAAAAGGTAGGCACTTCCAATTAAAAGATATTTCTTGAGATGTAATGTACAGCATGGGGACCATAAAGAGTACTGTATTGTATACTTGAAAGTTACTAAGAGAATAGATCTTAAAAGGTTTTAGTACAACAACAACAAAATATATCTACGTTAGGTGATGGCTGTGTTAACTAAATTTATTGTGATAATAATTTTCAATATATACATAAATTATCATGTTGTACACCTTAAACTAATACAAAGTTTTGCCTATTATATCTCAGTAAAGCTGGGAAAATAAAATGAATTGTATATGTTCATATCCCAAATATTCATAGTGGAGAATGGAGAATAATTTTTGGTAGACAAATACCAATTTCTGAAATACATTGCTGTGTCATTAAATGCAAGTGAAACACTGAGTCCTGGTCTTATGTGAGCATTCAGCAGCATTCTACTCAGTATTCCAATCTTCAGTCTGGAAACACTTTCTTCACATAGTTAGCTCTTTCAGTAATTCTATCTGTGCTCTGACTGGACTCTAGTCTCTTGCTCAATGTTCTTTCTTTTTGTGATCTCAGCCACAAAAAGAAAGCCATCATTTATATTTCCAGTGCAGACTTCACTTTTCAAAGACCTTTATGCTTAACTGCATCTTTGATATTTCCACAAGAATCACCATATATCCAGCATATAGAAAATTAAACATCCTTATTGTTCAAAAACCTACATCTTAATTCTTACTCCAATATAGAAAATAATGGTATTTCTCTATATTTATTTTCTCAATCCCAAAAACTCAGAGAAATGTCAAGTGGAGTCAAGACTTCAAGTGTTATGTATAAGACCAAAATATTCATTTTGCTTACTGTTATACTCTACAGCTACCTGACACCAACTCACAAAAACCCCTAAAAAAGTGAAGAAAGAAACAGAATAAAAGGGGAGGTATAATTATGAAACATTATAGAAATAAAAACCCTGATTTTTTACAGAGCCACAAAGACTTTTGATCAAAAAGCCTATGCATGATGAAATACCTAAGAGTAAATCATTCATGAAGTACAAAGGTAAATCATTTGTGAAATACATAGGTGTAAGCCACTTTTTGAAATTCTTGTCCCACAGCCCTGTGTAATATGGCTCCAGATCTACCCAAGATTGTTGAGAGATTTTGTGTATAAGAAATTAAGACCACTCAGGTACTTCCTCTCAAGAGACTTAGGATTCAACTTGATTTTTTTTCCTCAAGCCCTTTTATAGTATATGAGTACAAAACAATGGGAGAATCCTTGGTGTGCACTCAGGGGCAATATGCTTCTAAATCAGTAAACTCAAATGAGGTTGTTGCTTTTCCTCTGATGGCTGTTTGCAAGTGAAGTGTTAATTTGAAATGTGTTAACTACTTAAATATGAGACTTGAAACCATAAGACTGTTAAGAAAACAAAGGGAAAAAAAATCTTGGCATTGATCTTGGCAGTGGTTTTTTGGATAAAACATCAAAGGCAAAAATCATTATGTGGAACTGCATCAGACTGAAAAGTTTTGCACAGCAAAACAAACAATCAACAAAATGAAAAGGCAGTCTGCAGAATGGAAGAAATTATTTCAAAACCGTGTATTTAATGAGGGGTTAATATCCAAAATATATAAAGAGCTCATACAACTCAATAACAAATATCAAACAATCTGATTGTTTTTTCCAAAGAAGACATACACATGGCCAACAGGTACATGAAAAGATGTTGAACATCACTAATCATAGAGGCAACACAAGTCCTAACCAAAATGAGATATCCTCACAGCTGTTAGAATGGCTATCATAAATAAGAGATAAGTGTTGGTGAGTATGAAGAGAAAAAGAAAACCCTTGTGCACTGTTGGTGAGACTGTAAATTGGTATAACCATAGTGAAAACAATATGGAGGTTCCTCAAAAAAAAAAAAAAAAAGCAGAACGACCATATCATCCAGCAATTTCACTTTTGGAGATGTATCCAAAGAAAATGAAAATAGGATATTACAGAGATATCTGCACCCTAATGTTTATTGCAGTATTACTCACAATAGCCAAGATATGGAAACAGCCTAAGTGTCTGTGAATGGATGAATTGATAAAGATGTGGAGAAATATATATATATACACACACACAACAGAATATTATTCAACCATGAGGACGAAGAAAATCCCTCCAGTTGCAACCACATGGATAGGTGGTGATGGTGTTGTGCTAAATGGAATAAATTATACAAAAAATGACAAATAATGTATGACATCACTTATACATGAACACACAGAGACAGAGAGTTGAATGGTGGTTACCAGTGGATGAGAGGTGGGGGAGATGAGAAGATGTTGGTCAAATGTTGCAAAATTCCAGTTAAAAAAAGTTTTAAGCACCTAATGCACAGCATTGTGATTATAGTTTACAATTGTATATTATATATTCGAAAGTTACTGTGAGAATAAATCTGAAACGTTCTCACTACAAAAAATTAGAAATGGTAATTATGCAATGCGATGGAGATGTTAGTTAATACCATCGTGGTAATCATTTTGAAATATATAATTGTATCAAATCAACAAGGTGTACACTTTAATCTTAAACTTTGATTTATATATTAAATATATCCCAGTAAAGCTGGAAGGTTTTTTTTTTGGTTTTTTTTTTTTTTTTTTTTGCCATCCTGATGATTTTTCCTTGGGTCAGTAAAGAATTTTGAAATAAAAAAAGAGGCCAAATATTTTGAGATGACATTCTTTCTGGACTGAGGATCCTTAAATGGATTATAAACCATGAGGAAAAAAAGACAAACCAAAAAGAAAAGTAGTGTTCTTTATTTGATACAATTCTAAATGCATTCAATTATTTGTCATCTGTGATTATTATATTGCTGTGCTGGGGGAGGGATATATTGCATAACTTAATATTTAATTAAATAATATGTGTACTTCATAAATACTTACTTTGTGCTTATTGTATGAGAGGTGCTATGTGAGGTAGAGAGACAAGAAGAAAAGTGAAAGTGAATCGGACACAAACATTGCCCCTAAGAACTTTAAAAAATGGTATAGGTTTCTCAAGCAAATGCAACTGGAGAAACTAGAAGAGAAAGCTTACTACTTGATTTAGTATTCCTAGGTGCTAGCAGTTGTCTTCCTGATATGATTCCCATTGATCCATTGTCTTAAGCAATTCAGTCAATAGGGAAAACTAGTCAACATTGCACCTAAGAGGTGGGCAAAATTTTTCAAGGTTAATTCATAGTATAGGTCAAACCTTATATAAATTATTCAGAAATTATTACATTTCTGATGAAAGATAATATGGAATGATTTCATTTCATAGAATGTATAGAATAATTACAATCCCTCTCTACTTAAGAACACAAGTCTTACCCTTTTACTCCTCCCTTTTACTCCTCCCTTTTATGTTAATGATGTCACAATTTACCTATTTTTGTGTTGTGTATTTCTTAAATTATAGTAGCTAGAGTTAGTTTTATTACTTTTTCTTTAACCTTTATACTGCAGTTAAGTGGTTGACAAGTTATTTAATGGGAAAAGGAAAGTCTGTTCAAAAAATAGTGGTGGTAAAAGTGGATATACACAAGCAAAAGAATGAAATTTGGACCCACCTTATACCATACACAATATAATTCAAAATGGATCACATAACTAAATTTAAGAGCTAAAGCTGTGAAACTCTTAGAAGAAAACATAGGAGCAAATATTCACAATCTTGGATTTGTCAGTGGTTTCTTAAATATGACCCCAAGAGCACAGACAACAAAACAAAACAGATAAATTGGACACAATGAAAATTAAAGAGTAGACATTGATGTTCCTAAACTAAGATTACAAAATGTAAATTGGTATAAATTGCAGGTAAACAGAATCCTTACATACTAACACTAAAGACAGCAGCTTTTGCTTGTACAAAATATTGAACATTATCACTTTTCATGTTTAGGTTTTTTTTTTGAAAAATATGTACGCTTCTTTAGGATCATTCTAGAATGTAGACAAGCAATCCAACAGTGCTTTCCCAGATCTTACACTTAGATGTGTCTAAAACTTTGTTCCCTTTAATGTTGATATGTGTTCTAGAAGCATACCTGACTACTCCTGTCGCAATCTGTGCCTTTCTGTTGTTTAAAGTATTTATGTAATTCCTTGAGAGAGTCTGCCTATATATAGCAACAAATTCTTAAACTCTCTTTTGTATGTAATACTTGAAAATAATAGTGTTTATTCCATGATTAGCAAGCTAAGAAGAGACATAGCATGTTAAAAAATGATCATTTTAATACTTTTTGCCAGTGCTAACTGCTCCTTTACTTCAGCATTAGCCAGTGACAGATTAACAAGGATTAGAAAATGAGCACATTGGTTCTCAGGATATGGTGAATGACAAGGGGATGCTCTCAGAACTACACAAAATAATCTCTACATGAATTTCATGCTTGAAATATGGAAAGTTGAGGGAGATCCATAGCTATTAACTACATTTCTTAAAAATTAGAAACATAATCTGCAGAGGAATTAGAAAAAGGCATTTAGAAAGGCTGCATGGCAATTAAAAATATATGTGGAACACACAATGCTTTGGCATCTGTTTGGAAGTAGATTCCTCACTTGGCATCCAGGCAGGCCTTCCGTTATCAAGCATGCTTGATGTTGTGAATCTCCATTTGTGGGCATGGCTATTCAAAGTGGCTGAAATATGAAAATGACTTCAAATCACCATTTGGGGCCTACATTGCAAAAGAATTAAAATTATAAACATAGCCAAATTAGTATTTTCTGTCTGATTGTTTTGGTTTTAAAACAAAATATGTTTAATGTGGATGTGTAGGCGATATATAAAAGATTAAGCTATAAATAAATCCTGATTACAGGTACTTTTTAGTAAAGGAGACAAATCTTACTCATGTTGTTCTGAGAAGTGTTACAATTTTCTGTAGGATATTAATTTGCAAATCAGTGGGCCACATTAAAATTGTATAGTGAGGTGATCCTTGGGATCACTGCTGTACTAATACCAAGGGATAGCGGGGCAGGGGGAAGGCAGGCTGGGTGGGGGGAGGGGGGGCGGAGAGAGAGAGAGAAACAGAACAGGGAGGCATTCAAAGAAATAAACCCAGTATAGCATCCCAGCCATCATTTTAGAAAATACATTTTATAGATTCTGGCCATTTAGTCCCAGTAGTTCACAAATTGTCTTGTTTTACTTCATTGTCATTAATTGGTTCATCAACATTTGCTACTTCCATTTTATATCATGCTGTTATGTAAAACAGTATGCATCAAAGGCCCTACTTTAATTATGCTTATTCAGATATGAGGTCAAATAGACAGGTATGAGGCTTCCACTTAATTTCTTTCTTTTTGAATCAAGTAATGTAATTTTGATTATAAATGAAAGACTGCTAAACTAATCACTGCTTGTGAAAAATGTTTATTATGTTATATAAAAATAACTACATGATTCCACAGACTGCTCCTCACACCCTATTATTCCTAAGGGCCTCATTTTCACAGTAGGCACTTTCACATATTATGTACTGTGTTAGGCACATTGCTGCATAGCTTCAAATGTCACATCTTCACATATCTATGTTCTAAATTGGAAGGAAGATAGAGCTAAAAGTTTTGTTTGGTTTGTTTTCCTCTCTCTTATATTATCAGTCTTTTTTACTAGCCAGAATGTCATCTGAAAATAAAAAGGAATAGACATTTCCTTTTGACTCAGTGGCCAGAATTAACCCCATCACTGGCAAAATGTGTCTGTGTTGAGAAGAGACAGGTGTGCAGATAACTCTTAGTTTCTGAAGAACATTTAGCATTCCCAGCAAATCTAGCATGCCATTTATCTATCATTCCAACATTTCACACAGTTGTAACATCCAGTGGAGAAAGCTTGAATTCTTCAAATTTAGAGCCATGTTTTATTTATTGTTTTATCTCTAGCACCTGGCATAGTTCTACCTTATAGTATAAACCATAAGCATAAATGTGTGTGTATGTGTGTGTGTGTACACACACACATTACAAAATAAAAAGAAATAGGTATGTGTGTGTGTATATATATGGAGATACATTTAAAATAAACATAACTTATGAATGCTCCATGTTTGTTGTTACTCTTCAGTATTATGTTGACACAATTAGGCCTATTTCCATTCTATATAAAATTTAAGATCAATTTGTCAGTATGTACAAAATAATTTGGTGAGATTTTCATGGGGAAGAATAAGTTACTTTTTATTATGTGAAGCCTGTGAAATTGATGGTACTAGATGGACAAAAACAGTAACGTCATAGGGTTCAACCGGATGGAATCTAAAGGTTTCTGAACCCTGAGATACAACTTCTGTAATCAATACATTCAAAATGGAAATTGAAGCAAAGGAATACAGTGACCTGTAGAAGACTGTAAAACAAGTTAGTAGTAGAACTCAGACTTGAACCTAATCTATTCAATGCTAACTCAGTAATTTTACAAAATTAATATTCTCAACCACCAATCCATCCAGTGATTCAACAAAAAGGCTTGATTGCTTATCTCTTATTAAGTTTTGATACCTTAGAGTTGCAGTGATAAATAATAACTGCTCTGTCATGATTCTCACAATATAACATTCTACACTATGCTTAATACATTACTGTTTAAAAAGAAGACAATAGATTTCTGACTAATGAGAGATTAGTATATTCTTTTTACCATCTCCTTTACACTCACTCTTTTTCTTTATTAAAAAAAATTGATTTTTTTTGGAGAAAATGTATATTAAAAAACTAAAGTCCCTATTCATATTTTGGTTTACAGTGTTGCTCTTATGAACATCAGTAATCTAACTTTTTTAGAAGTAACAGTAAATTCTTCATCCAATTTTATAAATGCCACATTTTCACATGGTATTATTTTAGATTTTCTTTTCTTTTCCTTTTTTATTTTTTTAAGACTGAGTATCTCTGTGCTGTCCATATGACTCTATAGAGTATTAAGGGATCTATCAACAGCCATGACCTAAAATCCTACTATTTGCATTGTCATAAGATCACAGTCATACTAGATTTCCATGTAGACAAGACCAGAAAAATTTATAATTCTTAGAAAATTAATCTAGTGATAATAATGACACATGTAAACTATTCATTTTTTCCTGTTTATTTTTCCTTCTTCTTATTCTTTGTGGAAAATTATATACCTAAACATATTAGTTAACATCTTGTTTGTTCTTAGCAAATAAAGTGTTTTTCAGCATTTGTGTATTGTTATTCTGTATAAATTACTCATAATAGGGAAAATGGTATTTTCAGAGCTTTATTTGGATCACAGGTTTGTTTGCATTTTGTTTTATAATTTATCTTGCTTGGAATTATATTATTGCCTTGTTAATCTAGTAGGATTGCATTCTTATTGTTTAATTTTACAATCAAGTGGAATCTAAGTTTTGTCTTATTTATATATACGTGTTGCATACTACAGTAGAAATCACATATTGCCTGCAGTCACATTGGCCTCAGAGATTCCTCTGACTCCAAATACCAGAACTCATTTTGTTTAATAATAATTTAAGTGTAGTGTGCTTAATTTCCTTAAATTTGATGCATTAAAGAAGTGTTGCAAATAATATGATTATAATGACATCTAACATGATAAAATACCAAATGATATGCTGCCCAAATTAGGTGTAATTCAAGAAAGTGTTGAGTCAAAACCTAAGCAATTCAGGTTATGGGCAGGAAGGGAAGAAGGAGAAGGGAAGCAGAAGGGAGGGAAGGAAGGAAAGTTGAGCATTTTTTCATTTCCAAAAAAGCAGTGATTTCTGGTAAATTTGTTTGAGGAATTAGTGCCTCCCAATTCTCACCAGTATTTCAGTGACTCTTGTGGCTATTCCTATGATAAAGCAAAAGTTCATGCTGCAACTGTAATTACCTTTGGCTTTAACACACACATCTGAGCACACATAGAGACACACGTACCCATACATACACATACTAATACTCAAAATGTTCAGTAAAATTTGTTACACCAACTATTGGTGGATAATTATAACAAACTTGAAGCATCCTAAATAAACCTTTAGATTAGGTTAGTTTATTCTATGGTTAGGATATTTACCATAATTCTTTTATGTCTGCTTTTCCCCCTTTGTTTAGAACAGCTATAGTTTCACAGCAAAATTGAGGGAAAGGTGCAGAAATTAGTATATATTCCTTGCTTCTATACATGCATAGCCTTCCCCACTATCAACATCCCCACCAGGGTGTTGCATTTATTACAGTTGATGAACCAACATTGATGCATCACTATCACCCAAAGTCCATAGTTTACATTAAAGTTCACTCTTGGTGTCATACAGTCTACGAGTTTAGACAAATGTATAATGACATGTATCCATCATTAAAATATCATACAGAATCTCATATGCCCCAAATATCTGCTGTGCTCCACCTATTCATCCATCCCTGCCTCTACCCCTGGCAACCACTTATCTTTTTTAATGTCTCCAGAGTTTTGCCTTTTCCAGAATGATATGTAATTGAAATATGTTTGAAATTGAACCCCATTTATCTTTTTCATATTGGCTTTCCACTTAAAGTGTATTTAAGTTTCCTCCATGTCTATTTGTGGCTTGATAGCTTGTTTCCTTTCAGCACTGAATAACAGTCACTTGTTTGGATCTGCCACATTTATTTATCTCTTCACCTAAGGAAGAACATCTTGATTGATTCTAAGTTTTGACAATTGTAAACAAAGCTTCTATAAACACTCATGTGTAGGTTTTTGTTGGATATACATTTTAAACTCTTTTGGTTAAACACCAAGGAGCAGAATTGCTGTATTTTATGGTGAGAGTTTTGTAAGAAGTTTCCAAACTGTCTTCCAATGTGGCTGTACCATTTTGCATTCCTCCCAGCAGCAGATGAGAAATACTTGTTCTATATCTCCCCTAATATTTGCTGTTATCAGTGTTCCAGATTTTGACCATTCTTATAGGTGTGTATTGGTATCTCATTGTTGTTTTAATTTGCATTTCCCTGTGACAAATGATATGGAGCATCTTTTAATGTTCTTACTTGCCATTTACATATCTTCTTTGGTGAGGTGTCTGTTAGGGTTTATGGATGAACCAGAATTAATTTTTTAACTTGAAGCGGTATTTCTCAATGCTTAACAAAGAGAGTCATTGTTTTCCACAAGAATAACTTCATATATATTTTTCAATAGCCATGTTTTTTTGAGAACAGAATTTTATAAGACCTAGAATTTATTTCTTTATTATTTATCCCATGCCTACATACACATGTAATTTTAGAAAACATATAATCAAATCTGCCTCTACAAAATATTACTTAAAATAAATCAGGCTCCATGACTTCAGGCTATACTACAAAGCTACATTAATCAAAACAATATGGTACTGGCACAAAAACAGAAATACAAATCAATGGAACAGGATAGAAAGCCCAGAGGAAAACCCACATACCTATGGTCACCTAATCTATGACAAAAGAGGCATGAATAGACAATGGAGAGAAGACAGTATCTTTAATAAGTAGTGGTGGGAAAACTGGACAGCTGCATGTAAAATAATGAAATTAGAGCACTCCCTAGCACCATACACAAAAATAAACTCAAAATCGGTTTAAGACCTAAATGTAAAGCCGGATACTATAAAAGTCTTAGAGGAAAACATAGGTAGAACACTCTTTGACATAAATTGCAGCAAGGTCTTTTTTGATCCACCACCTAGAGTAATGAAAATAAAAACAAAAATAAACAAACGGAAACTAATTAAACTTAAAAGCTTTTACACAGCAAAGGAACCATAAACAAAACAAAAAGACAACCCTCTGAATGGGAGAAAATATTTGCAGATGAAGCAACTGATAAGCGATTAATCTCCAAAATATACAAACAGCTCAGGCCTCTCAATATCAAAAAAACAAAACAAAAACAATCAAAAAATGGGCTGAAGATCTAAATAGGCATTTCTCCAAAGACATACAGATGGTCAAAAAGCACATGAAAAGATGTTAAACATCAATAATTATTAGAGAGATGCAAATCAAAACTACAATGAGGTATAACCTCATACCAGTAAGAATGGCCATCATCAAAAAATTTACAAACAATAAATGCTGGAGAGGGTGTGGAGAAAAAGGAACCCTCCTACACTGTTGTTGATAATGTAAATTGTTAGAGACACTATGGAGAAGAGTATGGAGGTTCCTTAAAAAAATAAAAATAGACTTATGACTTAGCAACCCCACTCCTGGGCATATACCTGGAGAAAACCATAATTCAAAAAGATGTATGCATCTGAATGTTCATTGCAGCAGCACTATTTACAATAGCCAAGACATGGAAGCAATCTGAATGTCCATCAACAGAGGAATGGATAAAGAAGATGTGGTACATATAAACAATGGAATATTACTCAGCCATAAAAAAAGAACAAAATAATGTCATCTGCAACAATATGAATGGACCTAGAGATTGTCATACTGAGGGAAGTAAGTCAGACACAGAAAGACAAATATCACATGATATCACTTACATGTGGAATCCAAAAAAGAAAAAAAAGGTACAAATGAACTTAAATTCAGAAGAGAAGTAGAGTCACAGATGTAGAAAACAAACTTATGGTTACCAGGGGATGAGGGTAGGGATAAATCGGAAGATTGGTACTGATATATAGACACTACTGTATATAAAGAAGATAACTAAGAACCTGCTGTATAGCACAGGGAACTCTACTCAGTACTCTGTAATGGCCTATACAGGAAAATAATCTAAAAAAGAATGGGTATATGTATGTGTACAATTGTTTCACTTTGCTGCACAGCAGAAACTAACATAACATTGTAAATCAACTATATCCAATAAAAATTTTAAAAAATATTACTTAAAGTACAAATGAAAACTCAAAGTCAAATGAAATTTGTAGCTATAAAGGGAATCTTCCTCCCTTGATATTTATTTAATAAATATAATGTAAGTTTAACAATAAGGAAAAGAAAAAATAAAGTATCCAATAAAATATCATATGTTTAAAAAAAATGCTGGCTAATGACAAACATAGAAGATCAAGGTTTATATTGAGGCAGCTCTAGATCTCATCTCTGTCTCTCATAAGCCATGTTGTTATTTGACAAAATTCCTGATAACTGTTATCATACCTCAGATCTACAGAAAAGTGAATCCAATGGGGATTATTATATTTTACCTTAATTTCTAGGCATCAATAGAATGGCTGAGTGGGAGAGGTACTTGAAAGTGGAGACATTGCATTTAGATAGAAGCAAAGGTTGTAGGCCTTTATGTTAAATTGAAGCAAATATCAGTAATCCAGTAGATACATGCCATTAACAGTAGCCCCATTACACAGCACGCCAGTAACTAAATTGAACCAATTCTCATGTAAATTGTATAACCTAATCACAAAATATAGAACCAACCAGGTATACACATATTGTCAAGTGATCCCTCCAGAAATCTCACTCCAGTTTGCCCTTAGTCCACATAAAAGTAGATAGATGGTAATATATGTAGATACAAACCTTTTGTAGTCAGAGATAAAAATAAAACAACCTGACATAGAGTTGGAAAGAAGTTAAATAATCACACACTCTTAGATTATGCTCTGTGGGCTTGATGCCATTCCATGAAATGTCTGTCATTAGCTCAACACTGAGAAAGGTATGTAAGTTGAGAGGAAGAATTTAGGAACTTTGATAGAAATTTGTCATTGTTGAGATTATAAAAATATCACTGATCGCATCTCATTTAACAGTGCATATTTTGGTTCATATGATGTTGAACTTGGGTACAAGACGTGTAGAAGTACTAGCTATCAGCCCAAGATGGATTAGAAATGAAACAAAATATGGGAAAAAGAAAACTGATCTTAAACATAGCTGGTTTTAGAAGCATTGATCTCCTAGATCAAATCAGGGCAGAGCTGCTCTTTCATAAGCATAGATAATTTAAGATGGCTTTGCAAGTATGCAGCTCTACTCTAGCAAGAGTAAGGTATTTACAAAAGATACAAAGCATCAAGCATGAGGCAAGCTTTGGAGTGGGAGGAAATAGCTAGTAGAAAGAATATTTACTGTATATTAAAAATAATATTGATTTGATAAAAATAAATTAAAAACCAAATAAAAAACAAATTATATGAAATATATATTATACAACTAAGTAAATAAATTGGAAATGAAAACAGCATTATAAAGAAATAATTTTTAAATTAAAAGAGAAAAATAACAAGATGGAAAGTTAAATTGCTACTAAAAAAGAAAGGCTAAGTATAATTGTAATGAATACAGAGGAAAATCACAAAGAGGGCAAAGCAATTAGAGAGCAGTTAACAGTATGGAAGACAGATATGATATTATTTTAGAACAAAAGTAATTTATATCCTTCAATGAAATGTACTTGTGGTCCTCCTAGGGGTTGTGGAAAAAACTTGGTTATGAAATCCAGTCGAAATTTTTTTAAAAAAACTAGACATACTTGTACCACATCATGTGGAAATCATGCTCCTTCGTGTGTAGCCAAAACAGTTGAAAACTTAAGTCTGCATAAAAACCCGTGCCATGGGTGTTTATAGAAGCTTTATTTACAATTGTCAAAACTTGGAAACAACCAAGATGACCTTCTGTATTTGAATGGATAAGTAATTTAACTGTGGCATATACAGACAGTTGATTATTATTCAGTGCTGAAAAGAAATACACTATCAAACCATCAATAGACATGGAGGAACTTTAAATACATATTATTTAATGAAAGAGGCCAATCTGAAAAGGCTAAATAGGGTACAGATTCACTTACATGACATTCTGGACAGAAAGGAAAAAACATATATTGTATATTAACACATATGCAGAATATAGAAAAATGGTACAAATCAACTGGTTTGCAAGGCAGAAATAGAAACACAGATGTAGAGAACAAACATATGGACACCAAGTGGGGAAAGTGGGGAGGATTGGAGGGGAATGAATTGGGAGATTGGGATTGCTATATATACATTACTAATAAGAAAAAAAAATCAAATTGTACACTTTAAATATATGCAGTTTATTGTGTGTCAACTGTATCCCAATAAAATTTCTTAAAAAAAAAAGCTCTATTTAAAAAAAATCTAGCTAAAGGATTCAAATTAAAAAAAAATCAGTAATAGCCACAACGTTATCAAGTTTGAGGGTGAATATTAAATTCACTTAAATTTAGAGACAAGATTAAACAATTTTGAACACATTTTTATAATTAAAAAGTTAATTGTATATTAAAATTAATTATAAAATACAAAAAATGTTGAAGAGTATGAGAAAGTGAGAGAACGCTAATCTCTACATTTTCTATATCAGTGAGTTGAGATACTATTTAAAATTTAAATATGTAGTTATAATTATTTGTCTAGTTTAAAAATTTTCATTACCTTAGTTCAGGTTTTCTCAGTCTTGACACTATTGACATTTTGAGCCTGATAATTCTTTGTTCAGGGAATTATCCTATATATTGTAGGGTATGGAAGCATCCTTATCCTCTGCCCATGAGAACCCAGTAGTATCTCTCCATCTACCCCTGTTGCATCAATCAAAACTCTTCCAGAGAAAGCCAAATGCCTCCAGAGAGAAAACTCCTCTTAAGAACCACTGCCTTAAAGTTATCATTTAATTTAAGAAACTTCTCTTGTGATTGGAAAATTATTGGAAAAATAAATTATTTAAAATAAAGTGGTTCTCAAATTTATTTTTATCTTTGTTGCATTTAAATGTAATTACATTCAGTAACTTTTGTATTGACCTATAATTGTATTTCTTTCATTCCTCTTATCCAATTTGGTGTCCATAATTACCAGAATTGACAATGGAAAGAGAATTCTACTCAGAATCTTGTCTGTTATGTTTTCTGAAATGAAATACATTTATTTCTGAGCATCTAGGATGACAATGAAAGCACAAAATATGAATATGATTAGTTACATAAATCTCATTATTTTAATAAGGGAGCAAAGGGTATTTACATTTTCCCACAAGCGTTTAAGTTGATTAAGTATCACATAGTCATGTAAAACAAGATATTAATATTTCATATGAACCTCCCAGTCAGTTTAAGTAACTTGGACAGATATTTAGAAATTTTGACTTAGAGTAGGCAACCTGTGTTGGCTCCAAGCTTTATTAATTTAGCCTCAAAATATTTATCACTGATTACTGTTCCTGTGTATATAAGCAACTGGTTTTTAGACATTGTAGACTTGTTGCCTGATAGACTACAAGTTCTATTAGGGCAGGGATTGTTCTGATTTTGCTCACTTCCTAAGCAAGGTGTCGATAACCACTCTGGGCACACAGTAAATGCTTAATAAATGTTGAGAAAGTGGAAGCAATCATCCAATTGAGCTACATTGTGTTATTTTTAACTCTAAACTATCCATTCAATTCTAAGATCTCATACAGCAATGCATTACTAATGACTTTCTAACAATTTTGATAAGTGTTAAGCATAAATTATTGTAAACAGCCTTGATTGGGTGCTTTCCTGTAGTTCTCTGTACTAAAGAAGCACAAATGCTTAAACTTTACTATTTTATTCTCAAGTCCTGGGAATTTATCCAAATGTAAAATGACATATTAAGCTGTACCTGTGGAATGATAAAGGAATCTTTATTTTAAACATTTATGAGAAATTTTTTACACATCTCTTTGCTTCCCTTCTTTCTCTCCCTCATCCTCTGTAACACACGGAATTGTGTCAAAATGTGAGAAACCCACTATCTCTGCCAGTTAAAATCCTTATTTAATTAGCCTAGTTTTAAATAAACAATGTTTTTTCTTTAAAACTTGAGATTGCAAACTCCTTGAAAGGTGAGGCTCTATGGTATTATGGTATAGAGCTCCTCTTGTGGGTTTTGGACAGGGTTTATAATGTTCTTTTAATATGGTTTTGCTTTTAGAATCATTTCAGGCATTACAATTGATCACGTTTATGTATACTCAGGGAATTTTAAGTGTGCAAATTATTTAGCTGACACATATACAGACTAATGAAATTTTACTAAATATAGAGCTATCATTATGAGGAACTAGTTTATAGTATTTTAGTATGCATAGCCACAACATATATTTTATGCATTTTATTAATTATACTTTATTAATTATAATAAGGTTAACTTGTTTTTATAAGGTAACTTTTTTAAAAGCAAGGCTTTCCCACTGCGTTTTATGTGATAAACAAAAGTGTTTCTTTTATAGTCTTCATTATTTCTCCATTTATAATTACAGTTTTGTTTGTATTTTATTAACATTTTCCTGTAGTTACAAACTCTAAGCTATTTCCTTATTTGAAAAAAAATTTGTTTACCTTCACTACACTTATATAAATACATATAAAATGTTTGTTAGTTCATGAAAAAGAGGGTTACATGTAATTTTAGTTGGTTTTTGCATTAAAATAATACTTCTCCATTGCAGGTGAAAATTCAGATGGCGTGATCAGTTGAGTCAAGGGTTAGAAAATATTTCCTGCTCTTAGAAAATGAAGGGAGTGTTTAAGCCAGTTCTCAACTGCATGTGTCATTCTGCATGTTCATTGAATTGCCTCTTGGTAGAATCCAAGCAGCATATAGGATAGTGCTGGAAAGGATTCTGTAATCTTGAAGTGACTCATACCACTGAAAGCCTTTTATTCATTTGTTTTAGATCTTTTAAAACCTACTGTTTAAATCTATGGCTAGAAATGCTTGAAAAAATCTTAGTTGCTCAATCCACGTGTCACATTGCTGCAGTTTGTAATTCTGTTATCACAGTTGAGGATTTAACTTCTTTCTCATTCCCTACCTCAATTTCCTTATGCCCTTAACATTTTTAATGCTATTTATATTACAGTTTTTCTTAATTTGCCTGTCAGTATTCATGTTACGTTTATGTAAAATAATTTCACTGCTAAGAGTAGTAGTATAGTATGATTACATTTTCTTTCTTGTACAAATTTTAATTTCCTGCAGTTAAAAATTATTTAACTGCCTTTTTCATTTGTTTGGTCTTTAATGCACCTGTTTCTGATTGTTGAAAAGTGCAGACAGAATTGCCACATGCTTATAAATATTTCAAAATGAAAATTGTTCTAAATTTGCTTTGTTATATTTTTATTATTTCTTGGAAATTTTTCACTTTTGCATGTGCCACATGGGTCCAATCTAGATGTATTGCTCTTTAAGCAAAGCACACAGTTACAACTAAGAACTTTCTATCATTATTGAGTCCCCTTGTTTTTAGATTTCATGTTATCCTCCCTCTTGCATGCTAAGGTACATATTACAATAACTCCTAAAGTAAATTAGGAGATAAATGTAAATTTATTTTTATCTTTCTAAAGTAAATGGAAGGTGAATTGGTCCAGTTGTTCAAGGTCTGATAACATCTGTACTCCCTTTTTGCAAGTGATGATGTAGTTTAACTTTGTATATAATGAAAGGAAAGTATAATATTAGGAAAAATAATTTGCCTACAAATTTTGAGTCCTTTGCTGCAATTTATTATCACTCTACAGTGTTGTGGAGAAGTCTGATGACATTCAAACTGCAACTCATTTCTAAGTGATCCCCAAGTATCAGTATCTATAGGCCATTGCTCTAGAGTTACTCAGTTTCTCCAAAGAATTATGCTCAAATCTGCTAATTCTGTGTTATGATTGTGACTCATAGAACTTTGGAGCAGATAATGGAAGGTTCTCACCATTCAGTAGGAGACTTTGAGTTTTTCTTTTTATCTAATTTCCACTCTAAGCAACCTCTTGTTCTCTGCCTTTCACCTTCTGTGAGTAGACATTAGTTAATCTTTGGTTCCTTCCAGGAATGGATAAATGAAAGTTTCAGATCTGTACAAGATGGGGTGATAGGGTTTCTATATTTTACCAGTTAGCTAACAAATTCAAGTTAATGCATAACAATTTCCCAGTTGCAAAATTTTTTCACATTTTTGTATAAAAAATGAAATTTTCTGTAAATGTTTTATTGAAATTTAGTACAATACTTTATCAAAAATTAATTTATAGGTTAATTTTATGATTTCATAGTGTTATGGATATCTTTTGAGAAATTCCGTATAGAGAAATAAGTTTAATTTAAACACAAGGGTTACATTTTTTAAATGGACGAAATCTGAATGTCTGAAAATATAGAAATGGTTAATTACAATTTGGCATCTTTACCAGGTGGAAATGAATGTTCTTGAGTTAGGATTATGGGTGATTTCTTATCATTTCTAATTTTTTTTCTCTAAAAAGCTTATATATTATTTTTATAACCAGAAAAACCAACTGATTTAAAAATATCTGTGTAGGCAGTACAGTTTTGCATATTTCAAAATAACTATTAAACAGATTATAACAAGTAATTCCATTTATGGGCCCATAAAAGCATTTTAAACTTTCTAATATATTTTGGATAAAAGTATTAATCAACATCTAAAAGGTCTGAAGGCCAGACTACTGACTGTGGCACTGAGTAGGAGAGCCCAAAAACAAAAGAAAGAAAGGGGGTTAATATATTGTGTTTCAGAGACATTTAAATGGCTTACCATTTTTTTTGCATGTTTCTATCCTCTTTTAGTACCCTTGATGAAAACCTAATCACATTGTTGATTCAGAGCATCTGTTTACAGAAAAAAAGAGCAGAAAAGCAGTAAACACATAAGAGAAAAACATGTGGTTATAAAGGCAAAACAATTGAGTTTTTAAGAATCAATTTCATTCTCATCCTCGAAACCAGTTTATTTAACATATAGGCATTATTAGCCTTAGAGTACTTTGGTGTAAGTCTCATTTCTCTTTTCAGCTCTGTGACCCTGAATCTAAATTTCTTCATTTTTAAAATAAAATTTTTAGTACTTAGTCCTGCCTATCTTACAAAATGTAGAGATTTTTAAAATAAGTGCACTGGAAATTGCAAGAAATTGTATAAAATGAAGATATAAGGGTGAATTCTATCCTTCTCTTTTGGATATCATTTAAGAATAAAAATCTCTAAAGCTTTTAAAAATTATTAATAAATCAAAAACATGTACTAGTTAAGAATTTGAATTTTAATTATAAATAATAGTTCCTCTTTGACAGTGTCATCTCTATGGTGGCATAATTACATACTTTTCATAAATAATTCCTCAAAAATTTAAGAAGTTTAGTTTTACTTCTTATGACAATCTGTATACAAAAAAGAAAAAAAAAATCACATAAATTATTAGATTTTTTTTTTTTTACTGAAAAGATTATCATGGTATCTAGCTGTATAGTATATCAGAAATCCTAAAGAAATATTTTAATCTAGAAATATATTAATCTAGAAGGCATAATAGACGTAGGGGTTGTGGACAGAGGCAACATTTCTTAAACCAAGGGCCTTTTTACTTTCCCTCAGAAGCAAAAACTTTTCTCAGCAATCTAGGTTCATCCACAAGAGAAAGATTTTAAAGAGGCTTTAAAGATCATGTAATTCAGTTCTTTTGTTTTAGAAATGAAGAAGCTAAGGGAGAGGAGATAAGTGATTTTTACAATGTCACCCATGAGTACCTGGAGTAATTTCGATGAGGAAGATGAGACATGACAACCCAAGCCCTTCTTCCGCTGCACCCCAAACTGCTGTCTTCCGCTAACGGTTGTGGCATAAGAGCTGTGCCTGTGGATACTTAGGAGTGGGCTTTTGGCTCAAAATGATTAAAGAGTGTATGAATATGTATTTTAATAAGTTTCAGCGTTCCAACTCAGAAAATTAGCTAACCACTTTAAATAAAATTTGCAAAGCCCTTTACCTCATATTTAAGACTTCTTTTAAATCTTTCAGACATTACCAATAAATTTTCACACAATGTGCTGTTCTGGCATAAAATAATGGTATTTTTAATACTAGTTTATATGCTACATCAGAAAACACAAATCCCAGGAGGCAGGGTGAGTTAGCCATTCTTATAAGATGAACCCATCCATGGGCGTACTGCTAAATATGTAGCATTTCTTTCACAAAATTAAAGTTATGTTCATTAGTTCATGTTCCTCTATTAAATGCTTTCCATTTACCCCAGATATCAAATAGCTAAGTGTTTGTCACACTTGAAGGTGTAGAGGAACAAAAGGACTTTGCAAAGGGTTGTCTAGTTTTACATGGTTTTACAAGCTTTACAATATCACTTTTCCTTATATAGCACTTGGTGATATAGGAGACTGAAAAGAAATTAGTCCTGTATTTTTTATATTCTCCACTTCCCATTTGATCTCACTCCTGTGCTCCTTCTTCTGGTAAAATGTAGGAAATTATCAGACTGTAATTTGCATATCCAATTTACTGCTAGTGATTAAGCATTCATTTGGGAATAATGTCAAGAAAATCACTGCCAGGGCATACTGGCTGGATTTATACAATTGACATTGATATTACTCTAAGTTTGTTTCCCAAGTGCATGCTCAGAGACAGAAAATAATAATAACCACAAAATAGATCTTTTGGATTTATAAAATCTCCCTATAACATAGTGTTTAATTAGTTATTGTGATCTTTAATTCTCACAAAATTGTGAGTAGTAAAATGTGTAAATTGGTACCATCATTACCATCCTTATTTAAATAAGGAAACTGAAACACAAGATCATGTGTAACATAAAGAGCAGAGCTAGGATTCATTTCCATGTGTTCCAGACTCCAAAGCCTGCACTTTTCTACTGTAACACTCATAGAAACAAAAGCTATTGAGTCGGCCTTTATCAAATCTCTGTTAAACATCTAAGTGTTTGTTCTATTTTTAAATCTCTGGAGAAAAAATTGAATTTACCAAGTACATAGCTAGAATTCACAATGTCACTAGTCTTATGCGCATGAGGCAATAAAATCTACAGTGGATGTTTTCAGGAAGTTTGTGGGGGTTTTTTTTGGCTTCAATGTGAGACAAATCCTTTGTAATCTAACCTAAATCCATAGTTTTGTATATGTACAAACCCCCACATTCACACAAAATGCATGTTTGTTTTTTAATCTCAAACGGAATATGTTTGTGTTGTACATAAGTAATTATAGATTATTATGCCATTATATAGAGTATATAATGACCTTTCATATAAATTGATTCCCCAGATTTTTTATCTGCAATATAAATAGTTCAAATTAATTTCTTCCTTCTATGAAGATTTAATTTGTAACATCTTAGTTATGCCCTAATGAGTATTCTACTTTTGTCCTCCTTCCGTGTTCCAATTTGTTGTAAATTAAATTAGGCAATCATAATTCATTTTCCACAAATCAGTAATGACAACTATACTCAGCTGACAAGTATACTGGATTCTATTTTTTAAATCAATATATTGTCTAGGTTGGTAAACTAACTTGCTGGCTGACAGTGTTTATTTTCCTGTACTCTTCATACATGGAAATTAAGAGAAAATGGACAGTGTATTCTTTCTCCTATTCTATTTTCAGTCATTTCATTAGGTTTTAATGAGGTCTTCTGTAGAACTGGTTAGACAATCTAGAGGGCAGTCAGGCCCAGAGGCTTATACAATACTTTGTGGTTTAGAAGTGTGAAAAGAGAAGATTTTGTTTGCAAATATTTAGTGTTAGGTGATATTTTCCAGAATTTTTAGGGAAAATCCAGGATCAATACATTTGTGTAATGAATAAAGGAATGAGTAAAGGAATAATACTGTTTATTGTCCTGTCATTTTAATTAAACTCTTCTACAGAAATCTGTGAAAATATAAGCTGAAAATAAAATAACTCCTATGAAAGTTGAAGCAAAAGTGTCCTTTTCAGTCATTTTAAAGACCTTGTACCTACCCTCACTAGGGCCTTCCCCCAGATGGGTAGTTCACTTTCTCTTAGAGCACAGTTCATGATTTTTTTTTTTTTAATATTTATTTAGTTAGTTTCCACAGGGTCTTAGTTGCAGCAGGCAGGCTCCTTAGTTGTGGCATGCAAACTCTTAGTTGCGGCATGCATGTGAGGTCTAGTTCCCTGACCATGGCTCCCCTGCCCCCCACACACACATTGAGAGTGTGGAGTCTTAACTAGTGTGCCATCAGGGAAGTCCCACAATTCACGGTTTTGATTATCGATGTTCTTGGATCCATCAGAATTAGATGAAGAACAAGTTCCTACAAATACAGTTTCTTAATAAATTACCTTGATTATGCTGATAATTTTTCTAACAGCTTTCCTTTTCTTGTCATTTGCTTACTCTGAACTCAGAGTTTCTCTGGACTGCTTGGATAATTTTTTTCTTATATGTATGTTCTTGATTGTGATTTAGTTCAATCTTGTCAGTGTGATTCCATTGAATTATACTTTCCAGAGATTTCTCACAGTTCGTTGTTTGTTTATGGTGCCTCTTCTTGTTTTCCATACTCGTAATCTCATTTATATTTTCTATAACTTTAAGATATTTGTTGCTGGAGGTAGAGATTGTACTCAAACTACCATCTGTGCACAATTTCCAAATAAAGTTTGAGAGGGAGGGAAGAGAGACTATGTATAGATATAATTACATTTTGTTAAGATTGGTTGATTCATTTTTAACCTGAGAATATAGGAAAAGGGAATGGGCAATTGAGTGTACTCACAATTCTTATTAGGGTAATACTGATAGGCATATTAGAGTCATAGACAAGTCAGCTTCCAGAGAGCCAAAATTGATGTTTTCTAAAAAGTCCTTTTGACCATATGTCAGAAGGGACAGGCAAGAGATAATAAGATGCTAAGGCCAGAGTAAAAGAAAAGTGCTTGCAAATATAAGCCATAAATCAGATGTCAAAAGTATAGATATTTTGGGGGCTTCTTAGGTGGCGCAGTGGTTAAGAATCCGCCTGCCAATGCAGAGGTCATGGGTTCGATCCCAGCTCCAGGAAGATCCCATATGCCGCGGAGCAACTAAGCCCGTGTGCCAAAAAAGAAAAAAAAAAAAAAAAAAAAAAAAAAAAGAAATATTTAAAAAAGTATAGATATTTTGAATTAGGTGTGTTGATTTTTCAATCCACCTGAATCCAGGCAACTGTATATAGTGTGCTTAGGATGAGGAGGAATCAAGATTTATTTACTTCATGAAGATTAATGATTTTCTGAATAATGCATTCTAAAAAACTCTTGGGAAGACAACCAAAGGCAAAATAATAATAAATAATAATAGCAAAAATAACAAAAACAATAACAATAATAGATAGTATTCACTAAATGATTGCTAATAGCCAGATGCCTTAGCCCATTCAGGCTGCTATAGCAAAATACCATCAATTGGGTGACTTATAGACAATAGAAATTTATTTCTCACAATTTTGGAGACTGGGAAATCCAAGATCATGGTGCAGGAAGATTTGGTGTCTGATTGTGGTCCACTTCCTGGTTCACAGACAGCTGTATTTTCACTGTGTTCTCACATGTCAGAAGGATTCAGGGAGCTCTCTGGGGTCTTTTAAAAGTGGACTAATCCCATTCCTGAGGGCTCTGCCCTCATGACCTAATCATTTCCCAAACTTCTCACCTCCTAATACCATCATATTGAACATTAGGTATCAACATATGAATTTGGAGGGTGGGACACAAACATTCAAAGCATAGCACCAAATTTTTTAATGCTGTTGTTATCTGATATAATTCTTTAAGAGGCAAGTAATCCTATTATTTCATCTTACAAAGGAAAAAAAATGAAGGTTTAAGGAGACTATGAAGATGCATCACAAGGAGAATAAGTTCTCAAGACACTTCAGGCCTCATGAGAAAGATAAGCCATGCAAACAAAACCATAGCAGACATTCAGTATGAACAGTAGCTTTCTAATATTGTAATAGGTCAGTGATGCTGCTTTCCACTTCACCAAAACTTGCATTTAATATATGGTCACTGCCAAATTGGTATATTGGAGTAATCATTGCCACACTACTGACATATTGTCATGATTTTATCACTTTTTTATAGTTATCATATAATACTATATTGGAGAAGTGATGAGAAAAAACAAAATAAAGAAAATGAAACTATGTTTTAATGAAAAATGATCTCAATTAGAAAATTAACTTTTATTGATGATATAGGAGATAAAGTAAGGATTTAACAAAATTTATAGCTTGCCTAATAAAAAGTAATTACTAAACAGAATAGGAGAATATTAAAGTTGACAGTTGTTTGGATCTCTTACAAGAAAAAAATCCTCTGTAGGAAATAGAAACAAACTGAGACATGCATAGTAAAGTCAAGTATTTGTAGACATTTATAAGAAATGGCAATGCTGTTTTTAAGATTTCAGTTCTTTTGATTTATTTTTGAGATTTGAATATGAAAACCTCTGGAATATTTTTCATTCAAACTTCAATATTTTAAACCTGTTACTTTTACAGTCCAGGTGTAATTATACTATTTTTTCAGTGTATTTGGCTTCCCAGCATTGAAATTTATTAGTGAATGTCTCAGTTGTAGTCAACCTGGCTATGATCTGCTGATTTTAATTATGATAAACTTGGTAAAAATTTTTAGGCCAGCACTTTCAACTATGGTACTCATGAAAACCTCTATATATTATGGTACATGGTAAAATTATAATTTTTTGGTTTTATGGGCATAGGGTTATTTAATATTTCCTGAATATTTCTTAGCAACTAGGTAATGGTTGATTTTCTGTTAAATAATAACATTAGTGATATTTATATTTGCTATTTTACCTAAGTAGAAAATATGAAATTTTGAAGTTCAGATTTAAAAATTTAGTTTTGTGCATTTCTGACAAATACCAGAAATAGGACGGGTGTTACCTATATATGGATAGCGGAAATTAATCTGTGAAACTGGGAAAAGCAGTTTAAATAGGGGATAGAAGTATTTTTCAGTAAGAATTAAATCCTGAAGTTCCTAATTCAAGACATCTATCAATCCCAGGGCTTTCTAGAACTGAAGTTATTATTCACATGGCAGTTAATAAAATATCTTATCAAAACATATCAAAACATTATGCTCACATGAAGAAAATAATACTGTTCAACAGACAGAACAGTTAAGGACATTTATATATGCTATTATCTCATATTTATATATATATATCTCACTATTTTTGAAAAGATATTTTATGCAACACATAAACCTCAGCTGCTGAGGGGACTGATTAAACCGTGACATTTTAATATTTTTAGATCATATGACCAAGGCTATTTTTTTTCCAGAAACCCACTTCTAATCCACATGCTACTTTGGATATGAATGACCATGATTTCAATTATCTTTTGACCAGCAGAAAATCTACAAAAGATTAAATAGAAAAATAGATTTGGGAAGAAAAGGAGCTTTTCAGAACTAACCCACATTCCCTGATTCAAAATTACATAGAAATTTAATCTTTGAGTCTGAGAAATGTGGCTTCACTTCAAATCTAAAAGTCCATATATCTGAAAGAGTTTGTGTTCTTGGAATTCCTTAAACATTAGATTGTATAATTGTATTTTCCTCATACTTCATATTGTTTAAAATTGAACTTTCTAAATCTCAGAGTCTGGGAAGTGATTCATGTTTTCCTATGTAATTTCCTAAGAGGAAAATATTTTTTAACTCATGATATTTTTACAGTTTTTTTATACATTTTATGCATTATTTAATCTTTAATTTGTGTCCTTTTCATTATAAAATGAACATACAGTTAGAAGAAAGCATTTTTCAAATATATATATAATTGATATCAATAAAATTAAGGAAAATAACCTCCAGAATTAGCTAGTAATTTTGTATCTTTTGCTAATCTTAGATTTCCAATACATTTTTAAAGCATTTTAGCACTTTTTAGTCAAAATGTTGTATTTAGGGTGTTTTAGAGAGTACTATAGATTACATTAATTGGAAAAGTCATTTTATTAATCTAATAGGTCATTAGTGAGTCCATTAACAAGTGTTAGATTATTAAAATATTTTTTCATTATTTATCATAGAAGCTATATTTTTCTTTTAAAATTAACAATTTTAGAGAGAGGAGTTTCAAAATAGGACTAAAGGGTAAGGACAAATCTCAATATAATAAAAGCTACATGAGATGTTTGGAGGAACTACTTATTTGGTGGACAGTTATAAATAGTCTTTAAATTTTTATAATTATGTAGATAAGTAAACTTGGTTATAAATATGTGAAATCATATAAAACAAAATCCTTATTAGAATTTTAAATGTGGGGATTTTTATTACTCATAGTTTGTCCATAGATACATTCCCAGTGCCAACAACATTAGGTACCTGGCAAGTGCTCTATAAATAATGGTTAAATAAAATAATTTAAAAAAATTCTTTAGTTGAATGACTTGATGAATTTAAGATGCATTGCCTTTGAGAAGAACAATATTAACATATCAGTGTATTGTTTAGGGTTAAGTCATAAGGAATAAAATCTTTTCTGGCTACTTTTAACACAAAAGGATACCCTACTGAGTCCTTAAGAACTTACAGAATTATTGGGAAGACTGAAGAAACTGACTCTAGGTTAATCTTTCAGAAAGGCTTCCAAAAGCTGTGCTGTAGAACCAAGCCACCAAGAAAGCCACTTCTTCTATGAAAACCAACAAGTTCATAAAATCACCATAACCAGGTAATGGTAGTGATCAGGATGGCACATCCACAGTGACGTTTTCCCAGCAGAAAAGGACAGAAGTATGCCCTCCAAGTCAGTTCTGCCATGCAAATTTGTTTAAAGGATAGCAAAAATAACTAAATTAAAATCTTCAGTATCTTGAAGTTTTGAAAATGCTTTCTGCTTCTGCAAGGTGATCATTTTGGGTTTGGGAAGAGAATGTTAAACTTCCCGTATCTGTTTATTTTTTAATTATTTTTGTAATATATATTTTTGCATAATTAATCAATTTTATTTTATAGTAGCAAGTTACTGTGCTTATATAATATAGATATAAATAAATAATATTATTGAAGGGCATGCTAAAAAATTTTTAGCACTAAACATGAAACATCAGGAATTTGTAGGGCAGTTTACATAAATTGAATACTTAAAACATTATCATATACATTTACTTCCTGTAGAATATAAGTTCCTGCATGTAGAGAACACATATTATTCAACTAATTCTGCTTAAGTGTGTGTAGTCATTGTTTGTTTATTAATGAGTGAATGCAATTTTGAAGAGCTGTCATGCAGAAGAAGGAGTAAAACTGTTTTGCTTTACTCCAATGCATAATACTAGAAGGAGTAGTTCACCATTAGGGGAACTAGTAATGAACTGGAATTTTCTAAGTATCAGCATGTCCAAAAGTGGAATAGATTGCCATAATAAGCAGCATTTCAGGAAAAAATGAGTGACCATCTATCAGGAGTGTTGCAAAAAAGAGTCTGTTTAGGTGGCTAAACTAGATGAGCTAGTTTAAATTCTAAAGTCTCCTTAACCTTTCTGATCCTATGATTATAAATTTATTTTTGGAAAAAGCCCAAGTACGGAAAGGATAGCTTTTTAAAATTTGAATGTCAATCCAACAACTTTAGATAAAATTGGTTTAGTCAGGACTATAATACAATAGATATCAAGAATGAAATAAAATAAAGCTGAAATACATGCTGGCTCTAAATGATAAGATGCTTGTAAGAATACACTGCTAGATTTTATTCCAGGGACTTCCACATTACAGTCTTTAAAAATTCAAGAAAATGTATCACTACTCTACTCAAACCTCAAAATATCACATTCTAGATACGTCTCTCTCCATCAAGTAAACTTTGGAGTGTATCCCACTGAAGAAAATATCAGACACATGAAGGATGTGACTCATGTCTCCCTTCAAAATTACATGTGAAAAGTTTATAGAAAGAAAGATTATATCTGTCTCAAGTTCTGAGACATTTTAAATTAGTAATTGTCATACTTTACACCTATGCAAATGACAAGACCCTGACATGGTACATAATCCATTTGTCTTCCCTCAAAGAGACAGATAATAACTCAAAGTAACTTATCAAAGAATCCTGCCATTACAGTAGCAGACAGAGCAAATACACCTGTCTTCCTTATCTATCATTAGCTGAGTTTGAGTTCATAGTGGACCTATCAAAACTTGGCAGATCTAGCCTGATTTCCAGTAGGCACATAGGCTGGTTGTTTACCTTTTATGTGATACACACGTTCATTGAGGAAATACAATCATTGTAGAGAATATTTTAACAATTATATAATCTGAATAAATTTACAATTTTTTCTAGATGAAATTAAAAAATTCTATTAGTTATATTAGGTCAATAATAATATTCAAAAGCTTAGTAGTGTGAAAATAGTAGAGGTTATGACTTTTCTTACTTGTTCCATTCTGGTCAGATAATAAGATTAATGATTAAGTAGATTGCTCCCATATCTACTACCTGTCATAGCAAGACTGGAGACAGTGCCCTCAATCTCTCTCTCATTTTCTCTCTCTCTGTCTTAATTTTGCATGTTTTCTTGCCACAAAAATCAAACAAACCCATTTGTTGAAGAATTCTTTCAACTCCTGAAAAAGGTCCCTTTTTCAATGGTTAAAAAAATCTTTCCCTTCCTTATAAATACCATTTCTAACAGAAATTCATAATTTTACTGAGGAATGTATGGGAGAGAAAACATTAGTAATGAATTTTCCTACTCCTCTTTGCAGATTTGGCATAAACACTGCTTAAGGGATAAAGGTTGTACAGAAGTATGGCCTAGAAAGGGATTGCTCACAGTGGTGCCCGGATGCCCCAGGGGGAATATTTGCTGGAGGTTGCTGAAGGTAAACACATTGGGATATATAACTTGAATTACTGTAAGGTGGAACAGAAAACCTATCCAGTTATACATAGATGGAGTGATAGAATTGGCCCCAAATCAAATGTGAGAATATGTTAAGGAAGCAATTCAGGAAGAAGGCTGTGAACAAAATATGTGTATCAGATTTCTCTCATTGATTGCTCTGTGTTTAGTACTTGTTTGAGTGAGTAACTACAAGAACAGGGATGGACAGTGTTTAATTTTGAATCATCTAAAGTACTTAAAGTACAATATTAAGGAACCCACTTTCACACATATAAAGTCTATGGAGCAATTTGAGCAATTAAGGAAGAACACATTTCTTTATATTTTATCTGACATTTTACATTTAGTGACTTGATATGTCTACCTCACCTTTCCTTCAGTGAGGTCCTGTTACGTCTAACACATTTGTCTTTATCACTTACTGTATTCCTGTGTTTGTCGTTATTTATTTATTATTATTCATTGTTTGTTTATTTGAAGGTCTCAGTTCTTTGTCAGTAGTTGTTACAATTTTCCACCTAATCTTAGCTTCCTGGTGTACTGACTCCTAACAGGTCCCCAGTACTGTATTTCCAATGATTCAGCAGGGTACAGGGAAATAAAATATGTTGAGTACCTGCCATGTGCCAAAAAATTGACTATGTATATGTATTAGTATATATATATGTATGTATAAAATTAATACATTTATATTGGTTAATTCCAACTGTAATTCTACAAGTCTAGCATCACTTTCTATGCCTTCAATTCTTTTAGTACAAGTCAGATCCTTTGAAATAAATATTACAGTACAAGTAATCTTTTTCTTACATTCAGGAAAAATCTTAGTAAAAAGGCACATATGATTTAGTTGTCGAGTACTGTCCTTTTCAAAGAAGGATGGTCCAGACAGGAACTCCAGTCTTTATATTCATCTCTCAAAAAAATTTAAAGTAATCCAAGTGTGAAATTATAACTGCTTTTTAAAATGTCCCCATGGGGGGGCGTCAAGGAAGGGAGGGAATATGGGGATATGTGTATAAAAACAGTTGATTGAACCTGGTGTACCCCCAAAAAAATAAAATAAAATAATAAAAATAAAATAAAATAAAATAAAATGTCCCCATGAACCTATGGTCAATTAATCTGCGACAAAGGAGGCAAGAGTTTACAATACAGTACCTTCAATAAGTGGTACTGGGAAAACTAGACAGCTACATGTAAAAGAATGAAATCAGAATGTTCTCTAACACCACACACAAAAGTAAAATCAAAATGAGTCAAAGACCTAAATGTAAGACAAGATATTATAAAACTCTTAGTGGAAAACATAGGCAGAATACTCTTTGACAAAAATCACAGCAGTATCTTTTTGGACCCATTTCCTACAGTAGTGAATATTAAAACAAAAATAAACAAATGGGACCTAATTACACTTAAAAGCTTTTGCCCAGCAAAGGAAACCATAAACAAAATGAAAAGACCACCTACAGAATGGGAGAAAATATTTGCAAACAATGTGAAAGACAAGGGGTTAATTTCCAAAATATACAAACAGTTCCTACAGCTCAATATCAAAGTAACAACCCAATCAAAAAATGGGCAGAAGATCTAGAAGATCTAAATAGACATTTCTCCAAAGAATACATACAGATGGCCAACAGACATATGAAAAAATGCTCAGCATTGCTAATTATTAGAGAAATGCAAATCAAAACTACAGTGAGGTGTCACCTCACTGCAGTCAGAATGGCAATCCTCAAAAAGTCTACAAACAGTAAATGCTGGAGAAGGTGTGGAGAAAAAGGAACCCTCCTATACTATTGGTGACAATCTAAAGTGGTACAGCCACTAGGGAGAATACTATAGAGCTTCTTTAAAAATCTAAAAATAGAACTACCATATGATCCTGCAATCCCACACCTGGGCATATGTCTGAAGAAAACTGTAATTTGAAAAGATACATGAACCCCTATGTTCACAGCAGCACTATTTACAATACCCAAGACATGGAAACAATTTAAATGTCCGTTGACAGATGAATGGATAAAGAAGATGTGGTGTATGTATGTGTATACACACACACACACACACACACACAATGGAGTATTACTCAGCCATAATAAAGAACAAATTAATGTCATTTGCAGCAACATGGATGGACCTAGAGATTGTCATACTAAGTGATGTAAGTCAGGCAAAGAAGGACAAATATCATGATATTGGTTATATGTGGAATCTTAAAAATGATAAAAATGAACTTATTTACAAAACAGAAATAGACCCACAGACCTAGAAAACAAGTTTATGGTTACCAAAGGGGGAAGGGCGAAGGAATAAACTAGGAATTTGTGATTAATGTATACACACTACTGTATATAAAGCAGATAAACAACAAGGACCTACTGTACAGCACAGGGAACTATACTCAATATTTTGTAATAACCTGTAAGGGAAAAGAATCTAAGAACATATATATATGTGTGTGTGTGTATACACACACACACACACACACACACATATATGAGGGTGAGTCAAAAATTATCTGCACTCTGGTTGTTAGAATTTACAGATATTTTAATAGAACCAGAGTGTGGATAATTTTTGACTCACCTTCATATATAATATACATATTACATAAATATATGCATGTCTGCTGTACACTTGTTACTAACAGAACATTGTAAATTACCTTTACTGCAATAAAGAAATAATAAAAATAAAATAAAATGTCTCATAATTTCTAATTCTCTACTACCCAGAATTCATTGGGCCTTTGCCTCTCCTTCCTTAGAAGAAGCCTTGTTCCCATCTTCAGCCTTATAGCACCACCACCTGTCTCTCAATCAGTAGTCCTCCTCTGGTTCACATGTTCAGTAGTCCTTCTCTGGTCCCTGTATAATCTTAATTCTAAAAACTGTGAGCTTCAGAAGTCTAAGCAGTGTAATAAAGACAATTCCATACCACTGATCCACTGGATCGTATTTAAAGAAACTTCCTCAGATGAGGTTTTTGGTTTGGGGTTTTGTTTTGTTTTGTTTTGTTTTTCAGATCTTTATTGGAGTATAATTGCTTTACAATGTTGTGCCAGTTTCCAAAGTACAACAAAGTGAACCAGCTATATGTATACATATATCCCCATATCCTCTCCCTCTTGATCCTCCCACCCTCCCTATCCCATCCCTCTAGGTCATCACCAAGCATCAAGCTGATCTCCCTGTGCTATGCAACAGCTTCCCACTAGCCTTGTATTTTACATTTGGTAGTGTATATATGACAATGCGACTCTCTCCCTTTGTTCCAGCTTCCCCTTCCCCCTCCCCCGTATCCTCAAGTCCATTATCTGCATCTGCATCTTTATTCTTGCCCTGCTACTAGGTTCATCAGTACTGTTTTGTTTTGTATTTGAGATTCCATATATATGCGTTAACATACAGTATTTGTTTTTCTCTTTCTGACTTACTTAACACTATATGACAGACTCTAGTTCCATCCACCTCACTACAAATAGCTCAATTTTGTTCCTTTTTATGGCTGAGTAATATTCCGTTGTATACATATGCAACATCTTCTTTATCCATTCATCTGTCAACGGACATTTAGGTTGCTTCCATGTCCTGGCTATTGTAGATAGTGCTGCTGTGAACATTATGGTACATGTATCTTTCATCTGTATGTCTTCTTTGGAGAAATGTCTATTGAGGTCTTCTGCCCATTTTTGGATTGGGTTGTTTGTGTTTTTGATATTGAGCTGCATGAGCTGATTGTATATTTTAGAGATTAATCCTTTGCCAGTTGCTTCATTGGCAAATATTTTCTCCCATTTCGAGGGTTATTGTTTTGTCTTGTTTATGGTTTCCTTTGCTGTGCAATAGCTTTTAAGTTTCATTAGGCCCCATTTGTTTATTTTTGTTTTCATTTCTATTACTCTAAGAGGTGGGTCAAAAATGATATTGCTGTGATTTATGTCATAGAGTGTTCTGCCATTTAAGAATAATTCCTGGTGGGAGAAAAGATGGCGGCGAAGTAGAGAGACATGGAGTGCATCCCTCTCTACAGATGCATTGGGAATGCACAGAAGGACGCAGTAATTCCCACAGAGAACCAGCTGAACACCAGCAGACGGCCTCGGACGCCAAAAAGGGCTGAGGGGAGCCTGACATAGCCGGTAGGGAGGCATCTACGAGGGCTCAAAGAGGGTGAAGCGGCGGAGCTGTGGCAGACGGGAGGGAGTGAGAAACATACGGAGGGTCCGCAGCGCAGCTCAGCGTTCCCGGACCGAGACACCGATCCGCGGCTGAACGGAGGGTCCAGGAGCGGGAGCGTGGGAACCGGAGAGCTGGTTCAGGGTGAGAAACATTGTTGCCGGTAGGGTGACGCACCGAGAGGACAGGAGGGAGGAGGTCCGCGGAGAGGAGTGCCCGTCCCTGAGAGCTGCCCGGCCATGATGGCTGCTGGAGGCTGCAGGCTCACAGGCGGGGGGGAGGAGCCCCGCGCATAGCCTCTCCCTCTCTTTCGGGGCCTCTGCAACAGGCAGTGGAGAGACGCCCTGCGGGACACCTAAGGCGCTCAGGGATAACAAGCACCCTCAGGCACTCGGGTGGGGCTAGAGTAAAACCCCTTGCAACACCAGCAGCAGGGAGGCTGCCGAGAGGAAAAAAAAAAAAAAAACAACAGCATCAAAAAGAAAAAAACCCCGAGAGAGGCCCAACTCTAAGACTTTCTGTTTACGCCTGAGCCACCAGCGCCCTCTGCAACAGGCACCTCCAAGCCTGACTGAAACAACAGTGCACCACTGCTCACTCACTCCCAGGAGAAGGAGCCACTATTGTACCCTCTCCCTCTCCACACACCGACGCTTACAGACGAACAATAAAGGAACCTCTGCTGGTCACAGAATAACGCAAAAAAAAACCCAAGGCAAGGAGAAGGACACTTACAGCTGAAACGCTAAGGAAACATAAATAGTAGTATCAATACCTATTGAACTGGTCCATTCTGGGATCAGTTCTGGATTTTTTTTTTTTTCTTTCTCTCTCTCTCTCTTTTTTTTTTTTTTTTTTGATTTATTAAATACGATCTTAGCCCTAAGGGATCTACAAGTTTTATAACATAATTTTTTAATGATATTTTTTATTCTTTTCTTTTTTTTTGCCTTTTTATATATTTCTATATCTATCTAAGTTTTTGGTAGTATGGACAAAATATCTCTTATACTTTCCTTTTATCCCTATCTTTTATACATTTCTATTCCTTTCATTTTATTTGCATATTTCCAACCACAGTACACTCTTCTGTTCCCCTTTCTTCCAGCCTTTTTAAGTTTATTTTATCTTAACATACTTATAAGCAACACTATTGGTCTGCTCAGACTCCTTGCTCTATTCTCCAGATGACACACTGCCTTGGTATTTAATATTAGGCTTTTGTCTTTATCTTAGTTCTTAGTACAGTTGTCTAATTACATTCTGAGAATCTCCATTCTCTCTGGTGGTACTCCAGCTCTCTTCTATATGTGATCCTAGCTTACAAAATCTCCCTGGATTGATGTTTCTATGTGTAGGGTGTTATTTGTTTGTTTGTTTGCTTTTGCTTTTGTGTCTGATTTCTGCTGTTTCAGTTGTCAATTTCTGCTGGGTTTCTCTTTGAATATCTGATAGCACACTGGGGTTCTGTCAGGTCTTTCTAGAGCCTTATGTCCTAATGGATTCAGTAATTGTGTGTCTTATACATGTATGTGTTTCCTAGACTTAATATTCGTTTAATCCAATACTTGGACATTAGTCTGAGGCTAGGACAGTCTTCTATAAACACCTCTATTGCCAGGACAAGCAACCCCAAAAGTTTGGACAACCATGAGGAAACAAAGAAACACCATGCAGGCAACGGAGCAGGAAAAAAACCCACAAGACCAAATAAATGAGGAGGAAATAGGAAAAATGCCTGAAAAAGAATTTAGAGTAATGATAGTAAAAATGATACAAAATCTCGATAACAAAATAGAGAAAGTACAAGAAACAGTTCCTAAGAACTCAGAAAAACAAACAGCAATGGATAACAAAATAACTGAAATTAAAAATACTCTAGATGCTATAACCAGCAGAATGATGGAGGCAGAAGAACGAATAAGTGAGTTGGCAGATAGAATGGGGGAAATAAATGCCACAGAGCAGGAAAAAGAAAAAAGAATAAAAAGATTAGAAGACAGTCGCAGAGACCTCAGTGATAACCTTAAACATACCAACATTCGAATTATAGGCATCCCAGAAGAAGAAGAAAACAAGAAAGGGTCTGAGAAAATATTTGAAGAGGTTCTACTGGAAAACTTCCCCAACATGGGAAAGGAAATAATTCACCAAGTCCAAGAAGCACAGAGAGTCCCATACAGAATAAACCCAAGGAGAAATACACCAAGACACATATTAATCAAACTAACGACAATTAAATACAAAGAAAAAATATTAAAAGCAGCAAGAGAAAAGCAACAAACAACATATAAGGGAAAACCCATCAGGATAACAGCTGACCTTTCTACAGAAACTCTGCAGGCCAGAAGGGAATGGCAGGATATACTGAAAGTCCTGAAAGAGAGAAACCTACAGCCAGGAATACTCTACCCAGAAAGAATCTCATTCAGATTTGAGGGAGAAATCAAAAGCTTTCCAGACAAGCAAAAGTTAAGAGAATTCAGCACGACCAAACCAGCCTTACAACAAGTACTAAAGGAACTTCTCTAAGTAGGAAACACAAGCAAAGGAAAACACCTACAAATACAAACCCAAAACAATTAAGAAAATGGTAATTGGAACACACATGTCAATAATCACTTTAAATGTAAATGGATTAAATGCTTCAACCAAAAGACACAGACTGGCTGAATGGATACAAAAACAAGACCCTTCTATATGCTGCCTACAAGAAACCCACTTCAGACCAAAGAATACATATAGACTGAAAGGAAAGGGATGGAAAAAGATATTCCATGCAAATGGAAGTCCAAAGAAAGCTGGAGTAGCAATACTCATATCAGACAAATTAGACTTGAAAGTAAAGACTATTAAAAGAGACAAGGAAGGACACTACATAATGATCAAGGGATCCATTCAAAAAGAACATATCACAATGGTAAATATCTATGCCCCCAATATAGGAGCACCTCAATACATAAGGCAAATGCTAACAGCTATAAAAGGGGACATCGACAGGAACACAATAATAGTGGGAGACTTGAACACCCCACTTACATCAATGGACAGATCATCCAAACAGAAAATCAATAAAGACACACAAGCTTTAAATGACACATTAGACCATCTCGACTTCATTGATATTTATAGGACATTCCATCCAAAAATGACAGAATACACTTTCTTCTCAAGTGCACATGGAACATTTTCCAGAATAGATCACATCTTGGGTCACAAATCAAACCTCAGCAAATTCAAGAAAATTGAAATCATATGAAGCATCTTCTCAGACCACAACGCCATGAGACTAGATATCAATTACAGGAAAAAAACTGCAAAAAATACAAACACATGGAGGCGAAACAATTCACTCTTAAACAACCAAGGAATCACTAAAGAAATCAAAGAGGAAATCAAAAAATATCTAGAAACAAATGACAATGAAAACACAACAACCCGAAACCTATGGGACGCAGCAAAAGCAGTTCTAAGAGGGAAGTTTATAGCAATACAGTCCTACCTTAAGAAACAAGAAAATGATCGAATAAACAACCTAACCTTACACCTAAAACAACTAGAGAAAGAAGAACAAAGAAACCCCAAAGTGAGCAGAAGGAAGGAAATCATAAAGATCAGAGCAGAAATAAATGAAAAAGAAAGGAAAGAAACCATAAGAAAAATAAATAAAACTAAAAGCTGGTTCTTTGAGAAGATTAACAAAATTGATAAACCATTAGACAGACTCATCAAGAAAAAAGTGGAGAAGATGCAAATCAACAGAATTAGAAATGAAAAAGGAGAAGTAACAACGGACACCTCAGAAATACAAAAGATCATGAGAGACTACTACAAGCAACTATATGCCAATCAATTGGATCACCTGGAAGAAATGGATACATTCTTAGAAAAATACAATCTTCCAAGACTGAACCAGGAAGAAATAGAAACCATGAACAGACCAATCACAAGTATGGAAATTGAGGCAGTGATTAAAAATCTCCCAACACTCAAAAGCCCAGGACCAGATGGGTTCACAGGCGAATTCTATCAAACATTTCAAGAAGAGTTAACACCTATCCTTCTCAAACTCTTCCAAAATATTGCAGAAGGCGGAGCCCTCCCAAACTCATTCTACGAGGCCACCATCACCCTGATACCAAAACCAGGCAAAGATGTCACAAAAAAAGAAAACTACAGACCAATATCACTGATGAATATAGATGCAAAAATCCTCAACAAAATACTAGCTAACAGACTGCAACAGCACATTAAAAAAATCATACACCATGATCAAGTGGGGTTTATCCCTGGGATGCAAGGATTCTTCAATATACACAAATCAATCAACGTGATACATCATATCAACAAATTGAAGGATAAAAACCATATGATCATCTCAATAGATGCAGAAAAAGCTTTTGACAAAGTTCAACATCCATTTATGACAAAAGCTCTCCAGAAAATGGGCATAGAAGGAAATTACCTCAACATAGTAAAAGCCATATATGAGAAACCAAAAGCCACCATCGTTCTCAATGGGGAAAGACTGGAAGAATTCCCTCTAAGAACAGGAACAAGACAAGGGTGTCCACTCTCACCACTATTATTCAACATAGTTTTGGAAGTTTTAGCCTCAGCAATCAGAGAAGAAAAAGAAATCAAAGGAATCCAAATTGGAAAAGAAGAAGTAAAATTGTCCCTCTTTGCAGATGACATGATATTATATATAGAAAACCCTAAAGACTCTACCAGAAAACTGCTAGCACTAATTGATGAGTTGAGTAAAGTAGCAGGATACAAAATTAATGCACAGAAATCTCTTGCATTCCTATACACTACCAACGGAAGAGCAGAAAGAGTATTTAAGGAAACTCTCCCATTCACCATTGCAACCAAAAGAATAAAATACCTAGGAATAAACCTGCCTAAGGAGGCAAAAGATCTGTATGCAGAAAACTTTAAGACACTGATGAAAGAAATCAAAGACGACACAAACAGATGGAAGGATATACCATGTTCCTGGATTGGAAGAATCAACATAGTGAAAATGACTGTAGTACCCAAAGCAATTTACAGATTCAATGCAATCCCGATCAAATTACCAATGGCATTTTTCACAGAACTAGAGCAAGAAATCTTACGATTTGTATGGAAATGCAAAAGACCCCGAATAGCCAAAGCAATCTTAAGAAGGAAAAATGGAGTTGGTGGAATCAGGCTTCCTGACTTCAAACTATACTACAAGGCCATAGTGATCAAGACAGTATGGTACTGGCATAAAAATAGAAAGGACGATCAATGGAATAGAATAGAGAACTCAGAAGTAAGCCCAAACACATATGGGCACCTTATTTTTGACAAAGGAGGCACGAATATACAATGGAAAAAAGACAGCCTTTTCAATAAGTGGTGCTGGGAAAATTGGACAGCAACATGTAAAAGAATGAAATTAGAACACTTCCTAACACCATACACAAAAATAAACTCCAAATGGATTCAAGACCTACATGTAAGGCCAGACACTATCAAACTCCTAGAGGAAAACATAGGCAGAACACTCTAGGACATCCATCAAAGCAAGATCCTTTTTGACCCACCTCCTAGAATCATGGAAATAAAATCAAGAATAAACAAATGGGACCTCATGAAACTTAAAAGCTTTTGCACAGCAAAAGAAACCATAAACAAGACTAAAAGGCAACCCTCAGAATGGGAAAAAATAATTGCCTATGAAACAACGGACAAAGGATTAACCTCCAAAATATACAAGCAGCTCATGAAGCTTAATACCAAAAAAGTAAATAACCCAATCCACAAATGGGCAGAAGACCTAAATAGACATTTCTCCAAAGAAGACATACAGATGGCCAACAAACACATGAAAAGATGCTCAACATCACTCATCATCAGAGAAATGCAAGTCAAAGCCACAATGAGGTATCACCTCACACCAATCAGAATGGCCATCATCACAAAGTCTGGAAACAACCAATGTTGGAGAGGGTGTGGAGAAAAGGGAAGTCTCCTGCACTGTTGGTGGGACTGTAAGTTGGTACAGCCACTATGGAAAACAATTTGGAGGTTCCTTAAAAAACTACAAATAGAACTACCATATGATCCAGTAATCCCACTCCTGGGCATATACCCAAAGAAAACCATAATCCCAAAAGAAACTTGTACCATAATGTTTATTGCAGCACTATTTACAATAGCCAGGACATGGAAGCAACCGAAATGCCCATCAACAAATGAATGGATACAGAAGATGTGGCATATATATACAATGGAATATTACTCAGCTATAAAAAGGGATGAGATGGAGCTATATGTAATGAGGTGGATAAAACTACAATCTGTCATACAGAGTGAAGTAAGTCAGAAAGAGAAGGACAAATATTGTATGCTAACTCACATATACGGAATCTAAAAATGGTACTGATGAACTCAGTGAGAAGAACAAGGATGCAGATACAGAGAATGGACTGGAGAACTCGAGGTATGGGAGGGGGCGGGGGGTGAAGGGGAAACTGAGACAAAGCGAGAGAGTAGCACAGACATATATATACTACCAACTGTAAAATAGTCAGTGGGAAGTTGTTGTATAACAAAGCGAGTCCAACTTGAGGATGGAAGATGCCTTAGAGGACTGGGGCAGGGAGGGTGGGGGGGACTCGAGGGGGGGAAGTCAAGGAAGGGAGGGAATACGGGGATATGTGTAGAAAAACAGATCATTGAACCTGGTGTACCCCCAAAAAATGAAAAAATAAAAAAAAAAAAAGAATAACTCCTGACCTACTTCTAAACAGAAAAGGTGTCAGACTAACTGTGTATGTCTACTTTAGAAATTATCAGTGTTTAAATTTAGATAGTGACTCTAGTCATTTGTGTATATTGCAAGAAAATTAATATATAGATATATAAATGCATTGTTTTTTGCTACTAAAGCCCACATTACAAAAACAATACTGGTCCTAATTAATGGTTAAGTGGAATTTTCTAATGCATATAAATATATTTCCAGATCTTCTAGATATGATTTTCTTAATATTATATCTCAAATTATTCTTACATGCCTTTAGCAGTGGCTTGTAGGAGCTATAGACATATAATTATGACTTATAAAGAAACTAGCTGTCAGCAGATTTCAACTAGAAAACATTCTACTAGCTACTTTGACCTTTGGTTTACATGTGTATCTGTTTTTATGTCTGAATTTAGCTTTGACAGCTTTCCCAACATATTAATTATAGCATTGTTACTATTATGTTAGGTATTATTTCTGTGAGTTCTATAAAAGTATTAACTGAATTCCTAGTGTAGGTTAGTTGCTTTTGCTTTTGTGTATGCTACTCGTCTAATTTTTAAAAACACCTATTTCAGATTTTTCTCAAAGAGTCCTTTGTGGAATTTTTGGTGGCATTTTAAGTAAAACTAAAATTCATTTATTGATAAAAGAAAATGGATTTGTGAAGAAGAATATTTTTTTATTTCAGTGAGCAAGGAATGATAACAGCAGGAAGGTATACTGAAGGAGTAGAGAGTAATAAAATGACAAATTATCCTAGCAATATGTTCAAGTTACATTCTCTCACTTTTTCTGTCTTTGTCCTTTGATCATCACCAAAATTTCTTTTCAATTTAAACTTCAGGTAACAATAATGTTTGAATTTTGTTTGTGTGATTATAATGTCTAGATATCTAATCAATGTCTGGTTAATTTTTACATGTGATAACTGTTTTTACATGATTTTAGTTTGCGTGTCTTACACGTTATTATTGAAAGTCAAGCTTTGTTGATAGATAATTGTATTAGTCAGTTAAGGCTGCTGTAGCAAAATACCATAGACTGGGCAGATTAAACAACATAAATTTATTTTCTCACAGTTCTGGAGGCTGGAAGTCTAAGATCATAGTGCTGGCAGGGTTGATTTCTGGTGAGACCTCCCTTCCTGGCTTGCATACAGCCACATTCTCACCCTGTCCTCCCATGGCCTTTTTTCTATACAGGAACATTCTTGGTGTCTCTTCTTCCTATGAGGACACAGGTCCTATTGTATCAGGGTCTGCTGTAGACTGAATGTTTGTTTTTCCCCAAAATTCATATGTTGAAACCTAATCCCCGACATGATGGTATTTGGAGGTGGCAATTAGGTCATGAGTGTTCTGCATGAATGACATTAGCATCCTTATAAAAGAGACACAGAGAACTCCTTTGCCCCTTGGACCATCTTAGGACACAATGGGAAGACACCTACCCATGAACTATGAACTAGAAAGCAGGTCTACACCAAACATTGAATTCGCCAGCACCTTGATCTAGGACTTCCCAGCCTCCAACACTGTGAAAAATAAATTTCTGTTGTTTACAAGTCACTCGGTCAGTGTTACTTTCATCATAACAACCCAAACAGACTAAGGCAGGGCCACACACTTATGAGCCTCATTTAAGCTTAATGTCTCCTTAAAGGCCCTATTTCCCAATATAGTCACGTGGAGGGTTAAGCTTCAACCTGTGGATTTTTTGTGAGGACACAATTCAGTCCAATATGTTCCTGAAATATTGCTATTGGAATATATCCCCATTGTATTATACAATTACTGTCAAACTTTTCTTTCATCTACTTGTTTTGTACATGCTTATACTTCATATTGTATGAAAAGGGTTTTAAGATACATAAAATAACATATATCATTTTTTAATACCTACATGAACTTTTTAAAGGGGAACCCCTGATCAGTTGTACCATTGTTGTTTTTCAATGGCATTTGTAAAGAAATAACACTTTCAAATCAGTGTCACAGGATGACCGAGTGGACAGTTGCTGAAGAGCAATAGCTGGTGATTAAGTAATGACCTTCAATGTAATCCTAGGACATAGATAAACACACAATTCAATGAAACTAATTAATTGGTATTTCATATGAAATATCCTTAGATTAAGCCATTTAGAGCCAAGACAATACATTCAAGTACCAAGAAGACTATATAAACGTGTAAAATTGTAGAGCATAAGGCCATTGAATGGGATGGTGTCTGTACACAACTGAAATAACGTATTTCCCCATCTAAAAGCATTCAAACGTGTTAAGTGTTTGAAGGCACTGTGTCAGGGAAGCCAAACTATTTTGGGGATAAAATTTAGGCTGCAGACTCCATTCTTTCCTATAGTCTATAAAGAATGGGGAATTGTTTTGCCCTTCAGACATCTTTTTAAAATCTTTCATGGTTTGGGGCCTGAATAAAATGCAAAGACGTTTGCAGTCTATTAATAGGGGCTAAATTTCCTATATAGTACATGCAATAAAGGTTTGCTTTGTTGTTATCTCCAGATGGATTGTGAAACTTAAATATTAAGGCATATTAGTTTCCTGTGCTGCCATAATAAAGTACCACAAACTGGGAGTATTAAACATCAGAAATGTATTGTCTCACAGTTCTGGAGGTTAGTAGTCCGAGATCAAAGCGTTGGCAGGATTCATTATTTCTGAGTGCTGTGAGGGAGAATCTGTTCCAGTCCTCCCTCCTGACTCTAGGGGTGTGCTGGCATCTTTTGTGTTCTTTGACTTCTGCTGCATCACCCTTACATCTTAACATAGTGGTCTCAGTGTGTGTGTCTGTGTCCAGATTTCCCTTTTATCAGGACACCAGTCATACTGGATTGGTGGCCCACCCTACTCCAGTGTGACATCATCTTAGATAATTATGTATGCAGTGATCCTGTTTCCAAAGAAGTTCACATTTCTTAGGTCCAAGGGCTTAGGACTGCAGCATATGAATTTTGATGGAACACAGTTCAACCCATAACACAAGGATAATATCAACGAATATTTATAAAAAATCAACAGATACTAAAAATTCACCTTTGACATTGCTCAAACCTAAATCCCTCTCCTGAATTAATTATTGGTTTATTATATAGCTTTTTTATTTATTTATTTATTATTTTTTAGGGGGGTACACCAAGTTCAATCATCTGTTTTTATACACATATCCCGGTATTCCCTCCCTCCCTCGACTCCCCCCCACCATCCCTTGAGTCCCCCCCATCCTTCCCCCCCCAGTCCTCTAAGGACCATTTCTAATGTATGTATATGCTTCTGAATGTTTGAAATATTATTTTGTTTTACTGCGGTGTGTCTTTTCATATGTATGGATACTATATGTATTTCTGGAAACTGTTGAACACTGTTTTCCTCTGTCTCAGATTGGATTTTAATCAATGCAAAAAAATTGAAATATTATAAAGAGCAATGCTTGGAGTACCATATTTTTTTTAATTAACTACTTAATTTATTTATTGGCTGCATTGGGTCTTCATTGCTGCGCGCGGGCTTTCTCTAGTTGTGGCGAGCAGGGGATACTCTTCGTTGCAGTGCACAGGCTTTTCATTATGGTGGCTTCTCTTGTGGAGCACGGGCTCTAGGCATGCGGGCTTCAATAGTTGTGGCAGGTGAGTTCAATTGTTGTGGCTCACAGGCTCTAGAGCACAGGCTCAGTAGTTTGGCGCAGGGCTTAGTTGCTCCACTGCATGTGGGATCTTCCCGGACCAGGGTCAAACCCATGTCCTCTGCGTTGGTAGGTGGATTCTTAACCACTCCACCACCATGGAAGTCCCAGTACCATATACTTTTGTTTCATTTTTAATTGAATGTTTTATATGTGAAAGTGATTCCCAAAGTCACTTAAAAATATTAGTGGAAGTTTGTAGCAACTTTCTGGCAAATGCTGGATAAACACAAGCATTGATGTCCAGATGCTGTAGTTCTCAAAATCTCGGTTGCTTTGGGAATATTTGGACTTTATTAAGTTGATGACAAGATAAACTGTTATTCACAGTATATTATTACACAGGCATATTACTGATTTTATTACTCTATTATTAATAGTAGAATTGTCATTTTTACAATAATTATTATAGAGATTCATGTTAAATTATAAGAATTTTCTTCTGGAAGCAAGATTTTTGAAGCAAATTATGATGTTATAGAGGGAAATTATGTAAATCATTATATACTATCTTAGAGAATATTGAGATGCTGAAAGGTGACTGCAAATAGTGTTGTTAATAAAACTGTTTCTCTAATTTTAGCATATTTTTTCTGTATTATTGTATAGTTATTTGATTTTTCCTGTGTAGATGACATCTTCTTAACAGTCTGTAGACTTCTTGAGAGAGAAATCTTTATTTCTCTAATATACCCAAGGGTGAATTCCAAGCACTGTGCTTGGCCTACAATGGCTATAGAAAATGTAAACTGATTTTTCTATGAAGTACCTTTTATATGTGAGGCACTTAACACTCAATCCTCAGTGGATCTGTTTGAATGCTGCTTGTTGTGCCATTTAGAAATCTCTCACACCAAATGGTGTTAACATCTCATTCACAGACTAACCTTTTTACACCTAGCACTTTCTGAGGTACAAAAGACGCTCAAACACTGTATCATTGTTTAATATTCCAAATATTCTGTGTAACTTACACCCCGTTTATTTTTATTGGCAGTAGTTCATCTTAACCTCACCCTTATTGGTGCCAGCTCTTTTTCCCACTACACTGCAGCATGTAATCCTTTCTTGGATAGGCACTCTGCCTCTGTTCAGGGTATTTAAAGTAGACCATCCCACATGAGGGTAAATCTAGTGACCATCCTCAGAATGGAATGTATTTTTACTTTTTGGTTTCTGGCCAACTTCTCTTATTATCTATGTTTAACTTAAGGCATCCAATTTCTAAAGTGGAAATTATCGTAAGAACAAATATGCAGTTAGACTGAGACAGTGGAATGAGTCTTTCCCTGATAAGTTTGATAATGAGGTAATTTTGTGCTTTTGGTAAAAGCAATAAGGTAACTCACTCCAGAAAAATGTTAAGGATGCTTTTCTTTTTGGTGTGGTTTTGTATCTCTGGGCATATACCTAGCATTAGATAATGTTTGAACATGAGAGAACCTTACTGTAAATCAGGTTTAAAGGAACCTGAGACTTACTGGTGTTCAACAGATTTGCAAAAGTTAGCATACTTATAGTGTTTTAGCTTTATCCTGTTTCCCATAAATGTCAAGGATTTTCTGCATGCCTACACTATGATATATGTCACCCTTTCTAAGATTAATAATCTTTGCCAAGATTGGAGTTGATTTATGCTCTGGCTCTGTTGGCAACGGAGTCCTCCCTACCCCAGCCCTCATCAGCTACATTGATTGGGCATCAGAGCTTCTCCCAGCCTGCTGGTTAAGCAGATGCTAATGGGCAAATGAGCAACAGCAGGGGGGCATGCTGGGGTGATCTTCATTCATTAGCAACTGTTCAAGCAGCAGGCTGAGGGAATCTGCAGATGCTGAGAAAGACACTAGGATGAACATTGACCTCAAAGGTACTTGTTAGCAAAACTCGAATTTTCTACCAGAAGATCAGGTTTGCTGTGTTTACCAAAACTCATATCCTGTGATATGTGGTATTTAATGGGTTTGCATTCTTTTTTTAATCCCTGCTTTCTTATACTGATGTCAATGCATGTATCAGAGTCAATCAAGGTCAGATTTTTGGTTCTAAGTCAGTGTCTTGTGAAACTGCCTGATTATGATAATCAGATCAGGTCTTACAAACCTCAGATATAATTCAGTGGATCAGGAGTAAGAATTGGAGAATCCATATTTTTAACAAGTTGTTGTGGGATATTTTATGATGGGGTAAGAATGGAGCACATTTTTCTAAGCAGTATACTTCAAAATGTTGTCCAGTATCTCCTTTGTCTCAATCACCCAAATGATTGCTAAAAAAGCAACAAACTCATGTCTCTTCAGTCTTGCTGAATGGGAATCTTTAGGGAAGAACCTAGGAATCTGTATTTTAAGTAAGGGCTTTTAGACTCAAGTTTGAGAAATTTGGGTGAATAAAAAGTAAAAATCTGGGCAAAAAAGCAGATTCCAAATTATTTGAAAGTGCTAAGAATTTCTCATTTGAAATGAGTTCTTTCTTCCTAAAGGATCAAAGGCAGATTTATATTACCTGTTAAATTATCAACTTGCCTTCTGAACATTTGAATGCTTGTAGAATTGTGTTGATCCTTCTCCCACGTATCTGACGTCTGCTTTTTTTCTGAAATACTTACAATGTTGTCTTTGAATTTTCTCAGGAAACATTCTCTGTCCTCACCTCTGCAGTCAAAGTATTCATACTTTAGAAGATGGTTTTTATTGGATTACTTAGATTATTGTATACAATTATCCTTGATGTCTGAGATTACAGTAGCTGATTAAAATTATCAGATAGCTCTCATTCAGTGCTAGATCACTGTAATAGTTGATCACTGTAATAGTTACTACTAGGACTGTAGTAACAACTTACCACAAAGTTAGTGGCTTGAACAACAGAAATGTTCTCTCTCACAGTCTGGAGGCCAAAAATCTGCAATCAAGTTGTCACAGGGTTGCTTCTTTCTGGAGGATTCGAGCGAGAATCTGTTCAGTGCCTCACTTCTGTCTTCTGGGGGTGCTGGCAGTCTTCCTTGGCTTGTAGATGTATCACACCAGTCTATGTCTTCACGTGGCTTTCCTCTTTCTCTGTGTCTCAGTCTTTCTCTTTTCTCATATAAGGATGTTTGTCACTGGATTCATGGCTCAGCCTAAATCTGGAATGACCTTATCCCATCATCCAAATAAGTTCACATTCACAGGTATCTGGGGTTAGGGCTTAGACATATATTTGATCCACTAAAATCACTGAATTCTAAAGATATACATCTAAGAGATAACATGAATGCATTATTTAACAGAGATGTGTAACTGTGTTAATTATATGTCTTATGCATGTTTTTCAAGTCTTTTAAGGCAAGGCTAAAACAAAATAGTATGTCTCTGCTTTTTTTAGAGTTTAAATGTTTCTGTAACTCTAAAGATATTAACCACCTTCACACCTATATGTGATATATGCATGAATTACAAATTAAGCTAAAATTTTAGAACTAAAATAAATTTAGCATGCTCATTTCCTGTTAGATGCATCTAATTATCATCTGAGTCACCCACTATACTGAATTTTGGTGTTGTCCAGATATATTCATGTCTTGTCAGCTTTTTAGAAGTGAATGTTATTCAAATTTATTTTATGTGAACTCAGAAGGAAATGTTTTGAGCCATATATCAAGTGTTTGTTCATATTCATGTCAGCCTTTGCTGTTCAGAGTACTCCTAACACCAAAAAAAACAATCCTGATTCTTATTTCAGGAATGACAATGACTGTAAGTTGAGATGGATATACAAGCAAGGATTTTATTTATTGTTTTTAAATTCTTTTAGTTAACCTAATTCTACAGTGAGCAGAAAATTTCCAGGCAACAATTAATATTTTTATTCATATTTTCTTTCCTTCTCTCTCTCTCTCTCTCTCGCATCTGTTTTAAAATTCTCAGTTGGTTCAGTTGCTAAAGGGAGAAATAGGTCTGTAGCACACTCCTTGCCAAATACTGGGAGTATAGCTTTCCCATTTTAAATTCACAACTTGTAGTCCTTTTGGCCCCAGGAGGCTTCGACTGCTTTACCTTGCTGCTGTAATGAGAATATACTGACACATTTTCATTATTAGATCAAAGGAGAAGGACATTACATGAAGTCTCTTGCAAATGAAATACAAAAATTGGCTGGAGTGTACACTTTCATTCTAATCAAATACCATTCTCTTTTTCCAGAATCAATAGAGGAAACCAAAGAAAGGAGACACGTGGTCTTAAATTAATACAAATGGTGAAATCAGACTTAAAGCGGGTCCATTTATTCACAGTTGACTTGAATAACTGAAAAATGGATTTTATAATTAGGATGTCTTGGAAAATGCAACTTAATTTATAGAAGGGACACATAAAAAAGTTACATGTGGGGCCTTATTAGTTTTACTATTCAATTGTACTATATTCTTGATTTGGTAATTCAAGGTGAAATGGTAAAACAGATTATTTTAAAAGATTGTTTTGTCCCAAAATATAGCAGCATCTGTTTCAATTACATATGCATTTAATCTAAGTAATTATTTTCAAAAATACTGTTTTATCTTTAGTGAGCTTAATTCAAAGTCAGTTAAATTCTAGTTCATTATTACTGTCATTGGTTTATAACTAGTGTCACCAACTGTAACAAATCAACAATGTTTTATTACAGAAAGGTGAGACTAGTGTTTGTCATACTGTTCAGTGCTGATAAGAACATACCAGTCTTCTCAAATTTATATGCCAATCCTTGATACCTGTAGGGCATGTTCTCTGAAAAACTGCTTACATTGTAGCAAACTGAGAAGTCTATAATTTGCTCAAGTTATTTTTTTAACCAGATTGCAAAATCTAAATGATTTTAGATGTGAATGTGTAGATGTATTTAAAAACAATGTGTGGTATATGTTGGGAATATACTTCCCCATTTACTTGCTTGGCAAAATATATTTTTAAAAACACGTGTATCTAAATATGTACTCTATATACCACTTAATATCTGAGCATAGCAATTATGCATTTATGGATATAAATATTCAAGTTGGTGAGCATAGATATGTTTATGGCTGTGATTGTCCAGTCGCTTAGCTCCAATGGTACTATACACTTCTTCCTAGGATCTATTTCTCTTAAACCTGACCTGGAGTCACCAGTCTTCTCAGTTGAAAGTCAGTGAACAGATAATTATATTCAGTAGTTATAGGCACTCTTCCATACCTATGGCCTTGCCGAGATATCACTGTAGTCACAAGATTTGTACATATTGTAAACAGTACTAAAGGCTGGCAATCACAGCTTCTTTCTGTATAATAGCAGGCTTTATTTCAGAGCTATGGGAGTCCTCATGTAAAGCTCACAAGTTCTTTTAATTTCAGAGAGGGATTTTAAGGTAAGCCACAGTGTCATAAAGTCCATTTTCTGAGCAAACAATTTCTTTTTCAGTTGAAAGTGGACGAAGAGGTCAGAAGTAACAGCTACAGTTTGGACTGTGTGTTTCTAGGCATCTTAGTAAAGTTTGAATTGCATTTGAAATAGTTACTTTGGGCATTTAAGACTGAATCAAGACCCTATGGTTCCTGTTCATCACTGAAAGGATAATAGTTTAACTGATATGTGGATTATATACAATAAATGGAAAGTAGATAAGCAGACTCCCTAAATCTACATTTTCTAAAGAAAATGTTGAGCAGATATTTTTAAAAATAAAAAGAAATAGTTCGTAGTCTTTGCATATATTGTTGGAGGAAAAATAATCTAAATTAATGAACAATGAGGACTCTGAAATAGCCAATAAAATTTCAGATCAGTTGTCTCCTCCAGAATTCTGCTTCTCATCAAAAATTATTTTAGATTACTATTTCCCCAAAATAATATGGCAAAGGCAGTTGTATGTGGAATATTGTATTAAAGAACACTTACCCTATGGCTAATTACTAAAAGCAGGGAATGATAATAGCTGGTCAGTTAACTGGAGTAACTTATTCAAAATATAATCTTCATTAAAGTAATATTAAGGGGGCTGTTTTCAATGTGAATGAAGAGGTTTCACCATATGATTCATTTTATTCTTAATTATAATCATATGGCTCTATAGGTGACATAAAGAAAATGTGCACCCAGGGTTTCACTATATTCTTAAAACAAAAGTATTATGAACTGGGTCATTACTCTATTGCTTTTTCTCACTTGGAGTAGATATTATGACTGTTTAATAATTATGCATCTGACACTTTTCCCAATACATAAGAATTAAATTTTCCTGTGCTTCATTTGGGACCCTCTGAAATTTACATTAGTTCTCCGAAGACACTTTACTAATATGCACTTAATTTTATGTGGCAGACCCTTGAACTGGAAGCAGACTGGAAACCAGCCTTGCATGGGTGGCTGACCTGACATGACTGTGAGTTACTTAAGCTGAATATAAACCCTGAGTTATTTGGTTTTCTTGAGCTGACTGAGAATTTAGATGAGATGTAGTCACTATTGGAGAAGCCAGGAAAATTTTAAATTTCAGTACTTTCTTCTGAATGAATCAGTTTTATGGAATATTACTTCTCCAAGATTTATAATTATAGGGTAATTCAGTTAGATTTGAACTTTTAAACAGTTTCAACAAGAGGAACAGTGTGACTCATTTCCCATGCTAGCTCTTTAGGATCACACTGGTCATTACTTTGCATTCCAAAACAAATTTGAGAAAGAACAAAGTTGAAAGACTACTACCTAGTTTTAAGATTTCTTATAAAGCTGTACTAATCAAGACAATTTGATATTGGTGCAAAGATAGACTAATAGATAAAACAATAAAACAATAATAGACTAATAGATAAAATAATAAATTAAAACTAATAGATAAAACAATAAATTAAAAATGACTGGTTTTCAAAAGACAGTGATAAGAAAACTAGAAGTCAAGCTACAGATTAGGAGAAAATATTTTAAAATCATATATTTTATAATGGACATATCCAAAATTATAGATACTCCCCAAACTCAATAATAAGAAAACAAACCACCCAATAAATAAGTGAGCAAAGATGTGACCAGAAACTTTACCAAAGAATATATGTGGTTTGAATTAGGCACATTAAAAGATTTTCAACATCATTAATTATTAGGAACTGCAAATTAATACCACAGTAACTTGCAACTATACACCTATTGTACTGGCTAAAATTTTAAAAAGCAAATCATGCCGAGTATTGGCAAAGATGTGGAATGACTTCTAGTGGGAATGTAAGATGTCTAACCACATTGAAAAAAGTTTTGCAGTTACTTAAAATGATTAACATTTAACTGTCATATGATTTAGTAATTTTATTTGTATGTAGATAGTTACTGTCCAACAATGAAAATATAGATACTTACACATACTTGTATATAACGGTTTCTATAGTTCTATTAGTAATAGCTAAAAACTGGAAAGAACCCATATGTCCAATGAACATGTGAATCAATAAACATCTATGAATTAATAAACAAGTGAGCCAGTAAATATCTATGGTATATACTTACAATAGAATACTACTCTGAAATAAAAAGGAAGGAACTATTGGTACCTATATCAATGTGAATGAATCTCAAAAGAATGTGTATAAAAGAAGTCACATAAAAAGGATACATGTTATTTTTTTTACATAAAATTCTTGAAAATGCAAAATAACATATAGTGATAGAAAACAGGTTATTTAAAGTTTAGAGGATTGGGATGTAGGGCAGGATTCCAAGTGATTGTGAGAGGAACGTACATTCATTTTCTTGACACTTTGCTGGTTTCAAAGGTTTATTATTGTTACAAATCTTATCAACTTGTACCCTTTAAATATATCTAATATATTGTATGTCAATTATAATTAAAGCCATTAGAAAATCATAAGATTTTTATGGATGAAGATAGGCAACAGAGTTTGCTGTAAACCTGAGATTAATGCTCCAGCACTCAATGTCCATATTGCCATGAGAAAGTTAAGAGCACTTGTTTCTTCACATATAAAATAGGAAAATAATACTTATCTAAGAAGACTAGTTTAGGATTTAAATGTAATAATGTATGTAAATGTTTTATATTAACCAAGCACGCATTAGGTTCTCAGTAATTATTGATTTCCTTCCCATAGTATTTGCCATCTTTAAAGGTCATATTGTGCCACAAGTAAAAAAAATCACTGGGAAAAATGCTAAGTTCAGGCATATACAAATCATAATTTTTTTAAATTTTCCCCAGAAATGTGATAAACCACAAAGTGAATGACACCAGCCATGGACATGACAGGCACCACTTACCAGTCAAGTTTGAAAAATTATCACTTTCATTTAAAATCATGCCCTGAAGGAAAAAGAGGTATTGGAAATAGCACCCAAATAGGAAACACCTACATGCCCAGATAAAAAAGCACAGCCTAAAACAGGTAACAGATCCTGTCATGAATAGGAGGAATTAGGTTATGACTAGAGACAGTAATAGTCTTTCCCTGTATCCTAAGAATTGGAAAAGTTTAAGCATGCTAAAACTGAGTGTGTGACCAAAAGCATTGAAATAAAAAATGGCTGAGTCAGTGATTTTGGCAGAGTTAATGACAGAACTAGATCAACTGAAAATTCAGTCTGACCCATTATTTAAAGGTAGATCATTAAAATATCAGAAAGAAAAGTGACCAAACTTCTTGACCCTAAAGCTGTGACTTAATTAAATAGATCGTGTAAAGATAATGTCACTATTATGCACTAGCATCTTTAGGACTAATCAGTTGCCTTACTCAGGATTTTCAAATTAATAGATTAAAAAACAGTTTCATTGCATAAAGCTTTAAAATATATAGCAAAAACATCTAAGTAATTATTCAAAGGGTATGAGGAAAAAATAATCATCTGGGAATAAAGATATGTTCCTGCATCACTTCATGTAAAAGATAAGTTTCTGTTTTGTTTTATGTAACAGAAATTTCTCTTCAAAAGAGAGCAAAGTAGATTTGGGGAAAAATATCTTCCCAAAATAATCTAGGTGATCACCATTTCCTGGAATTCTATTATAAATCATGGTTTTCAACATGCAGAACGTTTTTTGTAAAGGACATAATCACCTCTGAACTATCTTCTTTGTTAATCTGGATATCTATACAATTTCTTACAAGTCATACAACATTTTACAAATTATAAACTCCTTTCACTACATTATCTCATTTAATTGATTTTGCTTTGTAAAAGGTAAAATGTCCAAAATATACAAAGAGCTTTTAAAGCTCAACAGTAAGAAAATGAACGACTGGATTAATAAATGGACCAAAGCCCTTATCTACTACTCTTATGGTGGTCTGTTCAGTGCTACAGAGGGTTTGCCTTATGCATTCCTCCCTTGATGTTAATCAATACCACCAGGCTTAGAACACTCTCTGGCTAAGGATACACAGTATGGCCAGTGTTTTGTTTTGTTTTATTTCTCTAATAAGGCCTAACTGATTAAAACAGTATTGATCCTGTGACTTTACCTCATTAATACACATTTTGAACAAGTAGATTAAGTGATTTCAGTAAAGTAATTCAGAACATAGACTGGAGTGCAAAAGGGGGCCTTTACACTAATGGTTAATAAACCCATCCCTATTCCTAGGTCTATAAACAAATGTGTGAATAATTTTACAAAATAGGGAGATGAAGTTTCTCCTACATATTAATCACAAAGGAACTGATTCAGTGACTTCCACATATATTCACTCATATCAGTATTAATACTGTGAAAGAATTGCAAATCAGTCCACAAAGGAGACCTCTCCATCTGAAAGATGATACATTTTAACCAACTATCCTCTCTGAATCTTTACAAAAAAAATTTGATGAAAAATATTGAACTCTTCTGACAGTTTGTATTCCTTTCGTAATCGACCATATTGTGAGAAAAAGAATATACGTGTGTGTATATGAGAATTTGTCAAGAAGTGCTGAAAAAGGGTACAACTAGGTAACCAAACTATATAAATATTTACATAAATTACATATTCAGTAAATAATTCTAGTTTGGAGTTTTTAATTTCATATGAAAGTTTTACATTTATTATCTCTGAAAATGTCATTTTAATTTACTTGTTTATTCACTTTCTTCTTCTACTAGATTGCACAGTCTGGGAAAGCAAAATATTTCTTTATTATTAATTGGAGTATTGCAAGTGCTTAGGCTGTGTCTAGCACATATTGAATGACCAAAAGAATAATATTCCATATACTTGCCCAAATGCAATATGAGGAATAGATACAAATCCTTTGGCCCCTTTATGTGAATATATTATTTAGGCTTTAATTGTTTTCTTCTGTATTTTTTTTCTCTATTTTGGAGGATTACATAGATCAAGGAAGATGAAATTACTGTATACCTTAGAGAGAAGTGATTAAGTTTTAAATTGGTAAACATTCCCCAAGACTGTGATTTAATGCAGTTACTGCCCTCCAGGTAGCTTTTAATGGTTTCCATTCTCTGTAATTATTAAAGATCATCACTTTGCTGTTTAAATATTCCTTTCTAACCACTGAAACTTAGTTTCTGCTTCCTATTCAAGGCATGCGTGTATGTATGTGTGTATGTGTACAAACATTTGTGTGTGGAGCATAGACTCAATTTAGAAAATATTTTTGTATTTAACAGGAGAATTATATATATACATATATAAATAATTAAGGTGAGTTTTTGCTCTTGGTTAGTCCTTCTGTTATGATAATTACAGTATGTTGTATATTGATTTTTTAAAATAAGCTATAGTGTTTTACTAAAATAGGAGGATTGAACAGTTTTCCTTGAAAAAAATAGGAAATTAGGCATTTGTACACAATATAAACAGTTTTTGTTAAATCTTATTGAATGCATAAACTTAAATTGTTTCAATGTGCATGTCCTGCACATAAAGATTATTATGTTGCTAGTTTGTTTAAATAAGAAAGTAATCTTATATAATGGAAAGACTATGAAAAGTTTTCATGTTTATTTTATTTTAGCTATATAAATGCTTTACGTTACATGGGCTTAATAATCTATTGTATGTTACTTTTTGAAGTGAAGCTAATTTTAGTCAAGGAAGTAGAAAAGCAAAGACACTACTGAAAATATTTTCCTCATTTAGCAACTTGAGTTGTGACAAGATGTTGCTAATCTGATTTAGGAGCTCTGCTTGTACATTTCTAAATTGAGATGTCTATGAAATTAACTATACACTGGAAAAGGTGAACTATTTTGGAAATTTACATCAATCATAGTCATTTTTTTTTTTTTTACCATATACACTGAAAATTGATATTGCTTTTCAGAACATATTTCATCCTTGGGTAGAAAAAAAAAACACTTCTAGTTTTTAAGATTACAAAAATAAGCTCATTTAGCATTCTTAATTAAATGCAAAGATAAAGACCATGAAGTGGTGTTTGCTGTTCCATACATCAGTGTTTTTAGGGGTATCAAACCAATAACAATACCAAAAAGTGGAGAAAAAAAAAAAGAACAAAGAAAATTTACCCAAAGTGTGTGTTTCAGTGTGGAAAATAATATGAAGCTCTTGGTAATTCCTGAACAAATAGCATTTTGCTGAAGCACACTTTTGAGATTACAAATTCTCTGCTGGCAGGAATAACCTCATAAACTAGACATAGGGTGAGGAAATAAGATCTGGAAGGAATTCATGTGAGGACTTGTAAATATTTACACATGCTTATAAGTGACTGTGAGAGGAGAAAAATAAGTCAAACTTTGAACTTTGCAGTGGTTTATAGTGTGCAAAGTGTAAGACATTAGTATATAAATTACAGAGATACACAGAAGTTAGTCATCTTGAATAGGATGTAAGAGTAAATTCTGGGGAAAAGGACTTTAGAAATATTTTTTTCTGTATTTCTCCATTTTCTCCCATCAGAATACACAAACCAACTTTAGAGAACAAGTGTCAAGTATCCATTTATGGAACTTCCAATTTCCAGCCAGGACAAAATAATGTAAATTGAATTCTTCTCCCTCCAGAAGTGCAAAACCAAACGATGTAATGAAACAGTGTTTTTCAGAATTTGAACTATAGGCAATGTGGGATAGTGGTCCCTAACAGAAGGAGGACAAGGAGAGCCCATCAGTTGCTTCACTTGCTTCCTAAAGAGAGTTTCCAGGTTGTATCATTGGGACAAGGAATAAGGCAAAATACTGAAGTTTCTCTAAATTGTAGAGAACAAACTTGGAGCCTAGGGAGACCAATGTGGCTAGTGTTTACAGAGCAGAACATTGCAAGAAAACAAACAGACAAACAAAAAACAGAAAAAGAGAACTACAGAGTTCTGCAGAAGGTTCCCCCTGGATTTTTAAATGAGTACTGACTAGCATGTGTTAGAGGAGTCTAACTGAGAAGGTAAGTGAATCTACAAAAAACAGGCAGAGGAAACAGCTCCTGGAGCCTACAAAGATCCTGGAATTTGTGTTCCCACCATCCAGACTGGAAAAATCTCATAATACACAAAACATTTGGTAGAGTCATCAGAAGGACATATTTAGTGAAACAAAATTGCCCTGGACCACGGGTTGTTCTGGTTCCTCTAATAAAGTGTAAAAGCAAGACTAAAGAGAAAGAAATTGTTTCCAATTAGTTTAACTGACTCAAAGCAAGACTGAAGAATATGAATAGGAATAATAATGAATAATGAATTTTTAAAAATTCAAACAAACAAGGTAAAATATATAATGTCTAGCATGTGATAAAAAAATACCTGTTATAAAACAAACAGGAAAATTTGACTTACATTGAGGATAAGATTTAATCCATGGAAACATATTGCAAAATGACACCAGCTGGAATTAGTAGGCAAGAACATTAAGGAGTAGTTATAACTCTATTGCTTCTACATATGTTAAAAAAAAATAGAGAAGATTAAATATGCTAAATATAGACATGGAAGACTTAAAAACCTCTAGAGATGAGAAAAACACAATGTTTATATTGAAAATTAATAAAGTTTTAAGACACTTTGTAGAAGAAAATATTAGTGAACTTGAAGATTTAGCAAAAGAAACTATCCACAATGAAACATAAGAAAAAAAAAATAGAAAAGAAACTGAAGCAAACAAAAGAGCCATTAGTGAGCTGTGGGAAAACTTTAAGAAGATTCATATATGTGCAATTGGAATCCATAAAGGAGAAGGAAGAAGTGGTCCTGGACAAGGGGAGAGGCTAAGAATATGGTGAAATAATAGTTGAAATTTTTCTAGATTTGTCAATAACTATTAACTAGCAAGCTCAAGAAACTCCATAAACCCCAATACAATAAAAGACAAAAGCATACCAAGTTATTTCATAATTGCATTGCTAAAATGAATGATTAAAGAGAAAATCTCAAAACAAGACAAGAAGCCAAAAGACACATTACATACTAGGAAAAAAAAAGTGACAGCAGATTTCAAAGACAATTCAAATACTGACATGAGAAATCTGTCAAACTAGAATAACCATTTAAAGTATCTTTCAAATTCAGAATAAAGACAAACAAATACAAAAACAAAACAAAAAAATCATCAGCAATAAAACTATAATAGAAGAAATGTTAAAAGAAGTTCTTCAGGCAAAAAGAAAATAATACTTGATGGAAGTCCAAATCTGCTCAAAGAAATCAAAAGCAGAGAAAAGAGTGAGTATGTGGATAACCATACAGAAAACTTTTTTCAAATATCCTCAAGGTAATTGACTGTTTAAAGGAGAAAATAATAGAAATGTAATCTGGTTTTTAGAAAACATCTAGAAGTAAAATGTATGATTTTACAGTAGGACAGTAGGACAAAGGGAAGGGGAAATGGAAGCATACTTTATGAAGTAGTATACTCTCACATGAAAATAGAAGATAATAAGTTACATAATTATACTATAAACTGTAAAGCAATCCCCAAAAGCATTATAGCTAAAAGCTAACATAGAAATAAAATTTGAATTAAGTAATTAATTGAAAGAACAAGAGAGTATCAAACATTAAAAAAACAAGTTTAAATCCATCAATATCACTAATTATGTTCAATGTAAAAGGTCAGAATACTCCATATTAATGGTAGAAATTGTGAGACAAAAATTAGGCTAAAATATTGAATGTAAAAACATATACCATGATAATTAAATACCACTAATTAAAGTAAAGATGGAGTAGTGGCTATATTAATATCTGATGAAGTAGATTTCAGAGCAAGTTACATTATTAGAGATAAAGAGAATTATTTAATAACTGTAAAATGGACATACAAATCTTAAATGTGTATGCACTTATTCAATAAACTTGTTAAAAACATGAATCAATATCTGTTGAATGCACTTAATCTTGAATGACTGAATGCAGTTTTCCTAATAGCCTGTATAACATAAAGATATCTGCTCTCACCACTTCTATTCCACCTTGTTCTGAAGGTTATAATGAGTGCTCTAAGGCAAGAGAAGAAAATAAATATTATTCACAGCATAAAGGAAGCAGTGAAACTGTCCATCTTCACAGACACGTCTATATAGAAAATTCTACTGCATCTAAAGAAATGCTACTAAAGGCAATAAGCAAATTTGAAGCATATAAGATCAATATAAAAATCACTTGTAGTTCTGAATACAAACAAAAATTTTAAAATGTGCAAGAAGCATAGTTCATTAGAGAATAAAATACATAAACTGTTTCATCTAAATTAAAAACTTCTCTGCTCCTTGACAGTTATTGCAAAAAAAAATTAATATAAGCCCCAGTCCAAAAGAAAATATTTGTAAACCATATATTTGATAGTAAATTTGTATCCAGAATATATGAACAGCTCTCAAAACTCAATAGTAAGAAAACAAATAATCCATTTTTTTTTTTTTTTAAGGAACTGCATGTGTGTAATTTTGTGGGTGGAGGGGCTAGAGTAAATTTTCTCTTTGCAGCAAGGAAAAAAAATTTTATGAAAGATGAATTTGGATATTTATTTTCTATTCTTTTGGGGAAATCAGAGGTTACAACTAAGACGGCTAAGGAGAAGCAGACACATGCATCCACTGAAATGGAATGCCAGACCAGGGTCCCCTGTGCCTCGTCTGATTGTGGTGACCTCTCTGCACAGGCGAAGGGAGTTGATACACTTAAGGATTAAGATGGCATCCACAGTACCATGATGCCATTATTTTTCCACTGAAGTGAATGAAGGTAGAAATGGGCCAGTGGCCAGGACCAAGTGGGCCCTGCTGTGGCCACTGTCATACTTGCTGGTGGGATTGCTTCCTTTCTTAGTGGCAGTAGATACCTCATTGTTTCTCTTTACTTTTTCTTATCCATAATCTAGTATCACACAGGTTTTGTAGCTGCCAGTGTTTTATACCCACCAGCTCAGGCTTTGTGTTTGACTGAAAGCCTTTCATTAGTTTTGCTTTAGAGCCTGTCCCTGTTTTCTCATGGGGGTAGTGAGGCCATTTTGTGCCATCATAAGCTAACAGGCAGTAAATAAGTCTTTGTTACTCAGATGTCATATCTGTAAAATGGAAGCATAATAAATGACCAAGTATTGTGAAGGTTAAATGAAAATAATTTACATAATTCTTATGATGGGTGATATTTAGAAGTACTGTTTCACATTCTTCTCTAAAAGGAAAGTTGGCTTTTACCTATGGGTTAAAATTGATAGACTCATTCAGAAAATACTTTGTTTTGTTTTGTTTTCCATAAAACAATACTTTAAAAGACCAATGACTATAAGAGGAGTGATTTCTGAAATAAACATGGGAAACCTGCTTTTTTGTATGTGGTTCAGAGGACCACAGTGCACATGAACATTTCAGAAGACTTCTGCTCTTCACTAAATAAATCCATTTGATTTTGTTAGAGACATCGCTTAACAAATTTATATGACCTTTGAACATATGTTTCATATGGCACCTGTGAACATCACTACAAATAGGAAACATTTATTAAGAAATGCACCACTGGAAATTTCTTTTGATTTATGAAATATTACAAGAAAAAAATGAAGGAAAAGAAATAGAAATATGTAAGAAAGTTTTCTAAATAGTTTTTCATAGCTCTAACCTAAAATAGTCTCTGTGTCTTTGGAAAAATAACTACATTTTTGGACCTAAGTGTCATTTCTAAATTAACACAGACTTGATCATCTGGAGCTAAATGTAAGTTTTCAACTATCTAGGGTTATATGATTCTGTGCCCTGTATGACTTTGAGCTTAGACAATTTAAAAGTCATCATGGAGAGGATAAATACCAAAATATGCAGTAAACTGTTTATATTTATTCTGAAAATAGCTTGAGGGGAAAAAAAGATAAATCACACTAACCCCCCCAGGTAATGGTATGGGCAAGAAGAACCCAGTAAAGGGTTTTATTGCATGTAACAAAAATAGCATGATTTAGTAACTGAATTGTAAAACCTTGAGGCAAAGCTACCTATGGTTTTCCATTTCCCTACTGAAAAAGTGTTCCAGAGGTAAATAGTATGATCTTTGGAGTTCATATTCTGACTTTGTCAGTTACTGGCTGCTTAACTCTGTTCAACCATTCCAGCCTGAAATTTCTCTTGTGCAAGATGGTAATAATAAAATCATTCTTTGGGGTCAGGTCAAGACTCAAGTATAGCGTCTAACACATTGTAGGCCTTGGTAAGTGCTACCTAGCTTCCTTTCCTAAGGATGTTCAGAGTTGCAGCACTATACCAATCGCAAACTTTCAATCTAGTCATTGATATCAAGCAATGACAATACATTTTGAAAGACTGTGAATAAAACATTGCATTTCACTGATGGACTATAGCTAAGCAAAACAAATCTGAAAGAAAAAAAATAAAGTTCATGAAATGTAAAACAGTATTGTTTAGATAGTTGACAAAAATAATAGATATTTCAAAATTACAAATTTGAAATATGTAAGAATATAGAGATGATCCTAAAATGCAGTGGGGTTGCTAGTGTTATCTGTGTATTTTTTTTTTCTTTTTTATTTTTATTTATTTTTTTTGGGGGGGGTACACCAGGTTCAATCATCTGTTTTTATACACATATCCCCGTATTCCCTCCCTTCCTTGACTCCCCCCCCTCGAGTCCCCCCCACCCTCCCTGCCCCAGTCCTCTAAGGCATCTTCCAGCCTCCAGTTGGACTCCCTTTGTTATACAACTTCCCACTGACTATTTTACCATTGGTAGTATATATATGTCTGTGCTACTCTCTTGCTTCATCTCAGTTTCCCCTTCACCCCCCGCCCCCTCCCATACCTCGAGTTCTCCAGTCCATTCTCTGTATCTGCATCCTTGTTCTTGTCACTGAGTTCATCAGTACCATTTTTAGATTCCGTATATGTGAGTTAGCATACAATATTTGTCCTTCTCTTTCTGACTTACTTCACTCTGTATGACAGATTGTAGTTCTATCCACCTCATTACATATAGCTCCATCTCATCCCTTTTTATAGCTGAGTAATATTCCATTGTATATATATGCCACATCTTCTGTATCCATTCATTTGTTGATGGGCATTTCGGTTGCTTCCATGTCCTGGCTATTGTAAATAGTGCTGCAATAAACATTATGGTACAAGTTTCTTTTGGGATTATGGTTTTCTTTGGGTATATGCCCAGGAGTGGGATTACTGGATCATATGGTAGTTCTATTTGTAGTTTTTTAAGGAACCTCCAAATTGTTTTCCATAGTGGCTGTACCAACTTACATTCCCACCAACAGTGCAGGAGACTTCCCTTTTCTCCACACCCTCTCCAACATTTGTTGTTTCCAGACTTTGTGATGATGGCCATTCTGATTGGTGTGAGGTGATACCTCATTGTGGCTTTGATTTGCATTTCTCTGATGATGAGTGATGTTGAGCATCTTTTCATTATCTGTGTATTTGATGCGGTTTAAAAAGGCAATGGTTAATATTTAAATCTGTTTACTTTTGGTTTTTTTTAAATAAAAAAAAATCACCACACCCCATCAAATTACCAATGGCATTTTTCACAGAACTAGAACAAGAAATTTTACGATTTGTATGGAAATGCAAAAGACCCCGAATAGCCAAAACAATCTTGAGAAGGAAAGACAGAGTTGGTGGAATCAGGATTCCTGACTTCAGGCTATACTACAGGGCTACAGTGATCAAGACAGTATGGTACTGGCACGAAAACAGAAATATAGATCAATGGAACAGAGTAGAAAGCACAGAGATAAACTGTGGTCAACTAATCTATGACAAACGAGGCAAGGATATACAATGGAGAAAAGGCAGCCTCTTCAATAAGTGGTGCTGGGAAAAATGGACAGCTACATGTAAAAGAATGAAATTAGAACACTCCCTAACACCATACACAAAAATAAACTCCAAATGGATTAAAGACCTACATGTAAGGCCAGACACTATAAAACTGCTAGAGGAAAACATAGGAAGAACACTCTTTGATGTAAGTAACAGCAAGATCTTTTTTGATCCACCCCCTAGAGTAATGGAAATAAAAGCAAAAATAAATAAGTTGGACCTAATGAAACTTCAAAGCTTCTGCACAGCAAAGGAAACTATAAGCAAGATGAAAAGACAACCCTCAGAATGGGAGAAAATATTTGCAAATGAGTCAACAGACAAAGGACTAATCTCCAAAATATACAAACAGTTCATCCAGCTCAATATCAAAAAAACAAGCAACCCAATCAAAAAATGGGCAGAAGACCTAAATAGGCATTTCTCCAAAGATGACATATGGATGGCCAAGAGGCACATGAAAAGCTGCTCAGTATCACTAATTATTAGAGAAATGCAAATCAAAACTACAATGAGGTATCACCTCACACTGGTTAGAATGGGCATCATCAGAAAATCTACAAACAGTAAATGCTGGAGAGGGTGTGGAGAAAAGGGAACGCTCTTGTACTGTTGGTGGGAATGTAAATTGATACAGCCACTGTAGAGAACAGTATGGAGGTTCCTTGCAAAACTAAAAATAGAACTACCATATGACCCAACAATCCCACTACTGGGCATATACCCAGAGGACACCATCATTCAAAAAGACACATGCACTCCAATGTTCATTGCAGTACTATTTACAATAGCCAGGACATGGAAGCAACCTAAATGTCCATCAACAGATGAATGGATAAAGATGTGGTACATATATACAATGGAATATTACTCAGCGGTAAAAAGCAAGGAAACTGGGACATTTCTAGAGATGTGGATGGACTTGGAGACTGTCATACAGAGTGAAGTAGGTCAGAAAGAGAAAAACAAATACCATATATTAACACATATATGCGGACTATAGAAAAATGGTACAAATCAACTGGTTTGCAAGGCGAAAATAGAGACACAGATGTAGAGAACAAACATATGGACACCAAGTGGGGAAAGTGGGGAGGGTTGGGGGGGAATGAAAGGGGAGAGTGGGATACCAAATTGTATGCTCTAAATATATGCAGTTTATTGTATGTTAACTGTATCTCAATAAAGAAAAAAAAATAAATCACTCAAAAAAATCACATATCTAGTAGATTACACTTAGATGTAAAGGGAGAATCATTTCCTGTTGTAGAAAAAAATTAAGGATTTTATAGATTGAGATACACAAGAGATTAAATCTTATGAAATGACATATTTCAGGTTTGAAAACCCTAACGTTGTACAGTTCATGTTTCCAAGGAGCTGTTCAGCCAATGGCTGCAATGAATTCTTCTTCCTGTTATCTCCAAACCAAGCGGAACTCTATAAGCCACTTTCCAAATTACTTGAAATGTAGGCACATTTTATGTTACATTTTCATATTTAAATGTATAAATTTAAATTTATAGTAGGTTATTTAAGCATATTACTACCATTACGCTAAAAATGACAGCGTGGTTCAGAGATGAGTCAGACCTCCCACATCATCTCCTACGTGACTGAATCACACTCCATTATTTTCAGTTTTTCATATACTTTCTTCAGTCTGGAGTATTTTTATTGCCTTCCCCCCCCCCAAATTTATGGATCCCTTCTACTGTAGTGTTTAAATTACTGTTGTTCAATTATTATTAATCCCATCGCTACATTGTCATTTCAGATTTTGTATTTTCCAGATCTTGAATTTCTGGTTGGGTTTGTTCTTATACTTTCCATTACTATACCCAGTTTGTATCTGACTTCCATTTCCATTTCCTGATTGTTTACCCATTATGTTTTTTTTTTAATTTTCTTTTAGATGTTTAGACAATTTATAATATATTTTCATTGCTATTCTGAATTCCTTATTTGCAAATCTCAATGTATCTGTCATATCTGCCTCCGTTTCTGTATAATTGCTTATTATTGTGGTTATCAGTCACCCTTTCCTGCTTATTCCTGTGTTTGTAACTCTTTATTGTGTACTGGATCCTGTGAATGCTGTTTATTTTAGTGTCTTGATTTTGTTTTCTTCCATTTGAGAGTATTAATTGATCTTTTCTTGCTGGCATTTACTTTTCTGAAGGATCAGCTTATTCTATCAAGTTTTGATTTTAGGTTTGGTTATGGTAATCTAGCATAGTCCCACTCCTGAAGTATAGATTTTGGGGGGAAGGAGGGGAGGTTTTGACTAAATGCCTGATATATTCACCAAGGTCTGTTGACTTTTGCTGCTCTGACTGTTCAGAACTTCCAGTTCTCCCAATAGTTTGTGACCTCAGAATCTATTGTCAGCTCCTAGTCCTCGCTCCATCCAATAGCTGGTTTCTTCCAGGTCTCAAGTCATCTGACTCTAAGTGTGTGTACATTTGTGGTAAAAGACTCAAGGGGATTCTTATGCAGATTTCTATAGTGTCTTCTTAATTTAGTTCTCTCCCCTCTCTTACCTTACACCACAAATTTCTGCCACTTCAGCAGACCCAACTGTCATCTTAGTCTCCTCTGCCTTCTGGACCACAGCAATCTGTAAAGTGCTCCAGGTCAACCCACCCCCACAAAAAAACCAAAACCAAAAAAAAAGCAGAGTAAATATGGTCCTCCTTTTATATGTGTCCATCTGTCCAGGATCACAGGCTTGGGCTAGCTGTTGTCTAATGCGTGAAAATAGGTGCTTCATATATTTTAGGCAGTTTTATTATTGTTTATGATGGGCCAGTGTCAGGGGTCCCTCTTTTTTTGTATAATTGACCTACAACACTGTTCGTTCCAGGCACACTACATAGTGATTCCATATTTCTGTACTTTACAAAATTATCACCACGATAATTCTAGTTACCATCTGTCACCATACAAAGTCATTTTGATATTATTGACTCTATTTCTTATGCTATATATTTCATCCCTGTGACTCATTTATTTTGTAGCTGGAATTTTGTACCTCTTAATCTCCCTTACCTATTTCACTCACTTCCCCATCCCTCACCCCTCTGACAGTCACCTGTTTTTTCACTTTATCTATGAGTCTGTTTCTGTGCTGCTATGTTTGTTCATTTGTTTTGTTATGTTTATTCCTTTTTTTTTTTTTTTTAGAATCCACATATAATTGAAATCATGTGGTATTTGTCTTTGTCTTATTCCACTTAGCTTAAAAGCCCTCTAGGTCCATCCATGTTGTCACACATAGCACAATTCCATTCTATGTTTATGTCTGAGTAATATTTCCCACTCTCTCTCTCTGTCTCTCTCTATCTATACACACACACACACACACACACACACACATATGCCACATCTTTGATCCATTCATCTATCAGTGGGCACTTAGCTTGCTTCCATGTCTTGCCTATTATGAATAATGCTGCAGTGAACATAGGGGACCATATATCTTTTCAAATTAGTATTTTTATTCTCTTCAGAAAGACACCCAGAAGTGGAATTGCTGGATCACATAGTATTTCTGTTTTTACTTTTCTGAGGAGCCTCTATACTGTTTCCCAGTGTAGATGTACCAATTTACATTCCTACTAATAGTGCACAAGTTTTTCCTTTCCTCCACATTCTCACCAACACTTGCTATTTCTTGTCCTTTTTATAGTAGCCATCTGAGAGGTGTTGGGTGGTATGTCATTGTGGTTTTGATTTGTATTTCCCTGTTTAGTGGGGTTGAACCTGTTTTCATGTATATGTTGTCTGTCTGTATGTCTTCTTTGGGAAAATGTCTAGTCATGTCCTCTGCCCATTTCTTTTGTCAGATTGTTTTTTTTTTTTTTTGATATTGAGTTTTATGAATTCTATGTGTATTTTGGCTGTGAACTCCTTACTGACCACATCATTTGCAAATGTCTTCTCCTATTCAGATATTAACCTCTTAACAGATCATTTGCAAATATCTTCCGTCTTTTCTTTTTTTTTCACAATTTCCTTCAGTACACAAAAGCTTTTTAGTTTGATGTTGTCCCATTTGGTCTTTTTGTTTTTGTTTCCCTTCTTGAGGAGGCAATTTCAAGAAAATATTGCTAAGACTGATGTAAAAGAACATACTACCTATGTTTTCTTCTAAGAATTTTATGATTTCAGAATTTGCATTAAGATCTTTAATCCATTTTGAATGTATTTTTGTATATGGTGTGAGAAAGTAGTCCAGTTTGATTCTTTTTATATATAGCTGTCCAGTTTTCCCAACACTATTTAATGAAGAGGCTGTCTTTTTGCCATTTTATATCCTCATCTCCTTTGTCATAGATCATATATATCAACCTTATAAATATAGGTTCATTTCTGGGCTCTCTATTCTGTTCCATTGATCTGTGTTTCTGTTTTTGTGCCAGTGCCATTCTGTTTGATTACTGTAGCTTTGTAGTATACTTTGAAATCTGGAAGTGTGATACCTCCAGCTTTGTTCTTCTTGCTTAAGATTGTTTTGGCGAGAGAAAAGATGGCGGCGAAGTAGAGAGACGTGGAGTGCATCCCTCTCTACAGATGCATTGGGAATGCACGGAAGGATGCAGTAATTCCCACAGAGAACCAGCTGAACACCAGCAGACGGCCTCGGACACCAGAAAGGACTGCGGAGAGCCTGACACAGCCAGTAGGGAGGCATCTGCGATGGCTCAAAGAGGGTGAAGCGGCAGAGCTGTGGCAGATGGGAGGGAGTGAGAAACATATGGAGGGTCCGCAGTGCAGCTCAGCGTTCCCGGACCGAGACATCGATCCACGGCTGAACGGAAGGTCCAGGAGCAGGAGCGTGGGAACCGGAGAGCTGGTTCAGGGTGAGAAACATTCTTGCCGGTAGGGTGACCGACCGAGAGGACAAGAGGGAGGAGGTCTGCGGAGAGGAGTGCCCGTCCCTGAGAGCTGCCTGGCCATGATGGCGGCCAGAGGCTGCAGGCTCATGGGCAAGGTGGGAGGAGCCGTGCGCATGGCCTCTCCCTCTCTTTCAGCGCCTCTACAACAGGCAGTGGAGAGACGCCCATGGGCCACCTAAGGCGCTCAGGGATAACAAGCACCCTCAGGTGCTCAGGCGCGGCTAGATTAAAACCCCTTGCAACACCAGCAGCAGGGAGGCTGCCGAGAGAAAAAAAAAAAAAAAAAAAAACAGCACCAAAAAAAAAAAACCTGAGAGAGGCCCAACTCTGAGACTTTCTGTTTGCGCCTGAGCCACCAGCGTCCCTCTGCAACAGGCACCTCCAAGCCTGACTGAAACAACAGTGCACCACTGCTCACTCACTCCCAGGAGAAGGAGCCACTATTGTACCCTCTCCCTCCCCACACACCGACGCTTACAGATGAACAATAAAGGAACCTCTGCTGGTCACAGAATAACGCAAAAAAAACCAAGGCAAGGAGAAGGACACTTACAGCTGAGACGCTAAGGAAACAGAAATAGTAGTATCAATACCTATTGAACTGGTCCATTCTGGGATCAGTTCTGGATTTTTTTTTTCCTTTTTCTTTTTCTCTCTCTCTCTCTTTTTTTTTTTTTTATTAAATATGATCTTAGCCCTAAGGGATCTACAAGTTTTATAACATAATTTTTTAATGATATTTTTTATTCTTTTTTTTCTTTTTTGCCTTTTTATATACTTCTATATCTAGCTAAGTGTTTGGTAGTACGGACAATATATCTCTCATACTTTCCTTTCATCCCTATCTTTTATACATTTCTATTCCTTTCTTTTTATTTGCATATTTCCAACCACATCACACTCTTATGTTCTCCTTTCTTCCAGCCATTTTAAGTTTATTTTATCTTAACATACTTATAAGCAACACTATCGGTCTGCTCAGACTCCTTGCTCTATTCTCCAGATGACGCACTGCCTTGGTATTTAATATTAGGCTTTTGTCTTTATCTTAGTTCTTAGTACAGTTGTCTAATTACATTCTGAGAATCTCCATTCTCTCTGGTGGTACTCTGCCTCTTTTCTATATTTGATCCTAACTTACAAAATCTCCCTGGATTAGTGTTTGTATGTGTAAGGTGTTATTTGTTTGTTTGTTTGCTTTTGCTTTTGTCTCTGATTTGTTCTGTTTCAGTTGTCAATTTCTGTTGGGTTTCTCTTTGAATATCTGATAGCACACTGGGGTTCTGTCAGGTCTTTCTAGAGCCTTATGTCCTAACGGATTCAGTAATTGTGTGTCTTATACATGTATGTGTTTCCTAGACCTAATATTCATTTAATCCAATACCTGGACATTAGTCTGAGGCTTGGACAGTCTTCTATACACACCTCTATCGCCAGGACAAGCAACCCCAAAAGTTTGGACAACCATGAGGAAACAAAGAAACACCATGCAGGCAAAGGAGCAGGAAAAAAACCCACAAGACCAAATAAATGAGAAGGAAATATGAAAAATGCCTGAAAAAGAATTTAGAGTAATGATAGTAAAAATGATACAAAATCTCGATACCAAAATAGAGAAAGTACAAGAAACAGTTCCTAAGAACTCAGAAAAACAAACAGCAATGGATAACAAAATAACTGAAATTAAAAATACTCTAGATGCTATAACCAGCAGAATGAGGTTAGAAGAGGAGGCAGAAGAACGAATAAGTGAGTTGGCAGATAGAATGGGGGAAATAAATGCCACAGAGCAGGAAAAAGAAAAAAGAATAAAAAGATTAGAGGACAGTCTCAGAGACCTCAGTGATAACATTAAGTGTACCAACATTCGAATTATAGGCATCCCAGAAGAAGAAGAAAACAAGAAAGGGTCTGAGAAAATATTTGAAGAGGTTCTAGTGGAAAACTTCCCCAACATGGGAAAGGAAATAATTCACCAAGTCCAAGAAGCACAGAGAGTCCCATACAGAATAAACCCAAGGAGAAATATACCAAGGCACATCTTAATCAAACTAATGACAATTCAACACAAAGAAAAATTATTAAAAGCAGTAAGAGAAAAGCACCAAACAACATATAAGGGAAAACCCATCAGGATAACAGCTGACCTCTCTACAGAAACTCTGCAGGCCAGAAGGGAATGGCAGGATATACTGAAAGTCCTGAAAGAGAGAAACCTACAGCCAGGAATAATCTACCCAGAAAGAATCTCATTCAGATTTGAGGGAGAAATCAAAAGCTTTCCAGACAAGCAAAAGTTAAGAGAATTCAGCACCACCAAACCAGCCTTACAACAAGTGCTAAAGGAACTTCTCTAAGTAGGAAACACAAGCAAAGGAAAACACCTACAAATACAAACCCAAAACAATTAAGAAAATGGTAATTGGGACACACATGTCAATAATCACCTTAAATGTAAATGGATTAAATGCTCCAACCAAAAGACACAGACTGGCTGAATGGATACAAAAACAAGACCCTTCTATATGCTGCCTACAAGAAACCCACTTCAGACCAAGGGATACATATAGACTGAAAGGAAAGGGATGGAAAAAGATATTCCATGCAAATGGAAGTCCAAAGAAAGCTGGAGTAGCAATCCTCATATCAGACAAATTAGACTTGAAAGTAAAGACTATTACAAGAGACAAGGAAGGACCCTACATAATGATCAAGGGATCCATTCAAGAAGAACATATCACAATGGTAAATATCTATGCCCCCAATATAGGAGCACCTCAATACATGAGGCAAATGCTAACAGCTATAAAAGGGGACATTGACAGGAACACAATAATAGTGGGAGACTTGAACACCCCACTTACATCAATGGACAGATCATCCAAACAGAAAATCAATAAAGACACACAAGCTTTAAATGACACATTAGACCATCTCGAATTCATTGATATTTATAGGACATTCCATCCAAAAACGACAGACTACACTTTCTTCTCAAGTGCACATGGAACATTTTCCAATATGGATCACATCTTGGGTCACAAATCAAACTTCAGCAAATTCAAGACAATTGAAATCATATGAAGCATCTTCTCAGACCACAATGCCATGAGACTAGATATCAGTTATAGTAAAAAAACTGCAAAAAATACAAACACATGGAGGCGAAACAATTCACTCCTAAACAACCAAGGAATCACTAAAGAAATCAAAGAGGAAATCAAAAAATATCTAGAAACAAATGACAATGAAAACACAACAACCCGAAACCTATGGGACACAGCAAAAGCAGGTCTAAGAGGGAAGTTTATAGCAATACAGTCCTACCTTAAGAAACAAGAAAATGATCGAATAAACAACCTAACCTTACACCTAAAACAACTAGAGAAAGAAGAACAAAGAAACCCCAAAGTGAGCAGAAGGAAAGAAATCATAAAAATCAGAGCAGAAATAAATGAAAAAGAAAGGAAAGAAACCATAAGAAAAATAAATAAAACTAAAAGCTGGTTCTTTGAGAAGATTAACAAAATTGATAAACCATTAACCAGAGTCATCAAGAAAAAAAGTGGAGAAGATGCAAATCAACAGAATTAGAAATGAAAAAGAAGTAACAACGGACACCTCAGAAATACAAAAGATCATGAGAGACTACTACAAGCAACTATATGCCAATCAATTGGATCACCTGGAAGAAATGGATACATTCTTAGAAAAATACAATCTTCCAAGACTGAACCAGGAAGAAATAGAAACCATGAACAGACCAATCACAAGTACGGAAATTAAGGCAGTGATTAAAAGTCTCCCAACACACAAAAGCCCAGGACCAGATGGGTTCACAGGCGAATTCTATCAAACATTTCGAGAAGAGTTAACACCTATCCTTCTCAAACTCTTCCAAAATATTGCAGAAGGCGGAACACTCCCAAACTCATTCTACGAGGCTACCATCACCCTGATACCAAAACCAGGCAAAGATGTCACAAAAAAAGAAAACTACAGACCAATATCACTGATGAATATAGATGCAAAAATCCTCAACAAAATACTAGCTAACAGACTGCAACAGCACATTAAAAAAATCATACACCACGATCAAGTGGGGTTTATCCCTGGGATGCAAGGATTCTTCAATATACACAAATCAATCAACGTGATACATCATATCAACAAATTGAAGGATAAAAACCATATGATCATCTCAATAGATGCAGAAAAAGCTTTTGACAAAGTTCAACATCCATTTATGATAAAAGCTCTCCAGAAAATGGGCATAGAAGGAAATTACCTCAACATAATAAAAGCCATATATGAGAAACCAAAAGCCAACATCATTCTCAATGGGGAAAAACTGAAAGCATTCCCTCTAAGAACAAGAACAAGACAAGGATGTCCACTCTCACCCCTATTATTCAACATAGTTTTGGAAGTTTTAGCCACAGCAATCAGAGAAGAAAAAGAAATCAAAGGAATCCAAATTGGAAAAGAAGAAGTAAAATTGTCACTCTTTGCAGATGACATGATATTATATATAGAAAACCCTAAAGACTCTACCAGAAAACTGCTAGCACTAATTGATGAGTTGAGTAAAGTAGCAGGATACAAAATTAATGCACAGAAATCTCTTGCATTCCTATACACTACCAACAGAAGAGCAGAAAGAGAAATTAAGGAAACTCTCCCATTCACCATTGCAACAAAAAGAATAAAATACCTAGGAATAAACCTGCCTAAGGAGGCAAAAGATCTGTATGCAGAAAACATTAAGACATTGATGAAAGAAATCAAAGATGACACAAACAGATGGAGGGACATACCATGTTCCTGGATTGGAAGAATCAACATAGTGAAAATGACTGTAGTACCCAAAGCAATTTATAGATTCAATGCAATCCCGATCAAATTACCAATGGCATTTTTCACAGAACTACAGCAAGAAATCTTATGATTTGAATGGAAACGCAAAAGACCCCGAATAGCCAAAGCCATCTTACGAAGGAAAAATGGAGTTGGTGGAATCAGGCTTCCTGACTTCAAACTATACTACAAGGGCATAGTGATCAAGACAGTATGGTACTGGCACAAAAATAGAAAGGAAGATCAATGGAATAGAATAGAGAACTCAGAAGTAAGCCCAAACACATATGGGCACCTTATCTTTGACAAAGGAGGCACGAATATACAATGGAAAAAAGACAGCCTCTTCAATAAGTGGTGCTGGGAAAATTGGACAGCAACATGGAAAAGAATGAAATTAGAACACTTCCTAACACCATACACAAAAATAAACTCCAAATGGATTCAAGACCTACATGTAAGGCCAGACACTATAAAACTCCTAGAGGAAAACATAGGCAGAACACTCTAGGACATCCATCAAAGCAACATCCTTTTTGACCCACCTCCTAGAATCATGGAAATAAAATCAAGAATAAATGAATGGGACCTCATGAAACTTAAAAGCTTTTGCACAGTGAAAGAAACCATAAACAAGACTAAAAGGCAACCCTCAGAATGGGAAAAAATAATTGCCTATGAAACAACGGACAAAGGATTAACCTCCAAAATATACAAACAGCTCATGCAGCTTAATACCAAAAAAGCAAATAACCCAATCCACAAATGGGCAGAAGACCTAAATAGACATTTCTCCAAAGAAGACATACAGATGCCCAACACACACATGAAAAGATGCTCAACATCACTCATCATCAGAGAAATGCAAGTCAAAGCCACAATGAGGTATCACCTCACACCAATCAGAATGGCCATCATCACAAAATCTGGAAACAACCAATGTTGGAGAGGGTGTGGAGAAAAGGGAGGTCTCCTGCCCTGTTGGTGGGACTGTAAGTTGGTACAGCCACTATGGAAAACAATTTGGAGGTTCCTTAAAAAACTACAAATAGAACTACCATATGATCCAGTAATCCCACTCCTGGGCATATACCCAAAGAAAACCATAATCCCAAAAGAAACATGTACCGTAATGTTTATTGTAGCACTATTTACAATAGCCAGGACATGGAAGCAACCGAAATGCCCATCAACAAATGAATGGATACAGAAGATGTGGCATATATATACAATGGAATATTACTCAGCTATAAAAAGGGATGAGATGGAGCTATATGTAATGAGGTGGATAGAACTACAATCTGTCATACAGAGTGAAGTAAGTCAGAAAGAGAAGGACAAATATTGTATGCTAACTCACATATACGGAATCTAAAAATGGTACTGATGAACTCAGTGACAAGAACAAGGATGCAGATACAGAGAATGGACTGGAGAACTCGAGGTATGGGAGGGGGCGGGTGGTGAAGGGGAAACTGAGACGAAGCGAGAGAGTAGCACAGACATATATATACTACCAACTGTAAAATAGATAGTCAGTGGGAAGTTGTTGTATAACAAAGGGAGTCCATCTCGAGGATGGAAGATGCCTTAGAGGACTGGGGCAGGGAAGGTGGGGGGGACTCCGGGGGGGGAAGTCAAGGAAGAGAGGGAATACGGGCATATGTGTATAAAAACAGATGATTGAACCTGGTGTACCCCCCCCCCAAAAAAGAAAATAAAAAAAATAAAAATAAATAAAAATAAAAAAAGATTATTTTGGCTTCTCAGGATCTTTTGTGTTACTATACAAATTTTAGAATCATTATAGTTCTGTGTTACTATACAAATGCCATTGGTATTTTGATAAATATTGCATTGAATCTGTAGATTGTCTTGGTTAGTATTTTCATTTTAACAATAGTAATTCTTCCAATCCATGAGCACAGTATATCTCTTCATTTGTTGGTGTCATCTTTAATTTCTTTTATGAACATCTTATAGTTTTCTGAGTACAGGTCTTTTACCTTCTTGGTTACATTTATTCTTGGGTATTTTATTCCTTTTGATGCAATTGTAAATTGAATTATTTTCTTAATTTCTCTTTCTGGTAGTTGTATGTTAGTGTGTAGAAACATAACAGATTTCTCTATATTAATTTTGTATGCTGAAAATTTACTGCATTCATTTTCATTAATTCTATTAGTTTTTGATTGTATCATTAGGATTTTCCATGTATAGTGTCATGTCATCTTCAAACAGTGAGAATTTTACTTTTTGTTTTCTAATTTGAATTGCATTTATTTTTCTTTTCTGTATGCTGTGGCTAGGAATTCCGATACTATACTGAATATACATCCTTATCCTAAAGCTCTTGAAATACTGCAAATTTGATATTTGTGTAGGAGGGAAAAATGGAACATGAAAAACAATATGAAGTTTCCCCAATGCCAAGGTGAAACCAGATGTCCTAAACAAGGTTTGAAATGAGGTTCCATCTTTAAATAACTAAAGAAGAAGGCTTAGTGCCTTCAACTGAAAATTGTCCTTTGGGCAAAGTTAAAGAATGATTCTGCCAGTGTTTCCTTTAATTATATTAACTTGAGCAGATATACCACTGACTTCAATAGTAGGATCAACAGAAAGAGATAAATTACAGAGACCTCTAGTTTTATCTAAAATTTTGAAGAGAGATAGAGTGAACCTTAACAGAGTAAATAATACAGTTATGATATGTTCACCCTAAAACATTAGCATCTACTTATATTTTTGTGGTTCACCTACTTTATTACCTGTATGTATCTATCTCTATAGCTCTCCATAATTCTCAGAGAGCATTTTATTCCTTTACTCTTCTAAATATCCCTAATACCTAGTCCATGGCCTGGTATACCAAATGCTTTTTAAATGAAAGAATGACTGCAGTTTGTTTTACTTTGTTTCAAGAGAGATGCTAATTTTGTATTTGATGTGAATATGTAATAATGGCTAACAGAGTGAATACTAATAATGTGCTTGTCTTTTTTCTAAATATTTATATTTAATTATATTTAAACCTTATAATAATCTTATTAGAAAGGCACAGAGGCATAAAGCAGTTAAGTGAATTGCCCAATGTCATGCAGCTAGTGAATAAAGGAGATGAGATTCAAATCTAGTGGTCTGATGCAGAACTCTTAAATAGTGTGATATGTTATTTCTCATGCACGAGAACAGGATGTATTCATAAGTAATTCCCATGATAAAAGTTCACTAAAATACTGCTTCTTCTGTGTTGAAAGCTAAAAGATCCTAAAGGGGAGTTTAATGAGGGTAATATAGAATATTTAAAACTGTTATTCAGTAGCTTGGTAACAAACCTATCAAAAAGCAGAGGCTGATGTATGTTCAGAGACATGGCATCATGAGTGAAATATGCTTACTAAAGTAAAAAATGTGTCTGTAGGGAATACTTTTGTAAAGCCCAACAATTTCAAATGATTTGGGAGAGGTGGGAAAGTATGGGATAGAGGGAAATTGTAGAATTTATGTTGCCTACTAATCTATTAAGAAAGCAGACCTGCTTGGTATTTGGAAGTTGTCAACGATATTTGAAAAATGAATGGGTGTATTTTTCTTCACAATTATTTCATTTTTACTCTAAAAGTATTAGCACTTCAGTATTTCTGTTACAATAATATCTACTTAGAATGGTTTTCCAATGACATCAATAAGTGTCCTTCCTAACTTGGACACAGTATAGAAACCCAGAAGTCTATATAGCTTCAAAAATTAAAGTGAAGAATTTTACAAATAAACTTTCATCATTCCTGTCATTTTTATGGAACCTAATCTAGTAAAGCAGAATATTGCAGCTAAATGACTGACAGGGAAACTGTCTTTTTTAATTGGCACTGGGCAATTTATCAGACTCTGATGTCAGGGATACTCCATTAGGCTGTGAGAAAGTGATTGGTGGGATAACATTCAACTGAAAATCTCTGTGGATGATAGTTCATGCCACCACTACATCAACTTAATGAATGAGGCCCAGCAGCATCCCCCTCTTCCTAGAAGGAAAACATCCATCATGGAACAAAAGATTCCCCAGTGCCGATACAATGTCATGTTTTTTTCTTTTTTTCTTTTCCTCTGTGTGAGGACAAAAAGATTTCAGAGTTTAAACTGAGAAAAGTACAGATATCCTTATCCCATGGAAAACGATTGCCTGGACCATGTTAGGTCATTACTTGTATTATATATATAGAACATTTTCTATATGGTTTTAATCATACCTAAGGCAGACATAAGAGTGTTTCATGTCTTGTTCTTGAAATAGAGGAACAATCTCCTGTTAGTGAGGTTTGAAAAACTATACAAACTCTTAATTGGTGTCATTACTATGCCTCTTAGCATAGCATCTGAAAGTAGCTAATGAATTTTGAAAATATAATAACCAACCCAAATCAGCAAAGATATTTCCTACTGTTTTCACAAACTTCTGTATCTAGTTCTCTCACTTCTAAGGGAAAAAATGGGAGATGGGGGGCAGAGATAGGGTGGAAATTGCTTTTCATCTGTGTTTTTATCCTGTTTTTTTTTTTCTTTCTTTCTTTTACTTTCTCATTCCCCCTTTCCCTCCTTGATGTATTTTCCTTCACATCCTTCACAGTATAAGAAGAAACCTCCCAGAGATTATAGGCTTTGAGAAAAATGCAAATGGTCTGTATTGAAACTGACATAGCAAAAATTTTGTTGGGGGAGACTATTCACCATAAAAAGGGTACATATAAGTATGCTTTATTTTGGAAAATAAAAATAACACTTATTCCTAACATTCCTACTACATGTGTTGTCACCTTGGCATCTTGATCTGGCCCAGGTAAAATATTTCAACTCCTGCACTCCACATCACATATTTTACATTAGCAGTTTTAATTTACCGTACCATTTGTTTTTTATTAACATCTCACTATGCAGAAGTACAGTTGATATGAAAATGTTCACAATCAACTGTATCATATTCACCAATTAATACCAATGAATATTGTATTAAAGTTTCCTTTTCCTTTTCTTTTAATCTTTAAATATTTTATCATTACTGTCATCTTGGTTCAAATTTCATTAAATTCAAATTAATCTGAGAGTGATCTCAGTATTAGAAAGGCTCACTCCAAATCCAAAATTCATGCATTCTATTTGGTGTTCAAAATTATTTTTAGATAGCAACTTCAGTACTAGAAAAAAAGATTTGAATGTATGTTTTTAATCTTTCTGGCAGGAATGATTCTACCTAGGATGGCTCAAGGTTATTTTTTTCTGTATTTCATTTTTTTTTTTTTTTTTTTTTTACTGCTGGTAAGCTATTTTGTCAAGAATCAGAGTTTAATGAAAAATAAATACCACCAGTGGAGTCTTGCCAGAAAAGTTGATGTTACAATTTCTTAGAATTGATGTGAGCTACTGTTCAAGCCATGGTGATTTCTTTTTCTTTTCCTCTTTTTTTTGTTCTCTCACTATTTACACAATACATATATAGTCACATATTCAAAGCAGAAGTTTCAGGTTCAGATGAAATAAATAAAAAGGGAAAGTTACAAATATTTGTTGGACTTAATTATAATAAACAGCATTCACTTAAAATCAATTTTGATACCTAATTTTGTATTCTTTCAATGACATCATGTAAAACCTTTATTCCTATATAATAACTTCAGGCCCTTAGAGTTAGAGAACATACAATTTCAGCCTTTGCAATGCTTGGAGTCTAAAACACATCATACTGAGTGCAGGTTTCAAGCATATTATGGTCGTTCTCAAATAATTTCAGTCATTTTTTTAATAATTTCCTTTGCTTGAAGGACTAGCTGGGTCTGATAAATTTTCTACTTTGGCTGTTACCATTTGTCACATTAGAGGAAAAGAGTTAAAAAGATTAAAGTAGGGGTCGGGGAGGATTGGTTCAAGATGGCAGAGTAGAAGGACATGTGCTCACTCTCTGCTGAGAGAGCACCAGAATCACAACTAACTGCTGAACAATCATCAACAAGAAGACATTGGAACTCACCAAAAAAGACACCCCACATCCAGAGACAAAAGAGAAGCTGCAATGAGACAGTAGGAGGGGCACAATCATGATAAAATCAAATCCAATAACCCCTGGGTGTGTGACTCACAAACTGGAGAACAGTTATACCACAGAAGTCCACCCACTGGAGTTAGGGTTCTGAACCCCATGTCAGGCTTCCCAACCTGGGGGGCCAGCAATGGGAGGAATCTCCAGAGAATCAAACTTTGAAGGCCAGTGGGATTTGATTGCAGGACTTCCACAGGACTGGGGGAAACAAAGACTCCACTTTTGGAGGGCACACAAAAAGTAGTGTGTGCACCAGGACCCAGGGGGAAGGAGAAGTGACCCCATAGAAGACTGAACCAGACATACATGCTGGTGTTGGAGGGTGGCCTGCAGAGGTGGGGGGGTGGCAGTGGCTCACCATGGGGAGAGGGAAGTTGGCAGCAGGGGTTCTGGGAAGTGCTCATTGGCATGAACCCTCCCAGAGTCCGCTGTTAGCCCATCCAAAGAGCCTGTAAACTCCAGTGCTGGATCACCTCAAGACAAACAACCAATAGGGTGGGAAATCAGCCCCACCCATTAGCAGACAAGCAGATTAAACTTGTACTGAGCTCTGCCCACCAGAGCAACACCCAGCTCTACCCTCCACCAGTTCCTCCCATCAGGAATGATGCACGAGCCACTTAAATAGCCTCAGCCACCAGAGGGCAGATAGCAGTAGCAAGGAGAACAATAATCCTGCAGCCTGCAAAACAAAAATCACAGCCACAGAAAGACAGACAAAATTAAAAGGCAGAGGACTTGGTACCAAATGAAGGAACAAAATAAAATCCAGAAAAACAACTAAATGATACAGGCAGCCTTCCAGAAAAAGAATTCAGAATAATGATGGTGAAGTTGATCCAGGACTTTGAAAAAAGAATGGAGAAAATGCAAGAAATGTTTAACAAAGACCTAGAAGAATTAAAGAACAAACAGAGATGAATGATATAATAACTGATATAAAAAATACACTAGAAGGAATCAATAGCAGAATAACTGAGGCAGAAGAATGGTTAAGTGACCCAGAAGACAGAATGGTGGAAATCACTGCCACAGAACAGAATAAAGAATGAAAAGAAATGAAGACAGTCTAAGAGACCTCTGGGACAACGTTATACACACCAGTATTCACATTATAGGGGTGTCAGAAGGAGAAGAGAGAGAGAAAGGACCCAAGAAAATATTTGAAGAGATTATAGTCAAAAACTTCCCTAACATGGAAAAGGAAATAGCCACCCAAGTCCAGGAAGTGCAGAGAGTCCCAGACAGGATAAACCCAAGGAGAAACATGCAAAGACACATAGTAAACAAACTGACAAAAATTAAAGACAAAGAAAAATTATTAAAAGCAACAATGGAAAAATGACAACATACAGGGGAACTCCCATAAGGTTAACAGCTGATTTCTCAGCAGAAACTCTGCAAGCCAGAAGGGAGTGGCACAATATATTTCCAGTGATGAAAGGGAAGAACCTACAACCAAGAATACTCTACCCAGCAAGGATCTCATTCAGATTCAACAGAGAAATCAAAAGCTTTATAGACAAGCAAAAGTTAAGAGAATTTAGCACCACCAAACCAGCCCTACAACACATGCTAAAGGAACTTCTTTAAGCGGGAAACATAAGAGAAGAAAAGGACCTATGAAAACAAAACCAAGACAATTAAGAGAATGGTAATAGGAACATGTGTATCAATAATTACCTTAAATGTAAATAGAGTAAATGCTCCAAAAAAAAGACACAGACTAGGACTTCCTAGGTGGGGCAGTGGTTAAGAATCCGCCTGCCAATGCAGAGGACATGGGTTCGATCCCTGCTCCAGGAAGATCCCACGTGCCGCAGAGCAACTAAGCCCGTGTGCCAAAAAAAAAAAAAAAGTTAAAAAAAAAAAAAAAAAGACACAGACTGGCTGGATGGATACAAAAACAAGACCCATATATATGTTGTCTACAAGACACCCATTTCAGACCTAGGGACACATACAGACTGAAAATGAGAGGATGGAAAATTATATTCCATGCAAGTGGAAATCAAAAGAAAGCTGGAGTAGCAATACTCACATCAGATAAAATAAACTTTAAAATAAAGAATGTTGCAAGAGACAAGAAAGGACACTACATAATGATCAAGAGATCAATCCAAGAAGAAGATATAGCAATTATAAAAATATATGCATCCAATATAGGAGCACTTCAATACATAAGGCAAATGCTAAAAACTACAAAAGAGGAAATTGACAGTAACAGTAATTGTTGGGGAATTTATCACCCCACTTACACCAATGGACAGATCATCCAGACAGAAAATTAATAAGGAAACAAAAACTTTGAATGACAGAATAGACCAGATAGATTTAAATGATTTTTATATAACATTCCATCTGAAAACAGAAGATTAAACGTTCTTCCCAAGTGCACACAGAAGATTCTTCAGGATAGATCACATCTTGGGTCATAATCAAGCCTTGATAAATTTAAGAAAATTGAAATCATATCAACCATCTTTTCCAACCACAATGCTATGAGATTAGAAATCAATTATAGAAGAAAAAAACCTGTAAAAAACACAAACACATGGAGGCTAAACAAAACATTACTAAATAACCAAGAGATCACTGAAGAAATCAAAGAGGAAATCCAAAAATACCTAGAGACAAATGACAATGAAACACAACGATCCAAAACCTATGGGATGCAGCAAAAGCAGCTCTAAGAGGGACGTGTGTAGCAATACAATCCTACCTCAAGAAACAATAAAAATCCCGAATTAACAATCAAACCTTACAGTTAAAGAAACTAGAGAAAGAAGAACAAACAAAACACAAATTTAGTAGAAGGAAAGAAATCATAAAGATCAGAGTAGGAGTAAATGAAATAGAAACAAAGAAAACAATAGCAAAGATAAATAAAACTAAAAGCTGGTTCTTTGAGAAGATAAACAAAGCTGAGAAACCTTTAGCCAGACTCATCAAGAAAAAAAGGGAGAGAACTCAGATCATTAAAATTGAAAATGAAATAGGAAAAGTTACAACAGACACCACAGAAATGAAAAACACTGTAAGAGACTACTACAAGCATCTATATGCCAATAAAATGGACAACCTGGAAGAAATGGACAAATTCTTAGAAAGGTATAATCTCCAAGACTGAATCAGGAAGAAAGAAAATAAGAGCAGACCAATCACAAGTAATGAAATTGAAACTGTGATTTAAAATCTTCCAACAAACAAAAGTCCAAGACCAGATGGCTTTACAGGTGAATTCTATCAAACATTTAGAGAAGAGCTAAAACCCATCCTTCTCAAACACTTCCAAAAAATTGCAGAGGAAAGAACACTCCCAAATACCAAAACCAGATGAACTTATTACAAAAAAAGAAATTTGCAGACTCACTGATTAATTTAGATGCAAAAATCCTCAACAAAATACTAGCCAACAGAATCCAACAACACACTAGAAGGACCATACACCATGATCAAGTGGAATTTATCCCAGGGATGCAAAGATACTTCAATATAGGCAGGTCAATCAATGTGATACACCATATTAACAAACTGAAGCATAAAAACCATGTGTTCATCTCAATGATGCAGAAAAAGCTTTGGCGAAAATTCAACAGTGATTTATGATAAAAATTCCCTGGAAAATGGGCATAGAGGAAACCTACCTCAACATAATAAAGACCACATACAACAAACCCACAGCAAACATCATTCTCGATGGTGAAAAACTGAAAGCATTCCCTCTAAGATCAGGAACAAGACAAGGATGTCCAGTATCTCCACTACTATTCAACATAGTTTTGGAAGTTCTAGCCATCGCAATCAAAGAAGAAAAAGAAATAAAAGGAATCCAAATTGGAAAAGAAGTAAAACTGTCACTGTTCTCAGAAGACATGAAACTGTAGATAGAAAATCCTAAGATGCCACCAGAAAACTACTAGAGCTACTCAATGAATTTGGTAAAGTTGCAGGATACAACATTAACACACAGAAATCTCTTGCACTTCTATACACCAACAATGAAAGATCAGAAAGAGAAATTAAGGAAACAATCCCATTCACCATTGTAACAAAAAGAATAAAATACCTAAGAATAAACCTAACTAAGGAGGTAAAAGACCTGGACTGAGAAAAGTATAAGATACTGATGAAAGAGATCAAAGACTATACAAACAGATGGAGAGATATGCCATGTTCTTGGATTGGAAGAATCAACATTATGAAAATGGCTGAACTACGCAAAGCAATCTGCAGATTCAGTGAAATCATTATCAAACTGCCAATGACATTTTTACTGAACTAGAACAAGAAATCCTAAAATTTGTATGGAGACACAAAAACCCCCAAATAGCCAAAGCAATCTTGAGGGAAAAAAAATGGAGCTGGAGGAATCAGGCTCCTTGACTTCAGAGTATACTATAAAACTACAGAAATCAAGATGGTACTGGCACAAAAACAGAAATATAGATCAATGAAATGGGATAGAAAGCCCAGAGATAAATTATGGTCAACTAATCTATGACAAAGGAGGCAAGGATATACAGTGGAGAAAAGACAGCCTCTTCAATAAGTGGTGCTGGGAAAACCAGACAGCTACATGTAAACAAATGAAATTAGAACACTCCCTAACACCATACACAAAACTAAACTCAAAATGGATAAAAGACCTAAATGTAATGCCAGACACTATGAAACACTTAGAGGAAAATATAGGAAGAACACTTTTTAAAATTAATTAATTAATTAATTTTACTGGCTGTGTTGGGTCTTTTTTGCTGTGTGCAGGCTATCTTTAATTGTGGTGAGTGGAGGCTACTCTTCCTTGTGGTGCGTGGGCTCCTCATTGCCATGGCTTCTCTTGTTGCAGAGCACAGGCTCTAGGCATGTGGGCTGCAGTAGTTGCAGCACATGGGCTCAATAGTTGTGGCTCATGGGCTCTAAAGTGCAGGCTCAATAGTTATGGCACACCGGCTTAGTTGCTCCGCAGCATGTGGGATCTTCCTGGAACAGGGATTGAACCCATGTACCCTGCATTGGCAGGCAGATTCTTAACCACTGCACCACCTAGGAAGCCCAGGAAGAACACTCTTTGACATAAATCACAGCAAGATCTTTTTTGACCCACCTCCAAGAGTAATGGAAATAAAAACAAAAATAAATAAGTGGGACCTAATGAAACTTCAAAGCTTTTGCATAGCAAAGGAAACTATAAATATAACGAGAAGACAACTCTCAGAATGGAAAAAAAAATTGCAAATGAATAAAAAGACAAAGGATTAATCTCCAAAATATATAAACAGTTCATGCAGCTCAATATCAAAAAAAACAAACAACCCAATCCAAAAATGGGCAGAAGACCTAAATAGGCATTTCTCCAAAGAAGTCATTCAGGTGGCCAAGAGGCACATGAAAAGATGCTCAACATCACTAATTATTAGAGAAATGCAAATCAAAACTACGAGGTATTACCTCACACCTGTCGGAATCGGCACCATCAGAAAATCTACAAACAATAAATGCTGGAGAGGGTGTGGAGAAAAGGGAACGCTCTTGCACTGTTGGTGGGAATGCAAATTGATACAGTCACTCTGGAGAACAGTATGGAGTTTCCTTAAAAAACTAAAAATGGAATTACCGTATGACCCAGCAATCCCACTACTGGGCATATACCCAGATAAAACCATAATTCAAAAAGACACATGCACCCCAATGTTCATTTCAGCACTATTTACAATAGCCAGATCATGGAAGCGACCTAAATGTCCATCAACAGATGAATGGATAAAGAAGATGTGGTACATATATACCATGGAATTTTACTCAGCCATAAAAATGAACGAAATTGGGACATTTGTAGGGACATGGATGGGCCTAGAGTCTGTCATACAGAGTAAAGTAAGTCAGAAAAACAAATATTGTATATTAAAGCATATATGTGGAATCTAGAAAAATGGTACAGATCAACCAGTTTGCAAGGCAGAAATAGGGCCCCAGATGTAGAAAACAAATATAAGGACACCAAGGGGGGAAAGCAGGGGCAGGGTGGGTTGGGGAGGGATGAACTGGGAGATTGGGATTGCCATATATGCATTACTAATAAGAAAAAAATATCAAGTTGTACACTTTAAATATAAGCAGTGTATTGTATGTCAATTATATCTCAATAAAAGTTCTTAAAAAATTTTTTTAAAAAGAGGTAGATACTATGTACCAATAGATACCCAAGTGATCACTGAGTGTCAAACATATTCCTCTTTGTCCAGTAGTAACTCTGCCTACTCAAAATAATCAGTGTTTTTATAGATTTTAAAACAAGAAATTATCTTTTAAAGAGAAAAAAAAAATGTTAAAGCAGGGGTTGTCAGATTACTGCCCTGTGGTTTTGTCCTGGCAGCTGCTTGTTTTATTTTTCCAGCATTATTGAAATATAATTGACCTATAATATTGTATAAGTTTAAGGTATACAGTGTGATGAATTGATGTACATATATATTACAAAATGATTACCACAATAAGGTTAGTTAACACTTTCTTCACCTCATGTAATTACCTTTGGTTTTTTTTTTTCATTTGTGTTGAGAATATTTAAGATCCACATTCTTAGCAACTTTCAGGTATATAAACAGGATTGTTAACTATAGTCACCATGCTGTATGTTAAATCTCCAGAGTTATTCATTTTATATCTGTTTGTGTCCTCTGACCAGCATCTCTTCATCCCCCTTCCCTCCCCCACCATCCCAACCCTGGCAGCCACCTTTTTACTCTCCATTTCTATGCATTTGGGTTTTTTAGATTTCATATACTATTAAGATTATACAGTATTTATCTTTATTTGTCTAATTTATTTCACTTCACATAACACCATTATTACCTATTCATGTTGTCACATATGGCAAGATTTCCTTTGTTTTTGTGACTGAAAAATATTCCATTTTGTGTATATGCATTTATATGTGTGTCTGTCTGTCTGTCTGTATGTGTGTGTATGTATCATATTCTTTTTATCCATTCATCCACCCAGTGGGCACTTAGGTTGTTTCTCTTGTGACTAAAGCTGCGATGAACATGGGAGTACAGATATATTATTGAGACAGTGATCTTATTTCTGATCTTAGAGAAAAGATTTAAAACTTTTACCATGTGACTTGACATATATGGCCTTTATTATGTTGAGGTATGCTCCTTCTGTAAGCAATTTGTTGAAAGTTTTTGTCATGAAAGGATGTTGAATATTGTCAGCGCTTCTTCTGTATCTATTGAGATAATCATATGACTTTTTCTTTCATTCTATTAATGTAATATCGATATGCATGTTTTGAAATGTCCTTGTGTCAGAGGGATAAATCCTGCTTTATCATGGTGTATGATCTTTTTAATGTGTTGCTGAATTTGGTTTGCTAGTATTTTGTTGAGGATATTTGTATATATATTCATCAGGGATATTGTTCTGTGATTTTCTTTCAGTGACCTTATCTGGGTTTTTTGCCGGGATATGCTGGCCTTGTAAAATGAGTTTGGAAGTATTTACTCCTCTTCATTTGTTTGGAAGAGTGTAAGAAGGATTGGTGTTATTTCTTTAAATGTTTGTAGAATGCACCAGTGAAATCCTCTAGTCCTGGGCTTTTCTTGTTGGGGATTTCTCGATTTATGATTGAGTGCCCTTAACATGTTATAGCTTTGTTCAGATTTTCTATTTCTTTCTGATTCAGTCTTGGTAGGTTGTATGTTTCTTTCTTTCTTTCTTTTTGTTATTTACTTATTTGGCTGTGCCAGGTCTTAGTTGTAGCATGTGGGATCTTCATTGTTGTGTTCAGGATTTTCACTGCAGTATACGGGGGTATCTTTTTTCTTTCCTTTTTGTTTTTTAGTTATGGCAGGTGGGATCTTAGTTGCTGCATGCAGACTTAGTTGCAGCATGAGGACTCTTAGTCGTGGCATATGGGCTCTTTTAGTTGTGGTGTGCATACTCTTTAGTTGGGGCATGCAGACTCTTAGTTGTAGCATGCATGTGGGGTCTACTTCCCTGACCAGAGATCAAATCCAGGCACCCTGCATTGGGAGTACAGAGTCTTAACCTTTGGACAACCAGGGAAGTCCCTAGGTTGTATGTTTCTAAGATTTTTTTTTCCTTTTCTTCAAGGTGATCCAACTTCTGGTATATAGTTTTTCATAACATATTCTTTTAGCCCTTTGTATCTTTATTGAGTGAAATGTAAAGTCTCCTTTTATTTCTGATTTTCTTATTTGAGTCTTCTCTCTTTTTTCTTGGTCTAGCTAAAGGTTTGTCAATTTTGTTTATCTTTCCAAAAAACAAACACCCACTAATCTTTAGTTTCATCAATCTTTTCTTTTTCTTTTTCTTTTTTTTTTTTATTTTTGCCTAGTCTCTATTTTATTTATTTCTGCTCTGACCTTTTTTATTTCATTCCTTCTCCTGGCTTCAGGCTTAGTTTTTCCTCTTTTTCCTAGCTGTAAGTTTAGGTTTTTTTGTTTGGGATCTTTCTTTTTTCTTATGTAGGCATTAGTGCCATAACTAAGAACTACTGTTGCTACATCCCATAAGTTTTATGTTTGTTTCCAACTTTTAAAATAATTTTTGAATTCTCTTTTTCTTTCATCTTTGATTCACTGATTATTCAGGAGTGTTTTATTTAACTGTGAATTTTACAGTTTTCCTCTTGTCACTGAATTCTAATTTCATACCTGTGAGGAAGAAAAGATCATTGGTATGATTTCAGTTTTCTTACATAGGCTAAAACTTGTTTTGTGACCTAACATATGATTTATTCTGGAGAATGCTCCACATATGCATAAGAGAATGTGTATTCTGCTGTTGTTGGATGGAATGTTGGTAAATGTCTGTGGATCCTGTTTAGTCTAAAGAATAGTTCAAGTTCAACGTTTCCTTGTTGATTTTCTGTCTGAAAGATCTATTCACTGCTGAAAGTGAGGTATTGAAGTCCCCTACTATTATTGCATTTTTTTCTGGTACTATCTTCATATCTGTTAGTATTTGCTTAATATACTTCAGTGTTTCATTTGCCTGTATATTTACAATTATTATATCCTCTTGATAAATTCATACCTCTATCACTATATAATGACCTTCTTTGTCTCTTGTTCTGTACAGTGTTTGACTTAAAGTCTTAGCTGATATAAGTAAACTTACTCCAGCTCTCTTCTTGTTTCCATTTGATATATCTTTTTCTGTATCTTTAGTTTGTCCTATGTGTGTCCTTGAAGCTGAAGTAAGTCTGGTAGGTAGTGTATAGTTGAGGTTGTTTTTGAGTCAGTCACTTTGTGCCTTTTGATTGGGTAATTTGATCCATTTATATAAAGAGCAATTAGTGGTTGGTAAGGACTTAACTAATACCATCGTATTAATTGTTTTCTGGCTATTTTGCAATTTGTTGTTTTTGTGTTTTTTGGTTTGTTTGTTTGTTGTTTGTTTTACTCCTCTTTTGATGTTTTGCTTTTTGAAGTGTTGATTTCCCGTAGTGGTGTGCCTTGGTTCCCTTATTTTTATCTTTTATTTATCAGCAGTAGGTTTTTTTTTTGTTGTTACCATTAGGCTTATATAAAATATCTTATAGATGTAATAGTCTATTTTAAACTGATGACAACTAAAGTTTGATTGCACACCTATACTACAATTTTGCTTTCACTCTCATTGTATATTTTGATGTATATTTGCCTATTTTTTTATCATATATCCATTTACAAATATTGCACATATACTTACTTTATTACTTTTGTCATTTAACCCTCATACCAGAGTTAAATGGTTAACGCACCACTATATTCCAGTATTAGAGAATTCTTTATTTGCCTATATACTTAACATTACTGATGTATTTTTTTATTTTTATATGTTTTACTATTTAGCTTCATTTCATTGCAGCTTAAAGAACTCTTTTTAGTATTTCTTGTAACACAGGTCTTGTAGTGTTGAATTACTTCTTCTTTTGTTTGTTTGGGAGGATCTTTATCTCTTCTTCATCTCTAATGAACAACTTTGCTATATAAAGTATCTTGGTTGAATATATCACTCTACTTTCTTCTGGCCTGTGAGGTTTCTGCTAAGAAATCCACCGGTGGCCTTAATGCGGGTTCTCTTTTTTTGGGTGGAATTTTTTTTTCTCTTCTTGTCATTAAAATTTCATTTCACTTTATTTTAAATAGTTTTGTTAGGTATCTTGGAGAATATTGTTTTGGGGTTGAAATTTGGGGGGATACTTATGAATTTCATAAACTTCTATTCAACTCTTTCCTCAGGTTTGAGTTCTCAGCCATTATTTCTTCAAATAAACTGCCTGCCTTCTTCTTTTCTTCTTCTTCTGGGACTCCACTAGTGCATATATCATTTCTTTTATTGACATGCCATAATTCATGTAGTCTTTCTTCACTGTTTTTATTCTAACACTAAATGGATAATTTTGTTCTCCTCTGACTGGATAATTTCAAAGGATCTGTCGTCTGCTTCATATATCCTGTCTTCTGCTTGATGCACTCTGCTGTTGATGCTCTCTCATAACTTATTTATTCATTTTATTCTTTGGCTTCATTATTTCTGTTGGTTCTTTTCTGTTATTTCTGACTCTGTTAAACTTGTCATTTATGTATGCATTTATGTATGTATGTATGTATGTATGTATGTTTAATGATTTTGTTGAATTGTCTTTGTGTTTTCTTATAGCTCACTGATCTTCCTAAAAACCACTATTTTGAATTTTTTATTGGTCAAATTGCAGATCTCCATTTCCTTGGGATCAGTTTTGGTAAATTATTGTATGAAATTAATAATATTAATATTAAGTATTGATATTAAACATATTATATATGTTAAAGAGACAAGATTCTTTTTCTTGAAATGTTACATTCTAAAACAAAACAAAAGAGTAATAGAAACAAATTATGAACAACATTGAAAAATATCAATACTATTAAGAGTTAACATTTATATTGTGCTTCCTATGTCTTATATGTAAGTCAAAATATTTTATTTTCTCAGGTAATCTTTGAAACAGGACTTTGGAGTTATACTGTTATCCGCATATATAATACTCATGTAACTATCCACAGAAGATATAACTGAATTAAAGAAATTAAATAATCTGGCTCAGATCTATTCATTGGTGCAGCAGAACAAACTTAGTAGGATGAACTCACAACATAAGATGTGGGGTAAGACCATGTGTTAGAAAGATGGCTAACTTAGAAAGCCTAGGTTTAAATTTCAATCTGCTGCTTAATCTTGGCCTTGAACACATACTTGCCCTCTCTGAGAATCAAATACCAGCTGTAAAGTGAGCCTCTGTTTGCCTCTCAGGATTATTAAGAAGCATATATCAAATCATATATAAAATGCTTCATATATAAAAATCACTATATAAAACCTTTTCAAAATACATAGAAATGCTGTGATGCAGTTGATTTAGGGAGTTGATTGAGGAAGATCTGTTATGGGAAAAACAAAAATTGAAACAAACCTTTCCAAAGCTTACTAGATTCTGAGACCTCATCAAAAGGCAAGACTCCATATTTCATTCTTTAAAGTAAAATCACTGCAATTTCAAGGAATGGAAGTGTCACAGATTAGGCTGTTATAGAGCATTCTTACATTACTCAAACCTGCAATCACTTGCATGCCAAATTTGTAATTTTTACTTAAGAGGTAATACTGTGAAACAGTTTATTTAATACAATACTTATATTTTCAATTATATAATAACATAAAATAGAGAAATATGCACATTTATTTGTTTCATTTTAATATTTTCCTCTTTGAAAGTAGGCTACACATATAATTAGTACACATTTTAAAAGGTACAAAAGGGAATATAATACAAGCAATTTTTTTCTTCTTTTACTGTCCTTCAGCCACCTATATTCTCTTCCCAAAGGCATGCACTGTCAAAGTTACTGTTTATCCTTGTAGGTATGCTCTAGGTATGGAACCTAAAACCAAATAATCTTTTCTAAAACAGAATTTATATTCCTGGGTATAATACCTGTTCTGGCACTTTCTTACACAACTCTGATATTAACAATCTTTTTAAAATTATTCCTCTGCCTTTTGACTAAACATGGTTATCAAAACTTTGGATATTAGTTGCAAAAATTTTGATGTTGTCATTTAAATTTTTTTTACTGGCATTTTTCTTAGCACCAATTTCTGAAAATTTTATCAAATTTAAACTAGATGTTGTGTCCTGATGGCTTTTGAATTTTATACTTATTACAATTTATAATTGTATTTCCTGAATTTCTTAAATCGCAGTTTTAAAAACAATTATTAAACTTGCTTTATTTGCTTAATAGTATGTTTTTAAGATTTATGCTTCTTGATGAAACATATATTATAGTTATTCATTTTAAACCCTGCATAATATTTCTTTGTATGAATACATCATAACTTATTTATCAGTTTTCCTGTTGACATACATCTTTATCATAGCTTGTATGCATTGTGCATATACCAAATAATGTTTACAACATACATAAATACAGATTAACTAAATTGATAATATTAATTTTATTTCTTTAATTAACATATTAAAGATCCAGTTGAACCACCAGGACAGTTTAATAGATTGGACATTACATGTAAGTTTGAAGCCCTTTGTCCTTCTCTCAGCATATTCTCTTTTTACTCATCAAAATAACTCCTTTTTGGAATTTTTCTTTAACATGCCCTTGCTCCTTATAGTTTTAAACCCTATATTCCTATATATGTATACCTGAACAAACAATGTATTATTCACTTTATTCACTTTCAACTGCCTTTTAACAGTGCACAAAGCACACTTCTGTGATATATGTCAGCATAATATTTTTTAGTTTCTTCCTTGTTGTATGTACATTCATTATTAGCATCAATACAGAATATCATTCCTTAGTGCAGAATGATTTCCCACTTCATGTGTATATCAAAGTTATTTCTCCAATAATTTTATTGATATTTGTTTTGACATCAACATTTTAACCACTCTTGATCATTTTTGGTTATATAATTTAAGCAGTGCTCTTGTTGATTGTCCATCTATATTTTTGCTGAAGAATACCCTAGCCTATTAACTATTTTCTAAGATGCCTGTAGGTCAGGGCCATTTTGTTGCCATTAGGAATTTGCTGTTTGTTACACCAATCATGTCCACTTCATCTCCTACACTTAAGTGCTGCCATTTGATCTCTGCTCTTCCAGAATCATGTCAACTCCTCTGACATCAGCGTGCCCAATTCCATAGAATCCCCCTCTCCTGCTATTTCCTAAAAAAGACTATACCACCAGTGATGTCAGTGGTCCCCTGACTAGCAAATTTCTTTTTGAATTACTTTTTTTAAGCTCTTTATTGGAATATAATTGCTTTACACTCTTGTACCAGTTTTTGAGCTACTCCAAAGTGAATTAGCTGTATTTAGACATATATCCCCTTATCCCCTCCCTCCCTTGACTCCCTCCCACCCTCCCTGTCCTGGTCCTCTAAAGTAGTACCCATCATCTAGTTAATCTCCCTTTGTTATACAGCAACTTCCCACTAGCTATCTATTTTACAGTTGGTAGTGTATCTATGTCTATGCTACTCTCTGACTTCGTCCCAGCTTCCCCTTCACAACCCCCCAACCCCGTGTCCCCAAGTCCATTCTCTCCATCTGCATCTTTATTCTTTCCCTGTCACTGGGTTCATCAGTACCATTTTTTAAGATTCCATATATATGAGTTATCATACGGTATTTGTTTTTCTCTTTTGGCTTACTTCACTCTGTATGACAGTCTCTAGGTCTATCCACCTCATTACATATAGCTCTGTTTCATTCCTTTTTATGGCTAAGTAATATTCCATTGTATATATGTGCCACATCTTCTTTATCTGTGGATCTTTTGATGGGCATTTAGGTTGCTTGCATGTCCTGGCTATTGTAACTAGTGCTGCAATGAACATTATGGTACATGTTTCTTTTTGGATTATGGTTTTCTCTGGGTGTGTCTTCTAATAACCTGTCCTTATATAAAATACTTATTCTAGCTTGTCTCTTTCTAGCAGTTTGACCCCATTTCAACACCCTTTCAGTTCTGGCTCCTATCACAAATAAGGTAAGCCATCACTATTTTTTTATGCTTCTAGAATCTAGCAAGCTGCATATTGGAACCAGTTCCAGATGTTCTTGCAGGATGTTAACTCCTGAGTCAAGAGAAAGTGCCTGCATATCAAAATAGACTCTTTCATTCAGATTTACATTGTATATTCTCCTTGGTCCAATACTCTTAAGATCCATTACCAGAAGTGTTCTTGCATTTCTTATTGCTATGTATGAGCGATGTCCTATAACTCTTTTCTTCCCAAAGTAACTTAAACCTTATTGAGGCTTGATCTTACTTATTGGCTTAGAAGCCATGAAAAGAGATTAGGTCAAATCTGGAATAGGGTAAATATTTCTTAATTTCCAGGATAAAAAACCTTTTTGTTGTTGTGAGTGTTAGGAGTTAATACCTTCAAGTTTTGTTGCTTTGGGACTACTTAGTGTTATTTGTAATATTTCTACTTTTTGGAATCTGATGTTTTCTATGTAGTTTAATACATGACCATATTTTATGACTATTTCATAGACACTAAGGAGTTATTTTTTTTTTTAGTCTTAGTTTACACAGTTTGATAAAATGCATTAAGCCAAATTGATTATTTTAATTAGATCTTATGTTTAAGAATATTTTTGTCTAGTTTTTCTGTCTTATCCTCAAATAGTGTATTAAGGTCTCTGGTTATTAGAATATTTCTTTCTATATTATAAAATACCTATTTCATAAAAGTGGTGCTGTGTAATTTGGTGTATATTCTTAGGTGTTATGTATTTCTTGTGACTATGGCATTTAACATTGAAAGATATCCTTTTTTACAATTGTGCTTTTTAGCTTGGATTTTATGTATGATATCACTGCCTGGCAAATTTTTACTCATGCCTTTATTTTCGCCTTTAATAACTTTGTTTTACTTGTGCACAACATGGGTTTCTCTTTATTTGCCAAGGTGAAATTTGTGAATTTTAACAAAAAGAAAAGTGAGTTGAATCCATTCACATTTATTTATTTGATTGGAAGTTTGATGCCTGCTCTGTAATAATATTTTATAATTGTGATATGGTTGTTTGCTGTTTCTTTCTCTGAAAGCTGTGCATTTTTTCCTTTTAAATTTATAATTTTATATTTGTAAAAATATAAATTATTTATGTGTTGATATAAATATGATTAAAATTTGTATTCATATGTTTATAATATGTGTGTTTTGGCTTGGTTTTTAATTTCATTTTTTCACTTCCACCTTTGTCAGGTTCTGATGATATCTTTTAAATTCCATCCGTTTTCTCTACAAACACCAATGATTATTCTACTGTTTTATGTCCTGCTTCTCCTGTTTTTTATTGCATTATTTTTTACCTTGTTAGAATATGTAATATTTGGATATTTGTGATTCCAATTTTTTGCTACCTTTGTTTTAGTCTTTGATCTTCATTTATGTAAATTCAAATGTTCATCATCAGACCTTTTGCTGATGTTTCCCTGTCATTAATTGCTTGGATGAAGCTTATTCTCTAGTGCTTTCCATAAGAAGGGCTCGTAGTTGGAGCATTACCTAAAGTCTTGCATCTCAAAAATTTTTTTACATAGCTTTGATAATTAAGGGACAGCTTGACTGGATAAATAGTATTTATTTCATAATTTATTCTATAACTTTTTGCTTATGTTTTTAATCCTGCTCTATTTTAATTTGACTTTATATGTTGTTTTGAAAAGTCTGGGGTTAGTCTAATTTTTCTTTATGTTTTGGTAAGGCATTTGATCATTTTGCCTGGAGGCCTTGAGAAACTTTTCCCCCTTTATATTTGAAATCAAATAGATTCTTTATATATGTCTTGATTTGCTCTTTCTGATGCAATTTTTTCTGATAACCTGTAGATCCTTACAGTAGGTAGATTTAGGTTTCTATTTTTTTCCAGAAATTTTTTTCAGATTATCATAAATTAGTTTAGATTAATTTTGTTTTGCTTTGCATTATATTAGTAATTTTCTTCAAGAAATAAAATAATATGAATGCTTTTTCCTGTTTCTTGCCTTTTGTTTGCACTATGTCCTCTCTGACTCTTTTACTTTTTTATCTAATTTTAATTTTCTTGATTGTTTTAATGTGTCACTTCAATACCTCTTACTGTATTTTAATTTGAGTCTACTCCCTGTATTAGAACTTTTGGTTTATTCTTTATGTTTGTTATTTTTCTTCTATCTCCTTCTTGATTTCAATCAATATTCATATTTTCCTATTTTTAAAATTTATTCTCATAAGCACTGAATATTTGATTAAGGATGTTTTTTATATCTCAGAATGCTTGCTTGAATATATTCAACATAGAGTATATTCTTACAGTTTTCTTTTGCTTAATTGTTATGTTGTGGAGGGGAGGTTGATTTGATGTGTGCTGGGTATTTTTTTTCTGATTTTTTTTTTAGTTAATAAATCAGTATGAGTTTGCCTTTTCCAAATGATTTATTTGTTGGGATGGTTCACAACATTTCTAGCTCAGTGGTGACCTCTTTTGTCTGTACAGCAGAATCCAGATACTTTATTGAATATATATACATATATACTTAGGATGCTTATATTTCTTGAGATTTTTGTTTCTCCTTTGTCTTGGAGGGTACTAATTTTCCCTTCATTTCTCCTTCCTACACCTTTACCAACTGTATCAGTCTGCTTGGAATGTCATAACAGAATTCCACACAGTGGGTGACCTATAAAACAGAAATGCATTTTCTCATAGTTCTAGATGCTAGAAGTCCAAGATCATGGTATTAGTAGGTTTTGTTTTTCCTGAGGCCTCTTTTCTTGGCTTACAGATGGCCAGCTTCTCACTGTTTCTTCATATGGCCTCTTCTCTGTGCATACACATCTCTGGTGTCTCTTTACCTTCTTATATGAATACCAGTCCTTTGAGATTAGAGCCCCAACTATCTGATTCATTTAACCTTAATTACTTTCCTTAAAGGCCCTAACTGCAAATACAGCCACATTGGGGGTTAAGACCTTGACAGATGGACTTTGGGGGACCACAGCTAAGTCTATAAAACCAACCTATTGCCAAACTGCACCTCTTTCTTTTATTTGGCTTTTTTTTTTTCCTAAAAATCTTTGTGTGTAGAATATTTCACATCAAAACTCATATACTTTCTTGTTAAAAGATTTATTAAAGTATGATTAGCATAAATTATATATTGCACATATTTGTAAAGTATATAATTTGCTAAATTTTGTCACAGCCTTTAAGCCATCATCATAATCAAGGTCTCTGTTTCTTTCACCTACATTTTCCTACTGTCTGTGTCTCTCCTATTAGAGGTTTCATCAGATGATTGTTGGCTCTCTCTTCATATTTATAAATGAGATTGAAAAGCTAATTGGTAGATTCACGCATATTAGAAGCTTTGTGCATATACCTAGTAAGCTGTAGGTGTTTTTGTTAGAAGAACTCTAGTATTGATACATAATGTCTTTTCTCTTGAGCTGGTCAGATTCTCCAGAGAAGAGTCCTTCAACCTCCTACTTGGCTTTCAGAAATTTGTGATTTGGGGGGAAATATGCCTGGGCGTAACTCAATGTTTAATATGTAAACTTTAATTCTTCACTTTTAATTGGACCTTATTTTCTTGATTAAAATAGTCTCCATTTTACAGTTTCCGTAGTCTATTACCATACAAGGAACAAAGAGAGAGAGTGCTGTAGACTGAAGGCTTTTGCCCTCCCGCCCACCCCCTGCCAAATTGGTATGTTCATACTCAATCCCCAATGTAATGGTATTAGGAAGTGGATCCTTTAATAGTTGATAGGGTTATGAGGTTGAGGCCCTCGTGAATGGTATTAGTGCCCTTATAAAAGAGATCCCTGCCCCTTTCACCATGGGAGGACACAGCAAAGAGATAGCTGTTTATGAACCAGGCAGTTAGACACTGAATTTTTCCATGCCTTAATCTTGGACTTCTCGTCCTCTAGAACTGTGGGAAATAAAATTCTGTTTATAAGCCATGCATTATGGTATTTTTTATAGCATCCCAAACTGATTAAGATAGAGAATTAGTTGTCTGTACAAAATGGGAGTAGAGATCTTCTTAAAATGATGTACCAAAATCCTTCTGACTCTATTATCATCTTTACCCATGCATCACTAAGGACATACTTGATGTCACCAGTTACTGATTACCCTGGGGATTCTGTGGTGCAAATTGCATGCTTTCTTACTATTATTGATAAATAGTTGCCTCAGGATTCGGTTTTTCAGGCCTGCTTTCTAGCTCTTGCATTTTTATTTTTGTTCTTCTTTTGCTGTAGTCTCCTCTCCTATATTTTTTTTTTTGCTTTTATCTTTTCTGTCTTTAGAAATACTAAATATTATATTAAATATCCATGTATTTGCAGCACAGGGTGTGTTTTTCAGCTTTACTGAGATATAGTTGGCAAATTAAAACTTGTATGTATTTAAGGTGTACAACTTTATGTTTTGATATATGTATATGTTGTAAAAAGATCACCACAATCAAGCTAATTCTCATAAGCCATCATTTCAAATACTTAACATTCTGTTTCTTTTTTGGGTGGTGAGAATGTTCAAGATTTATCTGCTTAGTAAATTTCAAGTATACCATACAATATTGTTAACTGCAGTCACCATGCTGCACATAGCTCTTCAGAACTTGTTGATTTTGAAGGGCTGAAACTTTGCAGCTTCTGACCAGCATCTCCCCATCCCCTCTACCTCCTGATGCCTGGGAACCACTATTCTACTCTCTGCTTCTATGAGTTCAATTATTTTAGATTCCACATATAACTTAGATCATATAGTATTTACATTTCTATGTCTGTAAAATATGAATGTATAATATTATCCTACTGAGTTTGAAAATCTTTCTTTTTTGTCCTCCTTCTCTTATGTCCAAGGTCTTTGTCACCATTACCTCTATGGGGAAAAACAATAACAGTACTGCAGGATTTATCTTGAGTACATCAAGGAATCATTTAGATACATGTCTGTATTCCACCTATACTACATATGTGACATTGAGTAGGAGACTTAAGATTGAGAAAACTAAATCTCAGTTATTCACTTGTACAGTTAGGTTACTATCTATTAACCTAACAATAGTGTTCTGGGGATAAAATTAGATAATATGTACATGAGTGGTGGGTATATACTAGTTCCGCAGCTAATGGAATATTTGCAGTGGATATGTTTGATTCTGTCTTGATCAAAAATTGAAGTTTATCCTTTAGCCTAATCCCCATACTAAGTGTATAAAACCTGACTCTCTTTTTGGACTTCTAAAGGTAAAGGACAGTTAAATGGTGGGTTATACACATACCATCTGTGTGTAGCATCAGGAGGTACACACTCAAAAGTAATTTGATGCTGATTCTCTCTATAGTACATGAGCCTCATCACAGGTGACCCTTATTCCTCTTCTCATATCAGCAGTTTGGCTCCCTCCATGCCTTGTGTTTACCCTTCTTGTTTCCCCCTGTCCTAGTCTAATGTAGTTTCAAGAAATTTAAAAAAAAATTTGCCAAGAATAAAGGCATTGAATTATTTCTCCTGAAAAATATTTAACTATTTCTTGCTGGGAAAATGTCAAGGAATAGAGAACTGAGGATCATCAGTCCAAGCTGAGAGCCTTTGCCAGGGGGATTGCTTTGGGGGATCAGATAACAGAGCTGGGAAAGAGAAGCCCTGGAGTGTAGAGGGCGTCTCTGAAGATAGACTTCATCATTTTGCCTAAGGTCAGTTCCAGAATGAGGGGAAAATTCACAGCTGAGAGAGTTATTTTAATGGCTTCATGTCTTTAACCACTATAATTTAATGAAATATCATTGGTTTGTGGCTATACCCTATTTTCTTACTAGTGTAGCAGTATAATGAAAATTAATACAGTTTTGAAATTCTGTGGATTTGGGTGGGGGGGGTGCTAGAATCCTAAGTAGCATTATTTTCCACCATAAAGCTAAAAAACAATTTAATCTAACCTCCAGTGTAAGTCCTTATTTTGTTACTTTGTTCTACAACTCCTTAAAACAAAATCACCTGAATTGGAGCTATTGCTACCAGAAGTAATAAGATGAAATAATGGGTCTGTCTGCTTTATTTGATATGAGCCACATGGCAAAGCTTTGAAGATAGAATATGATTCTAATGTGTTTGTGTATACTTGGGAATGGGAATAAAAGAAAGCTGTGAATATGCTAGGTTTCCTTTGGTAGTTCTCCTCTGATAACTATGTTATTCTATTCTATTTTTTTCTAATGATTACATATAAATTCAATGCATAGAAACAGACATCAGAAAGGCCAGAAAAACTGAGGTGTAAGAGGAAATGAACTCTGTGGAAAGGCAGGTATGTAGTGCAGAATGGGGCACTGATGAGCCATTTGGCACTAAGCTAAATAAGGAAAATCAGACATCATAATCCAAAATGGGCTCAGACCTCGGTGTACAGGCAGCTGTGCATGGTTAAGAATAGCATCCTAATTCCCTTTAACAAAAAATTCAAATATGATGACAAGAAGGTTAAATACATAGCCTTTTTTGTATGTTGGACAATGTCAGACACAATTGCTAATACAGCTCCTTGTATAATAGTTCCATTTAGTGTTTACAAAGTTGTGAAGTAGTTTTGTTTTGCTTCAATTTAATCAGTTTTAGCATTGATTTTCTGAGAATCCAGCCACCTGGCTTCAAGTAGTGCATTCTTTATACAAATAAATATGACACATTTTTAGATCAAGACAATCAAACCATCCACTGAGAAGCACAATTAATATACATTAAAAAGAGACCAGGGCACTTGCTGTGCTTCCTATCTCCTTGCTCTCCTCCACCATTATATTGATGTTACAAATTCCCACTCAGCTGCTACATATTTGGCTTAGCAAGACAGGAGTCTGGCTAAAACAACATCTTCCACTTACTTTGTAACAGTTGAAGATATAATTTAGTCATTTACACCATAGTATGAATGAGTTTTATATGAATATAAGTGGAGAGGAAAAAAATAGCTTTAGGTTTCCAGGCATCTAAGGTGATAGAAGGTCCATGATAGGACAGACAGGGAAATTATCATTTTCAGTGATGTTCTAGGCCAAGAATTATTTTAGGTGTTGAATTCTCCCAACAATCATGTGAACTACTTATGGCAAGTTTGCAGATCAGGAACGTGAGACTCTATAAATTTAAGATTTGTTTTTACTAACTTTATCATGAAAGAGTACAGCAAAAGTACAAAGTAAGTGCAGCAAAGAGAGGCCAAGACAACAAAAGATATTTTACTTACTTTTAAAATTTGCATGGAAAATGTGCCAATACCTGCCAGAAACTATATCTGTGTATTGTAAGCCAAGTCCCCATTAATTTTTTGTAGTAAGAGCAATGAGTTACTTTTTACCTGCTATTCTTGCTTTCTTTACTAGTCTTTTTAAATAAACCAGAGCTTTGAGGTAATATTTATGAATTGTCAGAGGGACATTGGGCTTCCCTATAATGCAGACCTTGGCTTCTGTTTCTTCAAGACCATTCAGATTTGAACAAGGCAAAATTGGAACGTAGGCCAAAAGTACTTGTATTGTTCATAAAACTTTTCTCAGGCATTCTTCTGACAACTTCTTAACATACCTGAAATTTATTCTAGGTTTCTTCTTTTTAGTATTACTTTCTTACTATCTTAACTCACTCTTGGTATAAGTTAATGTAAATGCAAATACATAGTATACTAGGCTATGAATGACTGATCATAGTAATAAGATAATAATTATTTCTTTGCTGATTATTATATCCTATTGTTAAAAATAAAAATAAGTTCATATCTTAATGAGTGTCCCTGCTACTTTGTTCTCCACATAGTACCAACATAAATCAGATCCTAAATGTTAGCTTTCAGTTACTCATAAGTGCAACTGCAATTGGGGCTTAAATCTATATCAGAATGTAAGTCTGTCTTTGGGTCTGTAGTTCCACTTTCTTTTACTTAATTATGTCAATCATCTTGGGTCAGTTCAAACATTATTCCGTCCAGAAAAACTTGAACCTTAAGATAGCAGAAGCACTTTTTCCATGTTTTATTTATGGGACATTCCATTAATTTAGTGTATGGTATTGGAATTATTTTTACAAGGTTGTTTTCTTACATGGTAAGCTTACTGAAGGCAGAAACTACATCTTATTTTTCTTTGTACCCACAATGCACAGTGCTTGACACACAGTGCACATGTTTCTTTAAATAAAATGTTAAATTGATTAAAGGGCATATAGCAACATTTTGTAATATAACCACATCTTGACATTAGAAACAGGAAATGCTTATGAGTCACACTTAATAATTTTTAACTTGTTTCATTTGAACTTTTTCTTTGAAGCTTTATATTAAGAAACTTAGAAGATTTTAGAGACAAAAAGACAATAAGTACATGAATCATGAGGAGAAATCCATATCTTTAAAAGAACAGTTATTAAAAGTATGATAAAATATTTTGAATGTTTTATAGTAATTTTCTATTGTGTTACACCCATCATCTTATTAAACATTAGTGCTTGCATTTGATTCTTTCTGCAGAAATATTGAATGCAATAAGCCTTCTATTAATTGTAATAATTTTTTAAAATTTACCCTTTAGTTTCTAATACAACAACAATACTGTGTGCAATGTTACAATTTCTCTTCTCCTGATAGTGATAATTGGTTTCTGCAGGCAAATAATTTTTCCAGATAACTCAAAAATATTCAACAGATTATTTTTGCAACTCCAAGGAAATACGAGTGTAAAACAGTTGAATCCTCAAATTATAGCTGTCCTATGCAGAAAGAAGTAGGACCTGTTAAGGGTAAGTATGTCTTTAAATTTTGTTTCCTGTGAAGGGACCAAGATAGGCAAAGGGATAATAAAATTGCTCCACAATCTAGCCTGGCAGCACACTTGAAATGTTACATATCAACTAAGGCAGCATCAGTCCCTTTAAGTATGATTTTTTTTTTACCGGTTACTGTTTACCCAATCACCAAAATCTGACACTTAAAACATAATATCAAAATTCCTCTTGACACCAAAATATCAGTTACTTTTTCTGATTCATAATATTTGCTCATATTCTCTCTTTAATTAACCTTAAAGAGATCTTAACTAGATATTCAAAAAACAGTAACAAAAAATTGTCAAGAACAACTAAATTTACATTATGTAATTATCTATATATCATTAATGGAAGAAGTACTTTCTGCCTAAAATGATATGACAAAAACAATATGCAGGCATAATTAAAGTGTGATTCTTTTTTTGGCACCAATTTTTTAAATTATATAAGTTTGACAGCTTTATTATTATCTGTTGCCATATTTCTCTCTGTATTATTTATATATTTTTGTCTGGTTCTCTATCTACCAGGTTATTTATTCTCAACCATTACAGGGCATCACTGATGTGGTCAGTTTGAGGTATCACATTGATTGTACCATCCTTGTGACACTGGACTGAATCCACTTTGATCATGGTGTATGACCATTTTTATGTATTGTTGGATTCTGTTTGCTAGCATTTTGTTGAGGATTTTTGCATCTATATACATGAATGATATTGACCTTTATTTTTGTTTCTGTAGTGTCTTTGGCTTTGGTATCAGGGAATGGTGACCGCACAGAATGAATTTGGGAGTGTTCCTTCCTCTTCAGTTTTTTGCATTAATTTGAGAAGGATATGTGTAAGTTCGTCTTTATATATTTTGTAGAATTCCCTAGTTAAGATATTTAGTCTTGGACTTTTGTTTGCTGGGAGTTTTTTAATACGGTTTCAATTTCATTTATAGTGATTAGTCCGTTCAAAATGTCTATTTCTTTGGATATATGCTCAGGAGTGGGATTACAGGATCATATGGTAATTTATTTGCAGTGACATGGATGGACCTAGAGATTATCATATTAAATGAAGTAAGTCAGACAGGGAAAGACAAATATCATATGATATCACTTATAAGTGGAATCTAAAAAAATGATATGAATTTACAAAACAGAAATACGCTCACAAACAGAAAATAAACATGATGCTTATTAGAGGGGATAGCAAGGCGGGGGGGAGATAAATTAGGAGTATAGGATTAATATATACATACTACTATGTATAAAATAGATAAAAAACAAGGACCTACTGTATAGCAGAGGGAGCTATATTCAAGTATATATATGTTCATATAACTGAATCACGTTGCTGTACACCTGAAGCTAACACATTGTGAATTAACTATATTTCAATTTTTTAAAAAAAGGTTTAAATAAATAAATAATTTTTTAAATGTCTGTTTCTTCTTGACTCAGTCTTGGCAGGCTGTATGCGTCTAGAAATTTGTCCATTTCTTCTAGGTTCTCCAATTTGTTGGCATATAACTGTTCACAGTATTCTCTCATGATTTTTTGTTATCTCTGTGGTATTGGTTGTTATTTCTTTGCTTTCATTTCTTGTTTTGTTTATTTGAATCCTGACTCTTTTTCTTGATGAGCCTGACTTATCAAGCGTGTTGTTTAGTCTCCACATGTTTGTGTTTTCCCTGATTTTCTTTCTGTAGTTCATTTCTCATTTCATACCTTTGTGGTCAAAAAACATGCTTAATTTCTATCCTCTTAAATTTGTTAAGGTTTGTTTTGTGAACCAGTATGTGGTCTATTCTGGAGAGCATTCCATGCATGCTTGAAAAGAATATGTGTTCTGCTATTTGTGGATATAATGTCTTATAGATATCAATAAAGTCCAACTTGTCTACCTGTCTGGGTAATCCACCTGCTGATGCCAGTGGGCTGTTAAAATCTACTATTATTGTATTATTGTCAGTTTCTCCCTTTATGTCTGTTAATATTTGCTTCACATATTTGGATGCTTCTTTATTGGGTGAATGTATGTTGAGTGTAATTTCCTCTTCTTGTATTGATTTTTTTAATCATTGTAGAATGACCTTCTTTGTCTTTATTATAGCCTTTGTTTTAAAGTATATTTAGTCTGATATGAGGGTTGCTACCTTGCTTTCTCGTCATTTCCATTCACATGACATTTTTCCATCCCTCACTTTCAGTCTGTGTCTGTCTTTCATCCTGAAGTAACTCTCTTGCAAGCAGCGTATTGGAGGATCTTGTTTCATATCTAGTCAGACAATCTTTTGATTGGCACATGTAGTCCATTGACATTTAAAGTAATTATTAATAGATATGTATTTATTGCCATTTTATTCCTTGTTTTCAAGTTGACATTGTAGTTCTTTTTTTATTTTTTCCTCTTTTAAAAGTTTTTCTTATTGCAGTTTGATGATTTTCTTTTTGTTTGTTTTTAGTTTATAGAAATGCAGTTTATTTTTGCATGTTGCTTTTCTGTCCTGAAACTGAGACTTTTCATTAGTTCTAACAGTTTCTTTGTGGATCCTTTACAGTTTTCCATATATAAGATCATGTCATCTACAAAGAGAAACAATTTTATTTTTTCTTCTCTTTTTTTTCTATTTGTATTGAAGTATTATTGACAAATAACATTATATTAGTTTCTGTAAACATAATGATTTGATATTTGAATATATTGCAAAATGTTCACCACAATAAAGATGTTAACTAGATTTATTTTTTCCTTTCTGATTTGGTTGCCATTTCTTCTTTACTTGCTAAATTGCTCTGGCTAGGACTTTCAGTACTATGTTGAATAGGAAAAGACAGAGGACTTAAATAAAGAAAAGTATAAATGAAAGAGAAGGCACTACAACTTATACCATAGAAATATTGGGCTGGCCAAAAAGTTCATTCAGGTTTTTCCATAAGATGTTACAGAAAAACCTGAACAAAACTTTTGACCAACCCAATACAGAGAATCATAAGATACTTCTGTGAACAATTATACACCAACAATTTGGACAACCTAGAAGAAATGGGTATATTCATATAAACATATTACCTACCAAGACTGAATCATGAATAAATAAAAAATCTTAATATGCCAATAACAAGTAGTGAGATTAAATTTAATCAGAACTTTTCTAACAGAGAACATCCTAGGAATAGTATGGTCTCACTGGTGAATACGTTTCTATAAAATTTAAGAGAAGGGAACATTTCTAAACTCATTTTATAAGGCCAGCATTACCCTGACACAACCTCTGATAAGGAGACCATGGGGAAAGAAAATTAGAGGCCAGTATCCCTGATGAATATAGATGCAAAAATTTTCAGCAAAGTGCTAGCAGTCCAAATTCAACAGCACAGTTAAAGAATCATACATCGTGGTTGGAGAGAACTTATCCCTGAGATGCATATCCCAGGAAAAGGGGGGTGGTAGTTAAACAGTGTAGGTAGAAATTTCTGTGAAATAGGTATTTTTTTCAGTTTTTTTATATCCATCAATGGAGAATTCAGCTAGATACGAAAAATTAGTTTCTATAATGATGGATGCTTGCTCCTGTTGTGTTAGCTGAAAGATCTAGATGTATTGGAATTTTAAAACAGGAGACTGATAAATCCCTTTTTTGCTTTTTTCCATTGTATGATACATATTGAAAGTATTTGACACAGTTTTCTGAAGCAGATTCTATGAAAAGTGTCACGGATATCATTGTTGATATTTTATTATATGTATGCAGATGCTATGAAACCTTGTTGGTTTATGAAACTTATGAGAGAGATAGAAGACAATTACTTGAATAATCTTTAATTATTCCTTGTTTTAAAAGTTTTCACAGGTTTACTGTAGTATTAATTCCAATTCTAGATTTTCTTGAAAAAAAAAGTAGTGCTTGCAAGAATATTCATTATTCAAAGACAAAAAATGGCCTTGTGATTTATATTACCTAACTACTATCACACTGCCCATGAATGAGATAAATTTGAACTTGTAAGGAAAGGAAAATTTAGTCATGACTTAGGCAGGTAAAATAACATGTTGATGGAAAATTTCCATGGTATAAATAATACTGATTTTACATATTTTCCTACTTGAATCAACATACAAAAAATATAATCAGAATTGATAGTATGATACAAGTTGGCTACAAGGTCTATAAGAAAAAATTGAAGAATTTGGTTGATGTTGATAAATTTAGAATTGCTGTTCAAAGTATGTAATTATGCTTTGTATTCTACAGTAACTAAAACAAGAATTATTGAATTTACTTAATTTAGACTGATACAGTCTTGAAAGTAATATGCTTTTACTTCAAAGTTAAATCAGTTTTTCCAAAAAAAGTTAACCTGTATTGTCAATGTGAATGTAAATATTAAAGAAAATTATTTCGTGGTGTCCAATTGTTATTGTAAAACATAAATATATTTGGAACAACTTGTAGATATGTAAGGATACTTTTTCAACTGTAAATTTTATGAAATCTGAATATAGGTCGCATATATCCAATGAAAATTTAGTGTGTGAATTAAGATGTGCTCTAATTGTAAAATAATTATCAGTTTTTTAAGAATTAGTTGAAAAACATTAAAATATCTGAAATTATTTTGATAGATTATATTTTGAGATAATACTTTATGTGTATGTTTTATTTATGTACCTATATAAATATAATGTCATATACAGTCAGCCCTTTGCATCCACAGGTTTTACATTTGTGGATGCAACCAACCAAAGATTGAAATTTCAGTCCCTGTGGATGTGAAACCCACTCATACAGTGGGCAGACTGTATTCATTGTTCTGCATCAGTTTATATAAGGCAGTTAAGCATCCCTGGGGGCTCTGGGGGCTCCCGGAACCGATCCCCCATGGATACTGAGGAACGACTCTGTTTATTATAGTATTAATTTTAATTTCAGTCATTTCTATTTTATCTTTTAATGCCATTGCTAGAGTATTTACTGTTATGTGACTCACAATTATTTATTTTGGACAGTGCTGTTCTATAATCTATATTCTCAAGGGAATCCTCACATCCTTAAAGGGGTTGAGAATCACTGCTTTGTGGAAGAATACAAAAATCATAAATTTTCTACTAAGATTAGCCTATGAGCTTGGACCATTATTCATTGTACTCCATCCACCATACTTTCTTTACCAATGCTTCTGCCAACATGTAGAAAATGTTTACGTGTAGAAGGGTGGTTTGATACAACCAAGATGGAAAGAATTATGATACTCAAAGATCCAAGTCAACACAAATTTATACTTACAACAAATTTTCAGTCTGAGCAAATGTCAGAGCCCCAATGTTATCTGATCTACATAGCTAATAGCTTTGAAAACTGAACAACTGATTTTAGCACTTGACGCTGCCAATAGGTACGACACTTCATCTGTACAGATATAACCGCTTCAGTCTTTCCAGGCTGACACTCCGTCAGTGCACTTTATAATTGTCAAAAGTACGCACTCAATCAAAAAAAAAAAAAAAAAGATCTTTTTGAAAACTAGAATATCAAAATCACTAAGTTGTGTATATATGTCACTTTCAAAATGCTGTTACTGCGTCCTCCAGTTTTAATTTGGCCAAAGAGTTGGAGCAAATTTATTTATTTATTTTTGGTAGTAAACAATTTTTTCGAGAGACTGCATGCAAAAAGACATCTTTAATTGTTTCTAAGAACCCCTTCAATTGTCCTTTCCCCATAAAACAAATGCAAACAGTGTAGACATCACATAATCTTTAGGAAACGAACAGCTAGATTTAAATCTCAGCAAGGTATTAAAAACAACATAATAAAAATGAAAATTATGCCTGGAAATACTAAAATTAATGATAATAAATTACATATTAATTGAACATATTGCCATTTTATTACAGCTAATTTATTATATCTGACCTATTTGTTTTACCTTTGCTGAAAGTACTCTCCCTTCAGCTTTAGCCCACAAAGATATTACATCAGCAAATATATTAGACAAGCCTATGAGAACACATTCAACAGAGTTGATACAATATGTAGTTTTAGCAGATTATGATTAACCCTAAATCTATTTAAGAGTAAGAAATGCAGAAAACTAGACTGAAAAGATGAAATAATCAAAAAAGAAATAATTCCTTTTTGGTCAATATATATTGACCATTGCTAGAAGAATGGGGAGATGCTTTAAGGCAAATCCTAGAAACACACCACATGCTATATAGTTGGACTACCAATCTTCAGGACTTAAAACAATTTTTTAAATATGTGTTAGATTGACTAATCTATTTCACATGACCTGGCATATGATTCAGGAAATTAATCCTTCTAGTCTGTCATTATCATATAGTATCAGTAAAGGAAAGCTGAACAAATATTTTACTTTACAAAAGCAAATAGATGATAGAATGTTGGAGAGTCTAAAATACAAGAATTTAATGGGTTGTAAAAAAGTTTATGGAGAATATTTTTACCATTTATTTTTGTTATCCTTCCAGAATATTAAAGAACTATAAATCATCCTTTGGTAATTTCACTGGTTGGCCCCTGATTTGTCCTTCTAGAACACTCACCAATTGTTTACTTCAGCTGGATATTTTCCCTCAGAAAGGAAAACCAAAACTAAAAGTTTGACCAAAAGAACTTCTTCCCCAGTGGCAACTTTGAAGTAATGATTTCATCAATTAGTGCTGCTACTGAATGACTAATTAGTTAGTAAATTAAGATGTTATTTGTTAAAATAAGAATCCTATAATATGCTCATAATTTTGAAAATGCTTTCTTTTCTCTCTTCCTAAGTTACACAATTAATTTGTAATTAGAAATCCTTCCATAGCAACTTATTTTCCATTTCAAACTTAAGTCCAAGAGAGCACCTACTGCAGATGATGAACACAAACTCAGCAAAAAAAGCAGAATAACTAAATCTTTCAATTTGGTTGAATGCATAGATAAAATGTTAATTTAACATGTGGTCCATATGCCAGTATCAAAGAAATAGCTTTTGCCTTCAACTGGCTTAGAACAGGGGAGGGCTGTCAGTTATGTAAAATGATGTATGGAAGTGACACATCTAAATGTGGTGGCATGTACAAATAGTGCCATGTGGACTCTTTGGCCAAGTGTGGATTTATCAGACAAATAATAACCTCCAGTTTTCATGTCTTCACTTTACCTGGCTAAAGCAATGACACTGATAATTTGTTATTGATTCTGTTGCAGATTTATTTACATCTGAGCTTTATAAATAGAACTGCCAAAATCAAATCTCTCATGATTATAAAAGCATGTATTTGCTCATATGAGACTTTTTTTTTACAATTTACATCATTTAAAAACACCATGTCTCTGAAGGTTGACTTTTGAAATGGCAAAATGTTTGGAGTAACTATGGGTAGACCTGAGTTTGAAGTCCTGCTTTAGCAATTTTCAACTTGGAGACTTCAGACCAAATTCTTTCACCATCTGAATGCCTGATGTTGAAATAACTTTCTAGGACCAAGATGGAGTTGCGCCGGCCTGGGGTGCCACATCAACAGATGAAACTTAGATAATTTTTGTGTCTTTATAAATGCTTCACTTGATTAGAAACAGTATATTCAGTCAGCCAATCCCCAAACGCCAAACCAGCTCTAGGCCTTCTCACCCCAAACAAGGTTGACTATGGTGCCCCAGCCAAAAATGATATTTTCTATTTGTCTCTTCCTTGTTCTTTATTCTTTACCCTATAAAAGCTTATGGCCTTCTACCACATTTTGCAGTTTTCCACAGAGACTGTCCATTTCATGAAGTGTTAAATAAAGTTTGTATCACCTAAATTGTCTTCTCCAAAAATTTTTTTAACAGTTTTTGGCATCCAGAATGGGATTGGAAGCTGACTGCTAAAGGCCTGTGGAACAAGATGTATGGGCAAGGTACCTGCTGAACTGTTCCTCTTGTTACTGATGGCTGTGGGTAAGTCACTCATGGATTTGAGCTCTACTCCCTTGTGTGCAGCTCTCCAATTTAAATAAACTTATTTAATGTATATATGGTTCCCAGAAAGGTTCTGAGATCTTGGAAATGTCCTGGGAGTCCACGAAGGGTGGCTGCCATTAGAGGACTCACAAAGCTTCAAGGTAAATTCACAGCATAAACCACTGAGGTACTTGGAAAAATAAATTAAGGAAAACAGGTCTAAATCCAGAACGTAGGAGTCTTTTGATTTCTGTCTTAGTGGAAGATCTTCACCTTGATATAAACAAGCAAATTGAAGATAATGTAGTTGGATTGGTAGATTACTGTCTTGCTATCATTCAGGTTATTACTCAATTCTTTGAGGAATTAAAAGCATCTGTCCTATAAATTGAGACTTTACAGGAACAGAAAAAGCCGACCTATTCTTTTTATCAATCCCAAAGCCCAAATTACCCCCCACCCCCTATTTATCTCAGAAGGCTTGTAGGTATTTTACACAATCTGGCCTTAGGAAACAAAAGTCCTTGGAGTAACTTGTATTCTTTCTCTGTGCTTTTGAGAGGTAAATGTTCTATCTGGTCTTCTCTAGAAACTGAGAGCCATCTCTTTGAAATACAAGCATCAGGGAAGTAATCATTATCAGAAGGAAAAAACAAAAAATGAGTGCAAGCTATTTGGAAACTATTTGAAATGAAAATCTTTAAAGTCTTTTCCACAAATATTAATAAAAAGTTTAAGCCATCTGAGCACATAATTTAACTTATCCCATATGCTAGACATTGCACTATGATATGATTATTATTTAACTTTTTTTTAAATAGTGAGTTATGCATTATTGTACCTGTCTCATGATTAAATTTTTTAAGTAAAAGCTATAAGATCTCTGTTTGTGTCTTTGTATTTTTATATATGTATGTATGTTATAGATGTGTGGCATTTTACTACCTCCAGATGGTATTGCTGAAATTAATTTTTAGAGAGCACTTTTAATGGGCTTAAAGAAAATTAAGCATTTATATAAATCAGGTATACTCTCAGAACTACTAAAAAAACTAACTTAAATGTTTTTCAAATTCACATGATCTAGGATACTCTTCAGTAAACAAAAGCTAATTAAGGTGATTTTTTTCTTTGTTTTGTTTAATTAAAACAAGCATGTTTTAGAGTTATTCATATTAAATATAATGTAGATATACAACTTTTATCCCACCTAGGTTTACTAAAAGTCAAATAAGCTTGTATTATCTCTATTACAGAATTTTTTAGCAAGAAAGATAATGTAAGATGATAGTTAGCTGTTTAGTGTCTCAAGATATTTTCATGAAAAATCTGAACATAATTGTTAAAAACAAGTAAATTAACTAGACATAAGAGAAAAATTTATAAGTGGACTTTTCAACAATAATTATGCTTCATGGTGTGTTTACTTAAAAATCGTTCACAAAATCTTTTTGGTAACTTGAAACCTTAAAGTTATTCTTTGATACTCATTGAATATCTAAATTGATTCCAAGTTAGAGAAAATACTGAAACATTCATTATAAGCATAAGTTTATCCACTTTTGGCTTTCTTTTCCACAGGAAGTGGAGATACTTGGGTTTATTAGTAAACAGGTTTTGTGTCATTGAAAGATTCAACGTGAGGGGAAATATACTTCTAGAAATCATGAAATATATTTGTAAATTTGCTAATCCACAGATTGCTAGTGTAACAGACAACCTGCAAATTTCTTACTCCTTAGTTTTCACTAGGAATTAAGGATTTTAAGAGTTAAGAATTCTGACTAATACATATAATTAAAACTACTGAAAAAATAAGGGAAATATCTCTATGCAAGGAAAGTAAGATGTGTTTTTGACAAGAAAAGGTATGAAGTATGTAGATGCTTTTGTTAAGAGAAAAATAAAGTAATTTGTCCTAAAGTAAAACACATAATACAGAATGAGAAAGAAGGGGAAAACAGGGCAAAATATGACTAAATATAAAAGCTTGTAGAAGCTTTGTGGAAAAAAAAAAATCTTGGGAAAGGAATTTTATGTACGGGCAAGATGGCTAAGATTGGAATGGAATTATTTAAGTTTAAAAATTAGTTTTCAATCTTTGACAAAGGAGGCACGAATATACAATGGAAAAAAGATAGCCTCTTCAATAAGTGGGGCTGGGAACATTGGACAGCAACACGTAAAAGAATGAAATTAGAACACTTCCTAACACCATACACAAAAATAAACTCCAAATGGATTCAAGACCTACATGTAAGGCCAGACACTATCAAACTCCTAGAGGAAAACATAGGCAGAACACTCTAGGACATCCATCAAAGCAAGATCCTTTTTGACCCACCTCCTAGAATCATGGAAATAAAATCAAGAATAAACAAATGGGACCTCATGAAACTTAAAAGCTTTCGCACAGTGAAAGAAACCATAAACAAGACTAGAAGGCAACCCTCAGAATGGGAAAAAATATTGGCCTATGAAACAACGGACAAAGGATTAACCTCCAAAATATACAAACAGCTCATGCAGCTTAATACCAAAAAAGCAAATAACCCAATCCACAAATGGGCAGAAGACCTAAGTAGACATTTCTCCAAAGAAGACATACAGATGGCCAACACACACATGAAAAGATGCTCAACATCACTCATCATCAGAGAAATGCAAGTCAAAGCCACAATGAGGTATCACCTCACACTGGTCAGAATGGCCATCATCACAAAATCTGGAAACAACAAATGTTGGAGAGGGTGTGGAGAAAGGGAAGTCTCCTGCACTGTTGGTGGGGATATAAGTTGGTACAGCCACTATGGAAAACAATTTGGAGGTTCCTTAAAAAACTACAAATAGAACTCCCATATGATCCAGTAATCCCACTCCTGGGCATATACCCAAAGAAAACCATAATCCCAAAAGAAACTTGTACCATAATGTTTATTGCAGCACTCTTTACAATAGCCAGGACATGGAAGCAACCTAAATGCCCATCAACAGAGGAATAGATAAAGAAGATGTGGCATATATATACAATGGAATATTACTGAGCTATAAAAAGGGATGAGATGGAGCTATATGTAATAAGGTGGATAGACCTAGAGTCTGTCATACAGAGTGAGGTAAGTCAGAAAGAGAAAGACAAATATTGTATGCTAACTCACATATACGGAATCTAAAAATGATACTGATGAACTCAGTGACAAGACAAGAACAAGGCCACAGATGCAGAGAATGGACTGGAGAACTTGAGGTTTGGGAGGGGGTGGGAGGTGAAGGGGAAGCTGAGACAAAGTGAGAGAGTAGCATAGACATATATATACTACCAACTGTAAAATAGATAGCCAGTGGGAAGTTGCTGTATAACAAAGGTAGTTTAACTCCAGGATGGAAGATGCCTTAGAGGACTGAGATGGGGAGGGTAGGGGGGACTTGAGAGAGGGTGAGGGGGAGTCGAGGGAGGGAGGGAATATGGGGATATGTGTATAAAAACAGATGATTGAACTTGGTGTACCCCCCAAATAATAAATAAATAAATAAAATTTAAAAAATAATAATAAAATAAAAATTAGTTTTCATATCAAAAGTACATGGGTGTAAAATTAGAATTTGGTTTTCTCTTTGTTAAAAGAACAAAGTTTTATTAGATTTTTTTTTTTTGTTCCTCTCCTGATAAGAAATTGTAAACAATGTTTTTTCTTTAGCTTTTAAGTAATCTACCTAGAAATCAAAGATTTTGTTTCTCACCAGAATAATTTACTGTGTTTCATGTTGTTGTTATCAGGTCTTTGATTATGTAAGAAAACCCAGTTTTCTCAATATTAAAAGAGCTAACACAACTCAACACATTTCTGTATTTGCCTTCAAAGTCTTTAACTGCCAGTTTGGTTAAATGGATAGTTTTTGACAAACTTCCCCCAAATAAAATTCTAAATGAATTCTTTTTGACCTTGAACTAACTTTGAGATTTCCCAGAGGGCCCACGGAAAATCTCAAAGGATTTGTCTCTCACCTGGTAAAATGATAAACTAATTAAATTTATCTGCTATGTTAAATTACATGTGAAGCATTATCAAATAATGTTATGCCTTCTTTGGTTATGTTTTTATGGAGGCACATTATTAATATAAGTATTCTAGGAATTATATGAAATTTCTATAAATTTGTTATATCCTAGTATAATATTATAAGTCATAATTCCAGTTATTATCTTAAAATGTATATCACAGAAATAACCAAGTTTCAATTGCCAATTCCATTATAATGGACTCTCGTCAGATCCTTAACTATGGGCATTTTTAAGTGTTTTGTCATTTATAGGCAGTTATTGTTTTACTCTGATGCTTTTGCATAAGTGAGTTTCATGGAAAGGACCCTAGGAAGTACTCAACCACTGACACTGCTGCCAAATTACAAGGTCTCAAACCTTGGGCATGTTCACAACTGGAGAAAGCTCCACCTGACATCTGGTCCTGTGGGATTGCTGGAGATCTTAAAATCAATTCAACTAGGAAGAGAAATAGTTGACATCGAGGTAGACTGCTTCCTCCCAAGATGTCAGATCAAGAGAATCAATGTTTCTTTTCTTTCTTACTTTCCTCTCTTACCATCATTTTCCTAATTCTTACACTATGAAGGTCTTTATGATTTTTTTGTTCAACTTTTTCCTTGCTCTGGCTGAAAAGATAATGCCATGTTTCACATATCTCAGGCCTCTGTGAAGGAGGATAATCCAGTCTCCAACTGGCTGTTGGATTTGCTATGATGCTGGTGGTCTTGTAGTTCTTTCTGACTGTCCCTGATTTTCAGTGCCTCGGTTTTTCTGGAACAAGATCACTGGATAAACACTTCTGGGGAAGTTGAGACACAGTTACATGAAATACATAAATAGGCCAGTTGGCTTAACAAATTAACCCCTTTCTTGGGATTATTTCTTGACTTTTTTTTTCATTCTACCTGTTGGGGGTCATGGGGATCTTAACTCAGGAGTGCTTACCAAACCGTGGACATTGTTTTGTTCTTAGTAATTATTGTTGTCTCTACAATATGCTGCATTCCTTCAAAAGTTTTAAATGCATATGGGCAGCCATTGATGAGCTGACAGAGGGTCTCTCTCTGATTGGAAAGACAAAAGAGAATAGATACTGCGAAGAATAAGAGCCTCACATCAACTCCTATGAATACCACATTGGGACTGAAAGAGGCAATGGTAGCTGAGAGTCACATTAAGACCAATATTTTTTATCATACTTCTTAAACAGACAAAAGGATGATCAAAAGAGAAGAACTGTTGAAATAAGTTTCTCCAAGATGGATCTGCTCATACTTGGGATACCACATCAGCAAACTGAAATTTAGATAGCTTTTGTGTCCATGTAAATGCTCCACTTGATTGGAAACAAGTATATTCAGTCAGATAATCCACATATGTCAAGCCAACTCTGTGCCTTCTCACCCCAAACCACTGTGTGACCCCCAGCCAATCAGGTATTTTCTATTTGTCTTTTCCTAGTTCTTTATTCTTATCCTTCTTGCTTTCCACCTTATTTTGCAGTTCTCCAAAAGGTGACTGTCCACTTCATGAAGTGTTATGAAGTCTGTTTGTATCACCTAAATTTTCTTTTGTAATCATTTCTTTTTACACTGGCGACTTCTCTGTATACAAGTGTCATAAGGATCAAATAAGATAATGTACATAAGGGCTCAATATACTGCCTGGCACATATGAATAATTCAATGAAAGGCAGAAACCATTTTTATAGAGAAAAATAGGAAAAGGGACCAGTATGTGAGCACTCAATAAATAAATCAGTGAATACCATTATGATTTAATAAATAGAATTTGATTACTGAAATCAGTTTAACAAATGAAATATTAATGACTAACAAATGGAAAATGTTGATCATATTATTAGAAAACTTTGCCCAGTGCTGTAATCTTAAACTAACTAGAGATGATACTCTCAGATCACTGTAAAAAGCCAGACTACTCTTGAATAACTGTTTGAACATTTATAAATATTTCTAAACAAGATCATTCCATTTCTTACACATCATAGCTTGAAATGAGGCATAAACTAATTGTAAAACAGATACTTTTTTGGGGGGGTACCTAGAAAATAAATTTTATTTTCATGTCAGTACAACAGAGATATTGCCTTTTAAAGATCTAAAACTGTGGTACTTAAATCAAGTTAATCCAAAGCTTCTACATATCTTCATGAACTTTACATAAGGAATACCATGGTGTGTTAAAAGGATTTTATCAGCTTTCCACAGAATTAGCTATTCTTTCAGTTTTCATTAAAATGAAGTCTCTTTTGTTCATTAAAAATAAATCTTTTGCTTACATCCAACTTATCCATGTTTGCTATTATCATTCACAGCACCCACCCTATTACCCATACTTAAAAGATCTAAATGAAATTAATATCTATTAAAAGTAATCCTCCACTAATTACCCTAACTGTTCTCTTCATTCCTAGTAACACTTTTTTGATGAGTCTCATAAGGACAGCATGTTCCAAATATTATGGAGCTCTAATGTCATGTTACTAACATTGTTGAATATCTCCCTATTCATGGTGCAAACATCAGTATGTAGGAAGAAAATAAAATAAGAATTACCAAACCTTTCATTTTAAAGTGTTATCTTCTCTTCACATTTTGTTAGGTTACATGTGAACTAAGATTTTTTCTCCAGATTTTTAATGTATTTTTTTGTTTCTTTGAGTTTAGTGGATATGTGTTAGTATTCTTTTTAGAGTAAAAATATGACTCAATTTAGACTATCTCTAATGGGTTATTATCAAACAGCCTGCATCAGTAAAAGAAACTAGAAAGTCATTGAACCCAGAGATACCTAGAGACCAAAGCCTTTCCGAAATGGGAGCATAGTTGGTGGCTTTGAAGGGATTTCAGGACCCAGGGCAGTTCGGGTGGCTGCACTACGTGGCTGCCCTAATCACAACAAGAGGTTTTTTGTTTTTTGTTTTTTGTTTTTTTATTTTGGGGGTACACCAAGTTCAGTCATCTGTTTTTATACACATATCCCCATATTCCCTCCCGCGACTCCCTCCCACCCTCCCTCGAGTACCCCCCATCCTCCCCCTCCCAGTCCTCTAAGGCATCTTCCATCCTGGAGTTGAACACCCTTTGTTATATAACAACTTGCCACTGGCTATCTATTTTACAGTTGGTACTATACATATGTCTATGCTTCTCTCTTGCTTCGTCTCAGCTTCCCCTTCACTCCCGGCCCCCTCCCAAACCACGAGTTCTCCAGTCCATTCTCTGCATCTGTGGCCTTATTCTTCTCACTGAGTTCATCAGTACCATTTTTAGATTCCGTATATGTGAGTTAGCATACAATATTTGTCTTTCTCTTTCTGACTTACTTCACTCTGTATGACAGACTCTAGGTCTATCCACCTCATAACATATAGCTCCATCTCATCCCTTTTTATAGCTCAGTAATATTCCATTGAATATATATGCCACATCTTCTTTATCCATTCATTTGCTGATGGGGTTTTAGGTTGCTTCCATGTCCTGGCTATTGTAAGGAGTGCTGCAATAAACATGATGGTACAAGTTTCTTTTGGGATTATGGTTTTCTTTGGGTATATGCCCAGGAGTGGGATTACTGGATCATATGGGAGTTCTATTTGTAGTTTTTTAAGGAACCTCCAAATTGTTTTCCATAGTGGCTGTACCAACTTATATCCCCACCAACAGTGCAGGAGACTTCCCTTTCTCCACACCCTCTCCAACATTTGTTGTTTCCAGATTTTGTGATGATGGCCATTCTGACCAGTGTGAGGTGATACCTCATTGTGGCTTTGACTTGCATTTCTCTGATGATGAGTGATGTTGAGCATCTTTTCATGTGTGTGTTGGCCATCTGTATGTCTTCTTTGGAGAAATGTCTACTTAGGTCTTCTGCCCATTTGTGGATTGGGTTATTTGCTTTTTTGGTATTAAGCTGCATGAGCTGTTTGTATATTTTGGAGGTTAATCCTTTGTCCGTTGTTTCATAGGCCAATATTTTTTCCCATTCTGAGGGTTGCCTTCTAGTCTTGTTTATGGTTTCTTTCACTGTGCGAAAGCTTTTAAGTTTCATGAGGTCCCATTTGTTTATTCTTGATTTTATTTCCATGATTCTAGGAGGTGGGTCAAAAAGGATCTTGCTTTGATGGATGTCCTAGAGTGTTCTGCCTATGTTTTCCTCTAGGAGTTTGATAGTGTCTGGCCTTACATGTAGGTCTTTAATCCATTTGGAGTTTATTTTTGTGTATGGTGTTAGGAAGTGTTCTAATTTCATTCTTTTCCATGTTGCTGTCCAATGTTCCCAGCCCCACTTATTGAAGAGGCTGTCTTTTTTCCATTGTATATTCGTGCCTCCTTTGTCAAAGATAAGGTGCCCATATGTGTTTGGGCTTACTTCTGAGTTCTCTATTCTATTGCATTGATCTTCCTTTCTATTTTTGTGCCAGTACCATACTGTCTTGATCACTATGCCCTTGTAGTATAGTTTGAAGTCAGGAAGCCTGATTCCACCAACTCCATTTTTCCTTCTCAAGATTGCTTTGGCTATTCAGGGTCTTTTCCATTTCCATACAAATCGTAAGATTTCTTGCTCTAGTTCTGTGAAAAATGCCATTGATAATTTGATCGGGATTGCATTGAATCTGTAAATTGCTTTGGGTAGTACAGTCATTTTCACGATGTTGATTCTTCCAATCCAGGAACATGGTATGTCCCTCCATCTGTTTGTGTCGTCTTTGATTTCTTTCAGCAGTGTCTTAAAGTTTTCTGCATACGGATCTTTTGCCTCCTTAGGCAGGTTTATTCCTAGGTATTTGATTCTTTTGGTTGCAATGGTGAATGGGAGAGTTTCCTTAATTTCTCTTTCTGCTCTTCCGTTGTTAGTGTATAGGAATGCAAGAGATTTCTGTGCATTAATTTTGTATCCTGCTACTTTACTCAACTCATCAATTAGTGCTAGCAATTTTCTGGTAGAGTCTTTAGGGTTTTCTATATATAATATCATGTCATCTGCAAAGAGTGACAATTTTACTTCTTCTTTTCCAATGTGTATTCCTTTTATTTCTTTTTCTTCTCTAATTGCTATAGCTAAAACTTCCAAAACTATGTTGAATAATAATAGTGAGAGTGGACACCCTTGTCTTGTTCTTGTTCTTAGAGGGAATCCTTTCAGTTTTTCCCCATTGAGAACGATGTTGGCTTTTGGTTTCTCATATATGGCTTTTATTATGTTGAGGTAATTTCCTTCTATGCCCATTTTCTGGAGAGCTTTTGTCATAAATGGATGTTGAACTTTGTCAAAAGCTTTTTCTGCATCTATTGAGATGATCATATGGTTTTTATCCTTCAAATGTTGATATGATGTATCACATTGATTGGTTTGCGTATATTGAAGAATCCTTGCATCCCAGGGATAAACCCCACTTGATCATGGTGTATTTTTTTAATGTGCTGTTGCAGTCTGTTAGCTAGTATTTTGTTGAGGATTTTTGCATCTATATTCATCAGTAATATTGATCTGTAATGTTCTTTTTTTGTGACATCTTTGCCTGGTTATGGTATCAGGGTGATGGTGGCCTCGTAGAATGAGTTTGGGAGTGTTCTGCCTTCTGCAATATTTTGGAAGAGTTTGAGAAGGATAGGTGTTAGCTCTTCTCGAAATGTTTGATAGAATTCACCCATGAATCCATCTGGTCCTGGGCTTTTGTGTGTTGGGAGATTTTTAATCACTGCCTCAATTTCCGTACTTGTGATTGGTTTGTTCATAGTTTCTATTTCTTCCTGGTTCAGTCTTGGAAGATTGTATTTTTCTAAGAATGTATCCATTTCTTCCAGGTGATCCAATTGATTGGCATATAGTTGCTTGTAGTAGTCTCTCATGATGTTTTGTATTTCTGAGGTGTCCGTTGTGACTTCTCCTTTTTCATTTCTAATTCTGTTGATTTGCATCTTCTCCATTTTTTCCTTGATGACTCTGGCTAATGGTTTATCAATTTTGTTTATCTTCTCAAAGAACCAGCTTTTAGTTTTATTTATTTTTGCTATTGCTTCCTTCCTTTCTTTTTCATTTAATTCTGCTCTGATCTTTATGATTTCTTTCCTTCTGCTCACTTTGGCGTTTCTTTGTTCTTCTTTTTCTAATTGTTTTAGGTATAAGGTTAGGTTGTTTATTTGATCATTTTCTTGTTTCTTAAGGTAGCACTGTATTGCTCTAAACTTCCCTCTTAGAACTGCTTTTGCTGCGTCCCATAGGTTTTGGATTGTTGTGTTTTCATTGTCGTTTGTTTCTAGATTTTTTTGATTTCCTCTTTGATTTCTTTAATGATTTCTTGGTTGTTTAATAGTGAATTGTTTAGCCTCCATGTGTTTGTATTTTTTGCAGTTTTTATCCTGTAATTGATATCTAGTCTCATGGCATTGTGGTCTGAGAAGATGCTTGATATGATTTCAGTTTTCTTGAATTTGCTGAGGTTTGATTTGTGACCCAAGTTGTGATCTATTCTGGAAAATGTTCCGTGTGCGCTTGAGAAGAAAGTGTAGTCTGTCGTTTTTGGATGGAATGTCCTATAAATATCAATGAAGTCAAGATGGTCTAATGTGTCATTTAAAGCTTGTGTGTCTTTATTTATTTTCTATTTGGATGATCTGTCCATTGATGTGAGTGGGGTGTTCAAGTCTCCCACTATTATTGTGTTACTGTTGATGTCCCCTTTTATGGCTGTTAGCATTTGCCTTATGTATTGAGGTACTCCTATGTTGGGTGCATAGATATTTACCATTGTGATATGTTCTTCTTGAATGGATCCCTTGATCATTATGTAGTGTCCTTCCTTGTCTCTTGTAATAGTCTTTACTTTCAAGTCTAATTTGTCTGATATGAGGATTGCTACTCCAGCTTTCTTTGGACTTCCATTTGCATGGAATATCTTTTTCCATCCCTTTCCTTTCAGTCTATATGTATCCCTTGGTCTGAAGTGGGTTTCTTGTAGGCAGCATATAGAAGGGTCTTGTTTTTGTATCCATTCAGCCAGTCTGTGTCTTTTGGTTGGAGCATTTAATCCATTTACATTTAAGGTGATTATTGACATGTGTGTCCCAATTACCATTTTCTTAATTATTTTGGGTTTGTATTTGTAGGTGTTTTCCTTTGCTTGTGTTTCCTACTTAGAGAAGTTCCTTTAGTACTTGTTGTAAGGCTGGTTTGGTGGTGCTGAATTCTCTTAACTTTTGCTTGTCTGGAAAGCTTTTGATTTCTCCCTCAAATCTGAATGAGCTTCTTGCTGAGTAGAGTATTCTTGGCTGTAGGTTTCTCTCTTTCAGGACTTTCAGTATATCCTGCCATTCCCTTCTGGCCTGCAGAGTTTCTGTAGAGAGGTCAGCTGTTATCCTTATGGGTTTTCCTTTATATGTTATTTGTTGCTTTTCTGTTGCTGCTTTTAATATTTTCCTTTGTGTTTAATTGATGTTAGTTTGATTAATATGTGCCTTGGTGTATTTCTCCTTGGGTTTATTCTGTATGGGACTCTCTGTGCTTCTTGAACTTGGTTAATTATTTCCTTTTCCATGTTGGGGAAGTTTTCCACTAGAACCTCTTCAAATATTTTCTCAGACCCTTTCTTGTTTTCTTCTTCTTCTGGGATGCCTATAATTCGAATGTTGGTACGCTTAATGTTATCACTGAGGTCTCTGCGACTGTCTTCTATTCTTTTTATTCTCTTTTCTTTTTCCTGCTCTGTGGCAGTTATTTCCCCCATTCTATCTTCCAACTCACTTATTTGTTCTTCTCCCTCAGTCATTCTGCTGGTTATAGCATCTAGAGTGTTTTTAATTTTGGTTATTTTGTTATCCATTGCTGTTTGTTTTTCTGAGTTCTTAGGAACTGTTTCTTGTGCTTTCTCTATTTTGTTATCGAGATTTTGTATCATTTTTACTATCATTACTCTGAATTCTTTTTCAGGTATTTTTCCTATCTCCTCCTCATTTATTTGGTCTTGTGGGTTTTTTTCCTGCTCCTTTGCCTGCATGGGGTTTCTTTGTTTCCTCATGGTTGTCCAAACTTTTGGGGTTGTTTGTCCTGGCGATAGAGGTGTTTATAGAAGACTGTCCAAGCCTCAGAGTAATGTCCAAGTGTTGGGTTAAACAAATGCTAAGTCCAGGAAACACATACATGTATAAGACATACAATTGCTGAATCCATTAGGACATAAGGCTCTGGAAAGACCTGACAGAAGAACCCCATTATGCTATCAGATATTCAAAGAGAATCCAAACAGAAATTGACAACTGAAACAGAACAAATCAGAGACAAAAGCAAAAGCAAACAAACAAACAAATAACACCTTACACATACAAACACTAATCCAGGGAGATTTTGTAAGCTAGAATCAAATATAGAAAAGAGCTAGACTACCACTAGACAGAATGGCGATTCTCAGAATGAAATTAGACAATTGTACTAAGAACTAAGATAAAGACAAAAACCTAATATTAAATACCAAGGCGGTGCATTATCTGGAGAATAGAGCATGGAGTCTGAGCAGATCGATAGTGTTGCTTATAAGTATGCTAAGATAAAATAAACTTAAAATGGATGGAAGAAAGGGGAACAGAAGAGCATAGTGTTATTGGAAATATGCAAATAAAAGAAAGGAATAGAAATGTATAAAAGATAGGGATGAAAGGAAAATATGAGAGATATATTGTCCACACTACCAAAAACTTAGCTAGATATAGAAGTATATAAAAAGGCAAAAAAATAAAAATAGAATAAATAATATCATTTAAAAATTAGGTTATAGAACTTGTAGATTCCTTAGGACTAAGATTGTAATTAATAAAGGAAAAAAAGAAAAAGAAAAAGAAAAAAAAAAATCCAGAACTGATCCCAGAATGGACCAGTTCAATAGGACTGATACTAATATTTCTGTTTCCTTAGAGTCTCAGCTGTAAGTGTCCTTCTACTTGCCTTGGGCTTTTTTTTTGCATTATTCTGTGACCAGCAGAGCTTCCTTTATTGTTCGTCTGTAAGCGTAGTTGTGTGGGGAGGGAGAGGGTACAATAGTGGCTCCTTTCCCTGGGAGTGAGTGAGCAGCGGCTCACTGTTGTTTCAGTCGGGCTTGGAGGTGCCTGTTGCAGAGGGATGCCAGTGGCTCAGGTGTAACAGAAAGTCTCAGAGTTGGGCCTCTCTCGGGGTTTTTTTTTTCTCTGCAGCCTCCCTGCAGCCAGCTTTCTAAGGGGTTTTAATCCAGCCCCCCCCCCCCCGAGTACCTGTGGGTGCTTGTTATCCCTGAGCACCTTAGGTGGCCCACAGGGCGACCCTCCACTGCCCGCTGCAGAGGCGCGAAAGAGAGAGAGAGGCTACGCCCGCGGCTCCTCCCCCCCCCCCCCCCGCCCGCGAGCCTGCAGCATACAGCCACCATCATGGCCGGGCAGCTCTCAGGGACGGGCACTCCTTGCTGCCGACCTCTTCCCTCCTGTCCTCTCAGTCCGTCACCTTACTGGCAACAATTTTCTTCACCCTGAACCAGCTCTTCGGTTCCCACGCTCCCGCTCTCAAACCCTCTGTTCAGCTGTGAATCGACATCTCGGTCCGGGAACGCTGAGCTGCGGTGCGGACCCTCCGTATGTTTCTCACTCCCTCCCGTCTGCCACAGGTCCGCCGCTTCACCCTCTTTGACCTGTCGTCGTAGATGCCTCCCTACCGGTTATGTCGGGCTCCTTGCGGTCCTTTTTGGTGTCCGAGATCGTCTGCTGCTGTTCAGCTGGTTCTCTGTGGGAATTATTGTGTCCTTCAGTGCATTCCCAATGCATCTGTGGAGAGTGATGCATTCCACGTCCCTCTACTTCGCCGCCATCTTTTTCTCCTCACAACAAGAGTTCTTGAGTCATCACTTCAGCATACTTTATTAATGTGATTTAACAGATTTCTCTGTGTCTGTTTCTGTTTGTTTGTTTGCTTGAATCTCCTTCTACTCTGTCCCTACTAATAACTGAATGATACTGAAGTCATATCTCTAGGTTCAGTTCCAGGGGAGAAATCCCTGATCCTGTTCTCTTTTTCCCATTTAGGAAGAGCTTTCATTTGAAGCTGATTGTCACTAATAAACTTATATTTTGGCTTGGCTTGGGGCAGGTACCCACATAGCCCTAAAGATGATGCCAGTCTCACTTGGTAGTGAATAGGTAATTTCTGCCTAGGATTGCTTTCTCAGCAGGGGTTTGGGAATGTTTTGTTTCCCTCAGGAAAGGGCAGTGGGAGTTGTACGCATTATAACGAGCCTCTTTAAATCTGCTTTACTGAATCTGAGCCAGAAAAATCTTTGGGAATTATCAATACCATGTATTTCAATGTCTGTTCAAAGTTCACCTGGCCACTGACTATTTTTAGAGTATGATATTCCATATACCAATAACTGTTAATAGTACAAAGTATAGCAGAAATAAGAACCAGATTTGAATAAAGGAATAAATATATAAAATTATTGGGTAGTTTCAGTTTCTAGGAGTGGTGTAGTAGTCAGGGTTCTCCAGAGAAACAGGACCAATAAGGGATACACACACACACACACACACACACACATATAGATATTATATGTATAAATATACATATAATATCATTCATTTATATATAAATGAATGATACTGGCTCACAATTATGAAGGCTGAGAGATCTCACAATCTGCCCACTGCAATGCAGGCTGGAGGCCCCGGAAATCCATTTGTATAGTTGGAAGATTCCAGTCCAAGTCTGAAGGTCTGAGAACCAGAGAGCTGAGGACAGAAGATTGATGTTCCAGTTCAAGTGGTCAGGCTGAGAGTGAGTAAATCCTCCCTCTCCCTCCTTTTTGTTCTATTCAGGCCCTGAAGTAAAAGATGATGCCCACCTTCACTGGGAAGGACAGACCATTTTACTCAGTGTACTGATTCAGTGCTCTTGCAGACACACTCAGAAATTATGTTTAACTGGATTTCTGGGTATCCCATAATCTAGTCAAGTTAACACACAAATTTAACTATCACAGATAGCCTAGAAATAGAAGACAAGAGTTGAGAACAGTCAACTAATCAACAAACCAACCAATCTTCTAAAGTGATGGTTAGAAACAGTATTTGAGTGGCAATCTATCAATACAAAGCACCAAGGAATTTGGGCTTCCACCTTGGAGAAAGGCACAATGTCATGAATTTCTGAGGGCAAGTAGAAAGATTTCTTTGCAGGAAGCATCACTGGCAGGTAGACATATCTGAGCAGAAGAAATTAGTTTTACTACTAGATCAAACTTTTAATTCAGAACAAATTCTGCTTTATTGCTTTTTAGGAAAGTCAAGAGGAAATGAGAATTGTACAACAGCTAAGGCAGTGATTAAGCTATCACAGGGTTTTGACATTATTATACATCAAAACAGAAAAAAGAATCCATAGTACTTTAAATAACACTTCTGTTTATTGCTGTTGATTGAAAACAGTCTGGTATAAAGACAAAAGTGACCTTTATAGTGCTATATGGTTGGGTAAATTTTCTGAGTTAACAGTATCTGAGTAATTCAAACTAATCTCTAACCATAATCAGCCACAAGTAACCTTGATAGTCATCTGAAATAACTAAGTCCACAGTGAAAAAAGAATACTCAAAAAGATTATGTAGATGATTTAGCCTAATCTGAGAACTGGCAAACTATGGAGGTTGAATCCAGGCCTCCCCTGCTTATATAAATAAATTTTATTGAAACATAGCCACACTCATTCATTTATGTATTATCTATGACAGTTTTTTAGAATATAGCGGCAGAGTTGAGCAGTCACAACTTTGATAACATAGCCTAAAAAGACTAAAACACTCACCATCTGGCTTTTTGCAGAAAGTGTTTGCTGACGCAGGGCTTACCTATCAACAAGCAAAAATAGTTTTTTAAATACCAATTTTTTTTTTCTGTAGTTGAAATAATGGAGATCAGGGTTATATTTGGTGATGGTATTTGGTAGAACTAATCCTCTGTATATAAAGTATTATGTTTACCATAGAAGAGCAAATATATGTCTGGAGAAAAAGAGAGAAGGAGGGAGAAGGGGAGGAAGGGAGGACACATAATTGGAAGGAAAGAGAGGAGAGGGGAAGAAAGGAGAAGGGAACTGAGCATACTTAGGAACAGAGATGAGCAAGGGCATTAGAATCTGGATCTGTAGTCCTTAGTCCCATTTGCTTTTGACGGGCTACCCTTCATTTTATCCTTTTGGTTCTGTAAGAAATGCCATTACCCTCACAGTAAATTCTTTTCATAAACTAGTTGAAGTCAGATTTTGCTTATGTGCAAATAAAATTTTTCTAAACAATTCAAGAAGGACAGCATATTTGATGACTCAAAGTGAAATTACCACACCCAGCAATAGATTTTTACCCAGTATGGAGACATAGTCCACATTCTTGTTGCCAAAGGTAACAGCAAGAGAATTCCCAAGAAAGCAACAAAGCACACTCAATAGTGCTATAGAAAGGAGACCCTTTAAAAATGGAACTTACTGGAGTAAAACTAGCAGTAGAGTTGTATTTCTCATTACTGTATGAAATATTTGTATCAGACTGGTAGACCTTAAATTACTAAGCAAGTTTATGCTATTTTTCTACTGTTGGAATATTTATTGAAATTGATTGAAGGAGTTATCAGTAAAAGTTTCAGTAATATATACTGAGTTATGTTGCTATCAAATTTCTATTTCTATTAGAAATAACAGAAGTCTGAATTAAGTAGATGAAAATTTGAAGTTTGCTTACTACCATCTTAAGTGTGCAGGACAATTTTATTACTTATAGTTTTGCACATATTTATGACATTATTTTTAGCTTGTTAAAATACTTGGCAATCAAAAGACTGCAATCAATTGGGCTCCTTTTTATCCTAAAGTGTTACCACTATACACTAAAAAGTAATAAAGCTGGTTAAATGAAAATAAACTGGCTCCTCAAGGTTATTTCATTTTATAAAAAAAACCACACTAACAGGTATTTAGCTGGACTAATATAATAGTTTCTGTGGAAACTAATTAAAGTCTAAGCAAAGCAAATTATTGGCTTTTGCGGTGACTCTAAATTCAACTAAAATAAACAAAATGAATGTTTACTATATGCCAAGCACTAAGCAAGTCACTGAGGAAAAAAATGTAAAATTAAAACATAAACTTATCCTCTAGCAGCATATTAACAGCTCATGAGAAGAATCATACCAGTAATTGAAAGATCATATATTAATCTTAAATAAATCATGATAAGAAAAAGGTTTTATAGCAATGGAATTAAACTCTGACATCTTAACTGAAACCTGAATATCCTAGAAATTGTGCCTATTTCTCTCTCATTCTTTGCTTTTCTAATAATATTCACCATAGTGATAGGTGTTCATATAAAACATTTTTCATATGATATAGTCATTCCAGGTATTTCAATGAAACATCTATTTTTTTTCTTTAAAAACTTTTATTGAGATACAATTGAAATACAATAAACTGCATATATTTAAAGTGTACAATTTGATTCTTTTTCTTATTAGTAATGTATATATGGCAATCCCAATCTCCCAATTCATTCCTCCTCACCTCCCCCACCCCCGCTTTCCCCACTTGGTGTCCATATGTTTGTTCTCTACATCTGTGTCTTTATTTCTACCTTGCGAACTGGTTGATTAGTACCATTTTTCTATAGTCCACATATATGTGTTAATATACGATATTTCTTTTTCTTTTTCTGACTTACTTCACTCTGTATGACAGTCTCTAAGTCCATCCACATCTCTACAAATGTCCCAATTTCATTCCTTTTTACAGGTGAGTAATATTCCATTGTATATATGTACCACAGCTCCTTTATCCATTCATCTGTTGATGGACATTTAGGTTGCTTCCATGTTCTGGCTATTGTAAATGGTACTGCAGTGAACATTGGGGTGCATATGTCTTTTTGAATTATGGTGCCCTCTGGGTATATGCCCAGTAGTGGGATTGCTGGGTCATATGGTAACTCTATTTTTAGTTTTTCAAGGAACCTCCATACTGTTCTCCATAGTGGCTGTATCAATTTACATTCCTACCAACAGTGTAAGAGTGTTCCCTTTTCACCACACCGTCTTCAGCACTTACTGTTTCTAGATTTTTTGATGATGACCATTCTCACTGGTGTGGGGTGATGCCTCATTGTAGTTTTGATCTGCATTTCTCTAATAATTAGTGATGTTGAGCAGCTTTTCATGTGCCTCTTGGCCATCCATGTATCTTCTTTGGAGAAATGCCTATTTAGGTCTTCTGCCCATTTTTTGGTTGGGTTGTTTGTTTTTTTGATATTGAGCTGCATGAACTGTTTATATTTTTTGGAGATTAATCCTGTGTCTGTTGATTCATTTGAAAATAAATTCTCCCATTCTGAGGGTTGTCTTTTCATCTTGCTTATAGTTTCCTTTGCTGTGCGAAAGCTTTTAAGTTTCATTAGGTCCCACTTATTTATTTTTGTTTTTATTTCCATTCCTCTAGGGGGTGGATCAAAAAAAGATCTTGCTGTGATTTATGTCGAAGAGTGTTCTTCTTTTGTTTTCCTCTAGCAGTTTTATAGTGTCTGGCCTTACATTTAGGTCTTTAATCCACTTTGAGTTTATTTCTATGTATGGTGTTACGGAGTGTTCTAATTTCATTCTTTTACATGTAGCTGTCCAGTTTTCCCAGCACCGCTTATTGAAGAGGCTGCCTTTTCTCCATTGTATATTCTTACCTCCTTTGTCATAGATTAGTTGCGCATAGTTTATCTCTTGGCTTTCTATCCTGTTCCATGATCTCTATTTCTGTTTTTGTGCCAATACCATATTGTCTTGTTTACTGTAGCTTTGTAGTATAGTCTGAAGTCAGGGAGACTGATTCCTCCAGCTCCATTTTTTTCCCTCAAGGTTGCTTTGGCTCTTTGGGGTCTTCTGTGTCTCCACACAAATTTCTGGATTTTTGTCCTAGTTCTGTAAAAAATTCCATTGGTAATTTGATAGGGATTGCATTGAATCTGTAGATTGCTTTGGGTAGTATAGTCATTTTCATAATGTTGATTATTCCAATCCAAGAACATGGTATATCTCTCCATCTGTTTGTGTCATCTTTGATTTCTTTCATTAGTGTCTTGTAGCTTTCTGAGTAGAGGTCTTTTAGCTACTTAGTTAGGTTTATTCCTAGGTATTTTCTTCTTTTTGTTGCAATGGTGAATGGCAGAGTTTCCTTAATTTCTCTTTCTGCTCTTCCATTGTTAGTGTATAGAAATGCAAGATATTTCTGTGTGTTAATTTTGTATCCTGCAACTTTACCAAATTCATTGATTAGCTCAAGTAGTTTTCTGGTGGCATCTTCAGGATTTTCTATGTATAGTATTGTGTCATCTGAGAACAGTCGCAGTTCTACTTCTTCTTTTCCAATTTGGATTCCTTTTATTTCTTTTTCTTCTCTGATTGCTATGGCAAGGACTTCCAAAACTATGTTAAATTGTAGTGGCAGGAGTGGACATTGTTGTCTTGTTTCTGATTTTAGAGGGAATGCTTTCAGTTTTTCACCATTGAGAATGAGAAACATCTATTTTCAAAGCTTTGAATTAAAGGATTTCCTAAACATTGAAAATCTACACAATATGTTATATTCCCCATAAGCTTAAGTGAATGATTGCATCATATATGAATATCTTAAACAAAGCTGTCTGGAAAGAATAACTCTCTTGAGGAAATCCTGTTCTTTGAACTTGGAAAAGATGAATTAAATGCCCACAATTACACTGAATTATTTACTTTTTAAGCTACAAAATATTTGTTGTCCAAAAATGTGGGTGATTTTCTTTGACCTTCTCTTAAATATTTTCTTACTTTAATTCTTTTGTCCTGTTCAATACCTAGTATGCCAGGCAAAATAATGGATCCCCAAAGATGTCCATGACTTGATCCCTGCAATCTATGAGTATGTTACGTTTCATGGGAAAAGGGAGTTGGTAATAAACAACAACCTTGAAATGGATATATTATTCCAGAATATCTGTGTGTGCCTACTTTAATCAAGTGAGTGGTAAAATTGAAAGAGAGAGGCAGAAGAGTGGATCAGAGACATATGAGCCATGAGAAGCACTCAACATTCATTACTGACTTTGAAAATGAAAGAAGGGGGCTATGAACCAAGAAACCTAGATGGCCTCTAGTAACTTGGAATGACCCTCAGCTGATAACCATCAAGAAAATGCAGTCTCAGTCCTCCCACCAAAAGGAAATGAATTTTTCTCCTAGAGCTGTCAATAATGAACACAGTCTTACTGACCCTTTGATTTTATCCTAGAGAAAACTGTCAGACTTCTGACCTAGAGAACTGTAAGGTAATAAATTTAAGTTATTAAGCCTCTGAAGAAATTTTTTACAATAGCCATAGGAGACTAATGTACCTAGTCATGGATCCATGGGAAAAAAAAACTTTTTCTCTCTAAAGCCAAATACATCTGATCAGGTTCTAAATCAAATTCTGACAAACAAACTATACCATAAGTTAAATGTTTTAAAATATTTTTGTTAACACTAAAATAATATAGAGTGAAGAGAACTTCTCATATACAAGCTATCTAGTCTCTATCCATAGCCACAGGGACCAGCATATGTAAGATGATAAATAAATATACTTGACTACTTACATAAGGACTGATTGATGAGCTAGAATAAGTTCTCAAGATCCATTCTAAAGTGATTAGAGAATATGACTGAGTGCCCATCTGTTTTTATGTTTTGAGCTAAGTTTTGATGAGTCTTGAGTCAAAGTCTTGAACAGACCATTCTGGCCTCAGTAAGAAAATGACTGGAGAATTCTACTTAGTCCTTTGGTATTGACTCTCTACAAAGATTACCAACATTCACCAATAACTTTTACAATAAATGTAAATTTCAGCTCCTGAACTTCACTGTTGTGATTTCTCCATGCAGTGAGCCCCCAGCAAAGGACTGTCCTCTCTAGATCATGTTTAGGATCTTCACAATTTTTATTCTAATCATCAAAAGTGCCCAACTTTTCCCCCTAAGATCAGAAATAAGGCAAGTCTTCAACTTTCAACACTTCTATTCAACATTAGACTAGAAGTTCTAGCTCATGCAGTAAGCCAAGAAAAGGAAATAAAACATATACAGATTGGGAAGTAAGAAACAAAACTGCCTGTTCACTTATGATTGTAGAGAATGCCAAAGAATCAAAAACAATGGAAACTTCTGGAACTAATAAGTGACTATAGTAAGGTTACAAGACATAAAGTTAATATACAAAAATCAGTTGAATTTCTATATATCAGCAATAAACAATTGTAATTTGAAATTGAAGATATGAGATGATTTATATTAGCACTAAAATTAAGTATTTTGGCATAAATCTAACAAAATGTGTACCCGATCTATATGAGGAAAACTACACAAAGAAGATGAACAAACACAAAGATGAACAAACACAAAGAAGAACTAAATACATGCTCCATATTTATGGATAGAGAGACTCATTGTTAGTATGTCAATTCTTCCCAACTTGATCTATAATTCTAATCAAATTCCTAGCAAGTTATTTTGTGAATATTGATAAACTGATTCTAATGTTTATAAGGAAAGGGAAAAGCCTCATAATACCAACCAATATTGAAGAACAATGTTAGAGGACTGAGACAATCTGACTTCAAGACTTATTACAAAGCTACAGAAATCAAAACAGTGTAGTATTGGTGGATCAGTGGAACATAATAAAGAGCCCAGTAATAGATCCATGCAAATATAGTCAACATATCTTTGACATAGAAGCATGGGTAGTTAAATTTAGAAAGATAATCGTTCAACAAAATGTTCTTGAACAACTGGACAACCACACGTGAAGAAAAAAATCTAGACACAAACCTTATGCCTTATGTCTTTCACAAAAAAAATTTCTTCATAAATTTATGGATAAACAAACAATGGCACATTCATACAGTGGAATCTTACTTAGCAATAAGATGAAATGAGCTATCAAGCCATGAAAAACATGGAGGAACTTTAAATGCATGTTGGTATGCAATCAGTTTGAAAAGGCTGCATACTATATGGTATCAACTGTATGATATTCTGCAAAAGACCACACTATAGAGACAGTAAAAAAAAAAAAAAAAAGGCTGTGGTTCCTGCAATTTGGGGAGAGGGAAAGAGAAATGAAGTGGTGGAGTGCAGGGGATTTTTAGTGCAGTGCAACTATTTTGTATTATACTGTAATGGTGGATACATGACATATATTTTTTAAAACACATAGCGGTCTCTTGCCTTCTGAGATGGCCCACAGTCTGTGGAGTGTGTTTCTCCCTTGACCATTCTCACATTCCAACACAACCCCATGCCCTGGCGTCGCTCTCGCCTTTTGAAGTGGACTGCATTCTGTCTATAGAATGTGTATCTCTCTAAATAAGTCCACTTCTTTACTAAAACAAAAACAAAACAAACAAAACACACACAGAACTACACACACAGAGAACACACACACACAGAACTACACAACACAAAAAGAGTATTATACTGTAAACTATGGCATTTAGTTAATAATGTATCAACATTGGTTTATTAACTTTAAGGTATGTACTACTCTTGTGCAAGAAGTTTATAATAATTGAAACTATGTGGAGATAGGACGTATGCTGTTTGGGAACTCTGTTCTTTCTGCTCAATTTTTCTGTAAACCTAAAATTTCTGTGGAAAATAAAGTCTGTTAAAAAATGTCTGACATCCATTTTCTCATTTTTGGCACTCTAATTAGAGACAACCAGTTAATTGAATATAAGTTGTGGCCTGTTGTTCAAGTGCAGCCTTTTTGAGTGAATTCTACATTTTTAAAGGATATCTCCTAAAAGCAATATTGTGTGTGTTCTCCTTCTTCACTTCTTCGACAAAGAAATAAGAGATATGTTTTAATGTCCACTATATTTTTTTGTCCATATAAACGTTCTAGTAGAATTAACTGCTATCATTCTCATTACTTTGTCTTTATAATTTTATTGTTAAATGATTTTATAGCAGTGTTCCCTAGGGTAAACGTTTCATTTTCTCTTTAGCAATAAAAACACTCTAAATAACCAATAAGATAATCTGATACATTTTAAAGCAGTATTTCTCATGGTAGATATTTTGGCCGCCCTTAAAGGCAATGCCTGGGGTTAGTTACATTGAAGCAAACACTGCTTTGGATTCCACTCAAATCACACAGTGAATAGACAAATGCTTTCCATATCTCCCATACCTCTCTCCCCCTTTCTTCCCTTCTATTGTTTTATTTATCATGAAATCTGCTTGCATTTCTTAAACTCCTTCTATTGTGAAATACTGTGAACTCTAAAGTACCTATCAGCTCTGAAAGTTTTTATGTACTGTGCTAGAGTCTGATGAGGATAACTAGATTAGTAAGCCCTAGCAATGACTCTGAAAGAGTTAATGGATTTATGAGAGATATGAAACCTGCACAAATTCTAACATGTGCACAAATTCTAAAGTAGCAGAATGTAGCAAGTGTTACAATTTGCAAAAGTAAATATCATGGAAGTTCAGAAAAAGGAGAGCTCAGTTTCAACAGAGGGATGTAAGGCTTTGGATAAAATTCAAGTTAGGCCTTAAAATGAGTATGGTTTCTAATGTTGACAAAGGGAAGAGGTTCGTTGAGGTAAAGGCTGTTTGCATATATAAATCCAAAAGTTCAGGAAAGGAAAAGGAGATGTAATTTTATTCTCCAAAAGGTGATTCACTTTGATAGGATGTTAAGATTCAGGAAGGAAACAAAAGAAAAATTAAATTGAAATAGAAGTCTTGGCCTAGAATAGAGATCAGCCTAATTTTTGTAAATGGCCAGAAGGTAAATATTTTAGGTTTTGAAGGTCATACAGTCTCCATCACAACTACTTCACACTGCCATTATAGCAAGAAAGCAGCCAGAGATAAAACATAACCAAATGGATGTGAATGCATTCCAATAAAACTTTATTTATAAAACCAGGCAATTGCTGAATTTGGCCCATGTGGCATAGTCTCATGACTCCTGACCTAGATCATAAAAAGGGACCTACATGCCATTGTAAAAAATTTGATGTGTATGCAGGAAGATTCTGAGTGGGGGTGTTGGATGACACTTTGATAGTGACAGTTGCCTGAGAATAAGAGATAAAAGAAGCTATTTTCTTTCATAAACCATCAGATTCCTCATTCTCCACTATCTCCCAACCCTGACCTGCGTCAGCCAGAATTTGGTTAGGTTGGTTTAGCCAGAAGCACCTGTTACCCAGATGTTTCCTCATATCAATTTTTTGATGGCTGATCCCCATTATGCTCTTTGGCTATAAATTGCCACTTTTCCTTGATGTGTTCAGAGTTGAGCCCAATCTCTCTTCCCCCGCTGCAAAATCTCTTTGCCCCTCCTACTTGAATGAAGTCTGCCTTACTGTTCGTTAACAAGTGAATGAAGAATTTTTTTCTGTAACACATATAAGTGATAAATATTCTGAGTTTTTAAGGTTATATACATAGAGTTGCAAAATAGTCACTTAGATAAAATCAATCAAAACCATGTTTTATTTATTATACTATTAGTCTTAAACCAATTGATTTTTATTTTTAGACATATCATCTAAAATTATTTAATTGAATTTTCAAACTGAAATGGAATATCAAAATAATCCTTAAATATTTTCTATTACTATCTAAAAGGGGGGAACTTGTGATTTTATAGCAATGACTATATTTACTCTCTGTGGCTTATGCCACTATTATTTCAAAAAGCCAAATTTATTCTATTATACAAAATTACTGTTCTTTCCTCTAAAACCATATATTAGTTGTTATAGCCATGCAAATAATTTCCTAAGATATATTTTAAACAAAATGTTTCACTTATTGATTTAGTGTATACATATCTGAAATTGGATTCCATTTTTAAGTTTTAATGCACATTTCAGATATGTGCATTTATGTGTAGACAGTCTTGGTAATTACATGTCTCTAATATCTATAGTCTGTCCTGAAGGTTTAAGATGTTTATGCAAGTAGGGATGGTCTTAATATAAATCCATGTGCCAATGTTTAAAATATGTGAGAATGCCTTTAATCTTTTTGAAGCTATGATATGCCAATCAACTTCTTGTGACAGATCCTTTGAAAGAAACCTGTGTAAAGAAACCCTTTTTAAATTCACTGTGTAGGAGGTAAGAAAGTGGGAGGCATTATGTTGTACCTTTTTAGGGTAGAGCATGGAAATTGCTCTTTCCTAACAGTACTTTATACCGATACAGTGTAAGGTGTTACTCGTTCATATATATAGGAAAAGAAAACTGAGACTGATCAATAAAAATATAACGTAGCTTTTACTCATTACATATGATTTCAAAGATTTTTTTTCAATGCATCTAATTGTTGGATGTTAGAACAAGGGGTCTGTTCTTTAAAACATGGAAACTGAATTTCAGTGAATTTAAATGGCTTAAGAAGCATATCAGATAAAAAGTGTTTGCGTTATCTGGACTCCAAGCCATGTGCTCTGTTTGAGAGAATTAATTTTCTTCCTCATCCAAAGAGTGGTTAGCAGACATTTCCAACAGAACCAGCATCCTTCCTTTCTGTTTTTAACCTTGCCAATATAACATTAAAAAAATAATTCTCTATAGAGGGCTGTTCAACCTGAAACATGCATTATATAGTAGTGATTTCAACGGTCTCTGTTTTGTTCAGCAGTAATCTGATTCTCTAGCTGTGATAAACTGCTCTGCCTTTGGCCTTCTAGTTTAGCCATTTAGGAATTGGATTATTGTCTCATAAAACAGAGGGGGCAATGATATCATTGCTTAATTATAATCAATATTAAAAGTTCTGAATTGTGCTGTTATCAGGAAAAGGGAAACTGATGGTACTTGAATGAATGACTCACAAAGAACATTTCAATTTATTTTTGTGTCAGGAAAAATAAAAACACATTTGGAGTGTAATATGCAAAGTGAAAGACAATCCCATGCACCGGTTAAGAGTCTGAGATTTTGAAACAGACAGAGCATTTGAATTCCAGCTATAACACTTATTCATGCTTTACATATTTAAATGTAAAATATGAACAAAACATTGTATCTACTAATATTCTTTAGTTTCTGTGAAAATGAAATGAGATTATATGCGTTTCATGTTTAACTCAGTGCCTGACACCTAGTAAGCACCCAATAGATTATAACAATTTAAGATAATATTGAGCTAGGCCTTTAAAATTAAGAAAAATTTCAACAGGTAAGGAATAAAGGAAGAGCATTTCAGATTGATTAGTAATGAGAAAATGTAAAGAGTTATAAAATTTTATAAGTTTATAGGGTGTTTTTATATTATGTAAATTTAAGCAGAAATTGTAAATGTTGAATTAAATTAGGAGATAATATAAATTATAAATAGATAAAAGCTACAATGAAACAGGATATGAATTAAGTAGTACAGAAATGGAATATAGAAAATCAAGAGTTATAGATGTACATGTTCAAGAGAACTTTATAGGAATGAGACATTGATTGTATCAGAAGCATAGGAAACAGAGGCATGTCAACATATGCTTGCATTCCAAATCTGTGTAGCAGTAGGGAGAGTAATTCAGCATCATTAATTGAAATATAGAAGTAGAAAGGTGGTATGTATGATATAAGAGAAAATGACACATTTTAATTCAGAAATGATGAACATCAAATACTAACAGGATATCCAAGAAGACATGTACAGAATAAAGACATAGATTTTATGCTCCCCATGTTATAGGGAAACTAAATGAGATCAGGTGTTATGAATGTTGAGATAAAACGAAGACACAAACTGAAAAATATCCTATAGATTATAGACAGAGTAAGAGAGATACAGAAGTCAGAGAAATAATCAGAAAACCAGAATAGCATGAAGTCTCAAAGATCTATGAGAAAAGAATTCAAGAAGATAGGATAAACAACTATCAAATGTCACATTAAATTCTAGCAAGGTGAGAAATGAGAAAATATGTGGTAATTAAGGAGTCATTAGTGACTTTCAGAGAAGTAATCAGGCCAAATAAGATAAAAATATATGTGAAAGGCTAGTGAGTGAATGAGGGGTAAGACAGAAGAGTCAGTAATGATAAACTCTTATTTTCAGAAATACAGTAGTTCAATGTAGTAAATGTTTATTTTGTTTTAAAGTTAGAGGACATCTCTAGCCAAAAGGAAACTGCAGTTATAAGAGAAAGCAATAATACTTGGTGGAACCAATTCATAGAGGAGACAGGAAAAGATTCATGAAAAAATTCTACAACTATTCATTGAGAACCTAATGGGTTTCAGAGACTGTGCTACATGCTGAGTGTACAAATGTATGCTGAGTGTACAATCTACTTGAAAAAAAAAACAAGAAAGAATGATAGTATAATATGATGTATCTTAAGTACATATATGAACACATGTATACACATAAATATTCTAGATGTGTGTGTATATATATGTGTGTATAAATACATATAATTATATATGTATATATAATAAATATATATAATTATATATATATAACTATATAATATATTATGAATACAAAAAACAAAATTGTGTCTACATCTACCTGAAGTAGAGGAGAAATGTGACAAGAAAGACTTGCAGGTGAGGCTGCAGTTGAGCTAAGCCATAAAGGATAAATAAATAAATATATTCATGAGTTACAGATAAGAATGGAAGTAATCTAAGTAGAGACAAGAGCTTCTGCAGTAGCTTCAAGTAGTAATGGAGAAGGCAATTTGAGAAGTTCTACATTTTCTAGTATTAAGATAGAGTTTGGTATATTAAGCAGGAACTACCAAGTATTATTTCGTAGCTTTTTGGGGGATAACATTGTCAAGCAAAATTGTAATATATTTAAAGTGTACAGTATGATTATTTGATATATATATATACATTGTGAAAGTATTCATACAATCAAGTTAATTGATATCAATACATCATCACCACATATAGTTACCTTGTATTTTCTTTTTGATGAAAACACTTAAGATCTCCTTTCTTAACAAATTTCATGTGTCTAATGCAGTCTTATCAGTCGTAGTCACAATGCTATACTTTAGATCATCAGAACTTATTCATCTTATAAATGAAAGTTTGTATTCTTTACCAACCTCTCCCCATTTTCTTCACTCCCTATCCCCTGGCAACTACCATTCTACTCTGTTTCTATATGTTTGACTATTTTTTTTTTTTTGGTTCCACACGTTAAGTGATGCCATGTAATATTTGTCTTTTTCTATCTAATGCCCCCCACGTTCAACCATCTTATCACAAATGGCCAGAATTCCTTCTTTTTTTAAGGTGGAATAATATTCCATTGTGTGTGTGTGTGTACATAACACATTGTCTTTATCCATTCATCTGTTAATGAATACTTAGATTGTTTCCATAAAACAACATGGCTGGAAAATGCTGAACAATCATCAACAGAAAGACACTGGAACTCACCAAAGAAGACACCCTACCTCCAGGGACAAAGGAGAAGCCTCAATGAGAGTAGGAGGGGCGCAATCGTGTTAAAATCAAATCCCATAAATGCTGGGTGGGTGACTCACAGACTGGAGAACAGTTATACTGCAGAAGTCCACCCACTAAAGTGAGGGTTCTGAGCCCCACGTTAGGCTTCCCAACCTGGGAGTCCAGCAATGGGAGGATGAATCCCCAGAGAATCAGACTTTGAAAGCCAGTGGGATTTGATTGCAGGACCTCCACAGGACTGGGGGAAACAGAGACTCCACTCTTGGAGGGCACACAAAACAGTGTGCTCACCAGGACCCAGGGGGAAGGAGCAATGACACCATAAGATACTGAACCAGATCTACCTGTTGGTGTTGGAGAGTTGTCTGCAGAGGTGGCGGGCAGCTGTGGCTCACCAAGGAGACAGGGGCACTGGCAGCAGGGGTTCTGGGAAGTGCTCATTGGTGTGAACCCTCCCAGATGCCACCATTAGCCCCAACAAAGAGCCTGTAGGCTCCAGGGCTTAAGTAGCCTCAGGCCAAACAACCAACAGAGTGTGAACACAGCCTCACCCATTAGCAGACAAGCAGATTAAAGGTTTACTGAGCACTGACCACTAAATTGGGTTAAAGTCTTACTGAGCTCTGCCCACCCAGCCCTATCCACCATCAGTCCCTCCCATCAGGAAGCACGCATAAGCCTCTTAGATAGCTTCCTCCACAAGAGGGCAGGCAGCAGTATCAAGCAGTATCAGCAGTATTTCATCTTGTGGAACTGAAAACCACAGCCACAGAAAGATAGAGGAAATGAAAAAGCAGAGGACTTTGTACCAGATGAAGGGACAGGATAAAGCCCCAGAAAAACAACTAACTAAAGAGGAGATAGGCATCCTTCCAGAAAAAGAATTCAGAATAATGATGGTGAAGATGGCCCAGGACATGAAAAAAGACTGGATGCAAAGATCAAAAAGCTTACCAAAGACCTAGAAGAATTAAAGAGCAAACAAACAGAGATATGCAACACAATAACTGAAATGAATAATACACTAGAAGGAACCAATAGCAGATTAATGGAGGCAGAAGGGGGAATAAGTGACCTGGAAGACAGAATGGTGATAATCACTGATGTGGAAAAGAATAAGGAAAAAAGAATGAAAAGAACTGAAGACAGCTTAAGAGACCTCTGGGACAATGTTAAACGTGCCAACATTCACATTATAGGGGTCCCAGAAGGAGAGGAGAGAGAGAAAGGACCCGAAAAAATATTGGAAGAGATTATAGTTGAAAACTTCCCTAACATGGGAAAGGAAATAGCTACCCAAGTGCAGGAAGCTCAGAGAGTCCCAGGTAGGATAAACCCAAGGAGAAACATGCCAAGACATATAGTAGTCAAATTGATAAAAATTAAAGACAGAGAAATGTTATTAAAAGCAACAAGGGAAAAATGACAACATACAAGGGAACTCCCATCAGGTTAACAGCTGATTTCCCAGCAGAAACTCTGCAAGCCAGAAGGGAGTGCCACAATATATTTCCAGTGATGAAAGGGATGAACCTACAACCAAGAATACTCTACCCAGCAAGGATCTCATTCAGATTCGAGGGAGAAATCAAAAGCCTTCCAGACAAGCAACAGCTAAGAGAATTCAGCACCACCAAACCAGCCCTAAAACAAGTGCTAAAGGAACTTCTCTAAGTGGGAAACATCAAAGAAGAAAAGAACCTACAAAAACAACAACAAAACAATTAAGAAAATGGTAATAGGAACATACATATCAATAATTACCTTGAAGGTAAATGGACTAAGTGCAGCAACCAAAAGACATAGACTGGCTGAATGGATACAAAAACAAGACCCATATATATGCTGTCTCCAAGAGACCAACTTCAGACCTAGGGACACATACAGATGGAAAGTGAGGGAATGGAAAAAGATATTCCATGCAAATGAAAATCAAAAGAAAGCTGGAGTAGCAATAGTCATATCAAATAAAATAGACTTTAAAATAAAAAATGTTACAAGAGGCAAGAAAGGTCATTACATAAAGATTGAGGGATCAATCCAAGAAGAGGAGATAACAATTATAAATATATATGCACCCAATATAGGAGCACCTCAATACACAAGGCAAATGCTAACAGCTATGAAAGAGGAAATGCAAGGTAGAAATAGAGACACAGATGTAGAGAACAAACACATGGACACCAAGTGGGGAAAGCGGGGAGGGTTGAGGGGAACACGAATTGGGAGATTGGGATTCCAAATTGTACACTCTAAATATATCCTGTTTATTGTCTGTTAACTGTATCTCAATAAAAGTTCTTAAGAAAACAACAACAACAACAAAAGAAAACATGGCTGTCATGAATAACGCTTCAAACAACATGGGAGTACAGATGTCTATTTCACATCATGATTTTCTTTCATTTGGTTATATACCGAGAAGAGGGATTCCTGGATCATATTGTAGTTTTATTTTTAATTTCTTAGAGAACCTCCATACTCTTTTGTGTAGTAGTTCAGTTTACATTCCCACCAAGAGTGCAAAAGGATTCCCTTTCTGCACATCCTTACCAATATTTGTCAACTCTTGTCTTATTGTTAATGGACATGCTAACACATGTGAGGTGTTATCTCATTGTGTTATCTCATTGTGGTTTAGATTTGCATTACATTGATGGTTAGTAATGAGCATTTTTTCATATATATTGGCTCATTCTATGTCTTCTTTGGAAACATGTATTTGGTTTCTGTGCCCATTTTTATCGGATTATTTGCTATTTGTTTCTTGTTTTTTTGTGTGTGTTGAATTGTATGAGTTTCTTACATATTTTGGATATTAATCCCTTATCAGATATGTGGATTGCAAATATTTTCTCCTATTCCATAAATTACCTTTTTATTTTGCTGATTGTTTCCTTTGCTATGCAGAAACTTCTTAGTTTTAAGTAGCTGCACTCATTTATTTTTGCCTTTGTTGCCTATGTTTTTGGTGTCAGAACAAAAGATATATTTACTTAGACCAATGTCAAGGAGCTTATCCCCTAAGTTTTCTTCTACAGATTTTACAGTTTCCAGTCTTACATTCAAATATTTAATTCATTTTGAGTTGATTATTTTTTTGTGTGATGTAAGATAAAAGTCCAATTTCATTGTTTTGCATGTGGATATCCAGTTTTTCCAAATAATATTTTTGGTATGTCTTGGTGCTTTTGTGGAAAATTAATTGACCATACATGTGTGGGTTTATTTCTGGGTTTTCTATTATGTTCCATTGATCTATGTATGTTTTTATGCCAATTACCATACTGTTTTGATTACTATAACTTCATAATATGATTTGAATTCATGATGTGTGATGCCTCCACTATTGCTCTTCTTGGTCAAGATTGCTTTGGCTATTTGAGTTATTTTGTAGTTCCATAGGAATTTTAGTTTTTTTTTCTATTTCTGTGAAAAATGCCATTGAAATATTGATAGAGATTGTATTGAATCTGTAAATTGCTTTGGGTGGTATGGACATTTTAACAATATTATTTTTTCTGTCCATGAACATAACATGTCTTCCAATTGATCTGTGTCTTCTTCGGTTTCTTCCATCAGTTTTATAGTTTTCAGTGTATAGATCTTTCACCTTCTTGGTTAAATTTATTCCTAATTATTTTAAACTTTTTGATGCTATTGTCAATGAGATTGTTTTCTTAACCTCTTTACAGTAGTTCACTGTTAATGCATAGAAACACAAGTGATTTTGAATATTGATTTTGAATGCTGCAGCTTTAATGGATTCATGTATTAGTTCTAGCAAATTTTGGGGGGTGTAGTCTTTAAAGTTTTTCCTATTTAAGGCCATAACACTTGCAAATAGAGACAATATTACTTCTTATTTGGATGCCTTCATTTTTTTTTTCTTGCCTAATTGCTCTATCTGCAATTTCTAGTACTATATTGAATAGATATGTAGAGTGTGGGCATCCTTGTCTTGTTCGTGATCTTAGAGGGAAAGCTTTCAGTTTTTCATCTTTGAATATGATGGTAGCTTTGGGCTTATCTATTTGGCTTTTGGTCCATACCATCTATACATAATTTATTGAGAAATTTTATCATGAGAGGATTTAAATTTTTCAGATTATTTTTCTGCATCTTTTGAGATGATCTATGTGATTAGTGCCTTTCATTCTTTTAATGTGGTGTATGACATTTTATTGATCTGCATATGTTGAATTATTTTTGCATCTCAGGGATGACTTCCACTTGACCATGGTGTGTGATTCTTTTATTGTGCTGTTGAATTTGGTATGCTAATATTTTGTTGAAGATTTTTACATGTAGTTTCATAGTGATATTGGCCTTTTTTTTTTTAATTATTTTTTGGGGGGTACACCAAGTTTAATCATCTGTTTTTATACACATATCCCCATATTCCCTCCCTCCCTCAACTCCCCCCCCTCCATTGAGTCCCCTGTGATATTGGCCTTTAATTTTCTTTTCTTGTAGTGTCCTTGCCTAGCTTTGATACCAAGGTAATGCTGGTCTAGTAAAATGAGTTTGGATGTGTTTCTTACTTTTCAATTTTTTGGAAGACTTTGAGAAGGGTTGACATTAATTCTTAAATATTTGGTAAAATTTACCAGTGAAGCCATCTGGTACTGGAATTTTCTTTGTTGAGATTTTTAAAAAATTATTACTGATTTAATCTCCTTTGTTCAAATTTCTGTTTCCTTATGATTCAGTTTGGTAGGCTGTGTGTTTCTAGGGATTTATTCATTGTTTCTAGGTTATATAATTTGTTGGTGTATAATTGTTAATAATAATTTTTCATGATCACTAGTATTTCTGTGTTATCAGTTTTAATATCTCATTTATATTTTCTGATTTTATTAATTTGAGTCTTTTCTGTTTTAATCTTAGTATTCCAGAAGGTTTGTCAATATTGGTTATCTTTTAAAAAACATTAGTTCTTATTTTTGTTGAGTTTTCTATTGTCTATTTAATTTTTGTTTTATTTCCTCTCTGATTTTTAGAAATTTTCTCCCTTCTACTAACTTGGAGCTTAGTTTATTCTTCTCTTCCTAGTTCTTTGAGGTGTACAGTTAGGTTGTTTATTTGAGATCTTTCTTTTTTCTTCATATAGGTTTTTACTGCTATAAAATTCCCTTTCAGAACTGCTTTTACTGTGTTCCACATTTTTTCTGTGTTGTGTTTCCATTTTCATTTATTTCAAGATATTTTTTGATTTTCCTTTAATTTCTTCTTTGGCCCATTTGTTGTTCAGGATTGTGTTTAATTTTCATTATCCATGAGTTTTTCAGTTTTCCTTTTGTTATTGATTTCTAGTTTCACACCATTGTGGTCAGAAATGATGTTTGATATGAGTTCGATACTCTTGAATTTATTAAGACTTGTTTTGTGTAAGACTAGAATAATCTGGGTATCAAAGATGGTGTGATGAAGTGAGCAGTGCTTCTCCATACCACAATCAGAACAATTGCTGTTTGTCTGCAAGAGAAAGGCTAGCTGCATTTCCTTCCTAATTCAGCATGCCAGGCTTTGTGGCCTCCTTATCCTTAAAGAGCCAATTAAAAGACTCTATTAAAAAAGAAAAGAAAAAAAAAACCTTCTGCTCTTAGAAGGGAAACAGAAACGGATGTCTAGTAATCTTCTAATTTAGGCTTTGAGTTCTTTAAAATATTGGTTAATAGATGTGTAACATTTGATTTTATATATTATTTACATTTAATCACACAGTGAACCTAGGAGGCAGGGTTTTCGACCCAGTCAGGAAATATTTTCTACAGTATTCCATGATTATTCACTGTATTCTTGGCAGTTGTAGAACCTTTTATACTACCTGTTTTAATTTCACAAATTATTATAATTCATCTCAAAATGGCTTATTTCTTTATTCTACAAAGACTGTACCTATCTATCTATCTATCATTTAACATTTATCTATTTTTGCTGTTCTATTCTATAGACACTAAGTGTAACTTCTTTTCTTTCTGGAATCCAAACAGTCACCTAGGTTTGACTGGGAATGGCGAACTAAGCATTTGTTTGGAAGCAATTTTATGACATTTAAAGCTTAAAAAAGACATTTTTACGGATCAGGGAGAAATATTTTGTTGGTGAAAAATTCTCCATGTTGAAAATATTTGCTTTAAAAATCCACAGAAAACAAACTGAATGTGCTTTTAAAGCTGGCTTGTGCATTGATGTATGTGTGTGTCCATTTATGTAATTGTGTCTCTGTCTAACCCTCTAACCTAACAGTTATAAGCATGTATACACACACACAAAGACACAATGGAATCAAAGTAAACTAACTTTTCTCCCCCAATAGAAAATAAAGAATTCTAGATTTGGTAAGTGTCCAATTTTTTTTTTTAATTGTTGTTGGGTTTCTTGTTTGTTTTGGTTTGTTTTGTTTGTTTTTTGTTTTTTGTTTTGTTTTTGTTTTGTTTTGTTTTGCTCAGAGGCATAACACAGAGAACTCAGGATTTACTTTAGAATGAAAACCAACAATATTAAGTTAGTGAGGAAATAGTTCAGCCAATTATAAACATCTGAAAGAGTTTTAGAAATTCTGTAGAATATATTCTACAAACCCACAGTAACCTGGATGAAGCTTACCCTAGCAAAACTCATATGAAGTGATTAAATTTGCTATAATCTAGTTAAGTCTATTTTGAGGTAAATATTTAGAATCTTAAAGGTTCATTTTAGCAAATTATTTCCAGAAATTATATGTAATTGTGGATCAGGAAGACACATGTTTTTTCTGCGAAGAGCCTCATCTTTGGATTTTTATTTTGAGTGGGTAGACAATGGCATTCATTGTATAACATTTATACTTAAGATACTTTCTTAAGAAGAAGCTAAACACTCTTCACTAAGTTGGTCCCATTTGGGCTCAGTGAATTCACTTGTGTCTCTGAACTAATGAACATCTCACTTGTCTAGGGAATCCTCTTACAATCCTCACATAATTCATCTTTGACAAATTACTAAGAAATAGGTTTATCTCCAGAAATTATAGAAATAGGTAAATCTTCCAAAAAGTTTAGCTTATTTTTAATGTGGTTCTGATGTTAATTTTTGAAAGATTTAACCAAGGAGGATTTTTTTTTAATTTGATTTTAACAAGGTTGTTTTCTTCCCAACTCTAGGAAATACCTGATTTCTCTCATTTATTGTACTGTCTTTTCTACAGTAGGTCCTTCCTTTTCCCAGATGCTATATTTACACCATTTCTGTGATTCTAGCTACTGATATGTGAATTTGCACAGATCTTTGGAGTGATGAGACTTAAGAAATGTTGCACTTTTCAAAATATCTGCCACCTGATACTCATGGAATAGTGTTCCCTAAATGTACCTACTGGCATTCTTTGTGCCACTCTTCACCCTCCACCTACGTCTCACAGAGCCAGAGTCAAGGGTTAGATCTCCACTGGCTTTTGATAAGAAAAGGCAGTTTTTACATTAAACCCAACTTAAGAAATATTTCTTCATGTTTAAAAGTAATACATCTCAAATATACTATTTAATACTGAAACATTTCCCTTTGACAATAATATTTCAAGATTATCATTCATCCATTTCATGTAGATAACATTATATTAATATAGCTTTTTGTTTTTATGATTGTGTGATTGGGCTCAAAAATATGTAATGGACGTATGGACACGGGGGTGGAAGGGAAGGTTGGGACGATTTGGGAGATTAGGATTGACATATATACAATACCATGTATAAAATAGATAGCTAATGGGAACCTGCTGTAAAGCACAGAAAGCTCAGCTCGGCGCTCTGTGATGACCCTGTGCTCTAGATGGGTGGGGTGGGGGGGTAGGAGGGAGGTCCAAGAGGGAGGGCATATATGTATACATACAGCTGATTCACTTCATTATACAGCAGAAAGTAACACAACATTGTAAAGCAATTTTTTAGATAATTTTTTAATAACTTTTTATGATTTATTTATTTTTGGTCATGTTGGGTCTTTGTTGCTGTGTGCAGGCTTTCTCTAGTTGCGGCAAGTGGGGGCTACTCTTTGTTGCAGTGCATGGGCTTCTCATGGTGGAGCATGGACTCTAGGCGTACAGGGTTCAGTAGTTGCTGCATGTGGGCTCAGTAGCTGTGGCTTGTAGGCTCTAGAGCACAGTCTCAGTAGTTGTGGTGCATGGACTTAGTTGCTCCATGGCATGTGGGATCTTCCTGGATTGGGGATCAAACCCATATCCTCTGCATTGGCAGGTAGATTCTTAATGAGTGCACCACCAGGGAAGTCCCCATTGTAAACCAATTATACATATATATATATGCTGTCTTTGGTTACTCCATGGTTATCTGTATATTTTGTTTTACTTGTAACTGGTATGTACTCATTGTAAAATATTGTACCCATAACATGAATCTGTTTTAGACACTGATTGAGGCAGTGATCATTAAGAAATAAATAGTCTCAAATTTCATTGGACATACACACTAACTTAGTATATCAGAGGTAATGCTGTGTTTTCCTCAATTCCATGATTTTCCTCTTGGCCTACAAAAAGACATTTGCCAACCTCCCTTGTAGTTATCTTGGGGTCATGTGATGAAATTATGGCCAGAGTTATAGTGCTCAAGATAATATATCACATCCAATCCTATCCATGAAAACCCTGCTTGATATTTGACATTCTACCATCCCTTCCGTATAGATCTTGAAATCTACATGATGAAGATGGCAACATTATACAATGGAAGTATTCTGGATCCCTGAGTCTCCAATTAGAAGAAAGCTTTCAGACATACAGTGTGATGTCAATAAGGGAAAAAAAATAAAAGCCAAAAATATGTTAAGGCTTTGAGATCGGGGGTTGCTTTCTACAGCAGTTAGCAAATAGTGACTAATGCAAATAGTGTGGTTATAAAAGGAAGACACTGTCTCCTTTTATGATATAGTAAAATTCAAAGTTTAGGGGTTGCTGCCAGTAATGGTAAGACATATTGACAAAAAAGGAAAAATGAATACAATGAATGACCATGACCTCTTGAGGTAGCTCATCTTGAATAAGGATATATTTCACCTTTATATTTACTTGGTTTTTATTCTGGTGAGAAATAAGATGCTGCATCTGACCATAAATGGATAACCTCCTGGGGAGTATACTTGTTCTATGGTTGTGTACTCTGAGAACAGGAAAAGTTGTGATGGAAAGTGACTGCGAATGGATGTCAGCAGGCCTCTTATATGTTAAAAAACAATATTCTGATTGTACAGAGGGAACTATAAACATATAAATATATTTTTATTAGAGTATTTTTCCAAGTATAGCGTAAATTTTTACCCTGAAAAATATAGTCATAACTCTTTTATACTGAGAGGAAGGAAAGAAACTAATGTTTATACATTTATACTTATAGGTTTATAATGTATATACTATAATGTTATTTACATACATTATGGATGTAAAGCTCAAAGAACCTTAAAATGTATTATTCCTACTGAAGAGAAAACAATACATCAGAGAGGTTAAATAATTTACTCAAGGTTATTTGATTTGCATGCAGGAGTTAAAACCAAAGTGGTTTGAATTTCAATCTCATGAATTTCTAATTATAGCACTTTTCCTTGTTAGTGTCAAGCAACCATTGAAATTCACTAACTGGTGAGAACATTTTGCTGTACATGTGGATGTAATGCCACTGCCTGTATTTTGTTCATTGAAAAATTTTTTTCATTTTAGATAGTTTGTAGGTACAGGAGATAAATTCTACTTAAATAGTTTTCTAATTATGAAAGACATTAATAGATGCTGATTGATCTTTGTGTTTAATTTCATATTGCACTAGTCAGAATACTGACATACAGTTGAACAATTAATATTTGATACTGAGAATTGGTGCAAGAATTTCAAATTTGACACACAGCTTTTAGTCATGTATTGCCTGCGTGATTATTTTGAAATAAAATAATTATTTTATTTGCCAATTACTGATGTATCAGAGATATCCTGCATTGTGTTTTGTTTTTGTTTTTTAATAAAAATTTTCCTTGTATTTAAATGCTTCTAGTATTTGAAATATATATCTAGTTCTTTCTTGTTTGAAATTACTTGATTCCCAGGAATATATCAAGCCAATGTTTATTTCTCCAGGATAGCAGAAGATAGTGAGAATATGGAAAAACAAAGATCCAGATATTCATTTTAACTGGTTCTTAATTCTTTCCCATGATAGTTTAGTCAGAGTAGACTTACTTGAATTTGCTTTTTTCACTGTAAATATACTCCTTTGTAAATGTGTAGAAACAAATAAATTGAGTGAATAGCAAATGTGTGTAGGAAGAGAAAAAAGAAGCAGAAACAACACACGTAAAGTAACCTTCAGCTGAATAAGTCTGAAGAATTGTTGTGTGATCATGCATTTCTTTGTGTCCTTTGAACAGAGATCCCTATAAAGCACCATTTCACAAACCAAGCTATCCTTTTTTTTTTCCTGTGTGCAATACTTTTCTTACTTATTTTTCTTTCTTATGTAAAACTTTAAGTGTATTTTATATTGTCAATTTAAATATTATAGAATTTTAATGTATTTACCTAGTCCACCATAAGAGCAGTGCTTATCTTTACCTATATACTTCCTTGCCAAAAGCAGATATTTAGAGAATGACATGGTTGTATGTGACAGCTCCTTTATTCTCAAAAATTTGACAGTATTTCCTACGGAAATGACAAAGAATGAAGCCTCACCAGCGATGCTTATTAAAAAGAAAAACAAAGCTCTCCTGGTGTGAGAATTATCTTAAAAATCCCTCTATGAGTAGATATAGAGGAACATTGTCACATCACTCTGCTCACAAACGTTCTGTACCTTCCAGAGAAAAATCCTAGCTTCTTGGCATGTCATTTATGTTCCTTCAGTATACAGTTTCCTACTTCACCCTCAGCCTTTACTCCTCCCACCCATTACATGTTTCTGCAGCTGTATTGGAAATATCTGCCAATTTGTAAACTCAAAGCAGAGTTGAATAACACTAAGCCAAGGCTTAATCTGAAATGCATACTCTTAGACTGATCTCTTAACTCAAATCAAGATTGGAGCAAGTGAGGCTAGTGTGGAAGAACAATTTTCTTATCTAACAAAAGAGTACCCATTACCAGCTGTTCTTGCCTCATTTTGACTACAGGTATCTTCAAACTGACAGAATGTGAAATTCAGTTACTTATGAAATCAAGGCTCTATAACATAAAAGTTGTATTTCAAGACTATTACTCATTAGATTTCCCTTATAACATTGTAGTTTTTCTTTCAAAAATGTAATTTCCCTGTATGCATTCTTGGAAATAAAAATTTAATGTATTATTATTTAATTACTTTTTATTAGAGTGTAGTTGCTTAACAATGTTGTATTAGTTTCTACTCCACAGCAAGGTAAATCAGCTACACATATACATATATCCCCTCTTTTTTGGATTTCCTTCCCATTTAGGCCACCACAGAGCTTTATGTAGAGTTCCCTGTCCTATACAGTAGGTTCTCATTGGTTATCTGTTTTATACATAGTAGTGTAATATGTCAATACCAATCTCCCAATTCATCCCATCCTCCCTTCTCCCTTGGTATCCATATGTTTGTTTTCTACATGTATCTCTATTTCTGCTTTGCAAGTAAGTTCATCTGTACCATTTTTCTAAATTCCACATATGTGCAATATTATACGATATTTGTTTTTGTCTTTCAGACTTTCTTCACTCTGTATGACAGACCCTAGGTCCATCCACATCTCTGGAAATGGCACAATTTCATTCCTTTTTATGGCCTAGTAATATTCCATTGTATATATGTACCATATCTTCTTTATACATTCCTCTGTTGATGGACATTTAAGTTGCTTCCATGTTGTGGCTATTATAAATACTGCTTCCATGTCGTGACTATTATAAATAGTATCTTTTGAATTATGGTTTACTCTCGGTATATGCCCAGGAGTGGGATTGCTGGGTCATATGGTAGTTCTAGTTTTAGACTTTTAAGAAACACCCATACTCTTCTCCATAATGGCTGTACCAATTTACATTCCCACCAATAGCATAGGAAGGTTCCCTTTTCTTCACATTCTTTCCAGCATTTATTGTTTGTAGATTTTTTGATGATGGCCATTCTGACTGGTGTGAGGTGATACCTCATTGTAGTTTTCATTTGCATTTCTCTAATCATTAGTGATGTTGAGCATCTTTTCATGTTTGTTGACTATTTCTATGTCTCCTTTGGAGAAATGTCTGTTTAGGTTTTCTGCCCATGTTTTGATTGGAGTATTTGTTTTTTTGAAATTGAGCTGCATAAGCTGTTTGTATAATATGGAGGTTAATCCTTTGTTAGTTGCTTTGCTTGCAAATATTTTCTCCCATTCGGAGGGTTGTCTTTTCATCTTGTTTATAGTTTCCTTTGCTATGCAAAAGCTTTTAAGTTTCATTAGGTCCCATTTGTTTATTTTTGTTTCTATTTTCGTTATTCTAGGAAGTTGGTAAAAAAAGATCTTGTGATTTATGTCAAAGAATGTTGTGCCTGTTTTTCCTCTAAGAGTTTTATAGTATCTGGTCATACATTTAGGTCTTTAACCAATTTTGAGTTTATTTTTGTGTATGATGTTAGGGAGTCAGACATTCTCTGACATGTCTTTTACAAGTAGCTGTCCAGTTTTCCCAGCACCACTGAAGAGACTGTCTTTTCTCCATTGTATATTCTTTCCTCCTTTGTCACAGATTAGGTGACCATAATTGCATAGATTTTTCTCTGGGCTTTCCATCCTGTTCCATTGATCTATATTTCTGTTTTTGTGCAAGTACCATACTGTTTTGATTATTGTAGCTTTGCAGTATACTCTGAAGTCAGGGCACCTGATTCCTCCAGCTCCTTTTTACTTTTTCAAGATTGCTTTGGCTATTTGGGGTTTTTTATTTCCATACAAATTGTTTCTTGTTCCCATAAAAATTATAAAATTTTTTGTTCTAATGCTGTGAAAAATGCCATTGGTAATTTGATAAGGAATCTGTAGATTGTTTGGGGTAGTATAGGCATTTTCACAGTATTGAGTCTTCCAATCCAAGAACATGGTATGTCTCATTCCTAGGTATTTTATTCTTTTTGTTTCAGATAAATGGGTTAGTTTCCCTAATTTCTCTTTTTGATCTTTCATTGTTAGTGTATAGGATACAAGAGATTTCTGTGCATTAATTTTGTATGCTGCAACTTAACCAAATTCATTGATTAACTCTAGTAGTTTTCTGCTGACATCTTTAGGGTTTTCTATGCATAGTATCATGTCATCTGCAAACAGTGACAATTTTACTTCTTTTCCAATTTGGGTTCTTTTATTTCTTTTACTTCTCTGAGTGCCATGGTGAGGACTTCCAAAACTATGTTGAATAATAGTGGCAAGAGTGGACATACTTGTCTTGTTCCTGATCTTAGAGGAAATGCTTTCAGTTTTTCCCCATTGAGAATAATGTTTGCTGTGGGTTTGTCATATGTGGCCTTCGTTATGTTCAAGTAGTTTCCATCTATGCCCACTTTATGGAGAGTTTTTATCATAAATGGGTGTTGAATTTTGTCAGATCTTATTTTGCATCTACTGAGATGATCATATGGTTTTTATTTTTCAGTTTGTTAATATGGTATATCACATTGATTGCTTTCTTTATATTGAAGAATCCTTGCATCTCTGGGACAAATCCCACTTCATTTTGGTGAACAATCCTTTTAAAGTGTTGTGGAATTCAGATTGCTATTATTTCGTTGAGAATTTTTGCATCTATGTTCATCAGTGATATTTGTCTGTAACTTTTTTTTGTGTGATATCTTTGTCTCGTTTTGGTATCAGGGTGATGGTGGCCTTGTAGAATGAGCTTGGGAGTGTTCCTACCCCTGCAATTTTTTGGAAGAATTTGAGAAGGATACATGTTTTCTCTAAATGTTTGATAGAATTCACCTGTAAAGCTATCTGGTCCTGGACTTTTGTTTGCTGGAAGATTTTTAATCACAGTTTCATTTCATTGCCTGTGATTGCTCTGTTCATATTTTCTATTTCTTCCTGGTTCAGTCTTTGAGGGTTATACATTTATTTGTCCATTTCTTCCAGGTTGTCCATTTTTTTGGCATATAATTGCTTGTAGTAGTCTCTTATGTTCTCTTGTATTTCTGTGTTGCCAGTTGTAACTTCTCCTTTTTCATTTCTAATTTTATTGATTTGAATCCTCTCTCTTTTTTTCTGGATGAGTTTGGCTAAAGGTTTATCAATTTTGTTTATCTTCTCAAAGAATCAGCTTTTAATTTTATTGTTCTTTGCTATTGTTTACTTCATTTCTATTTCATTTATTTCTGCTCTGATCTTTATGATTTCTTTCCTTCTACTAATTTTGGGTTTTGTTTGTCCTTCTTCCCCTACTTGTTTTAGGTGTAAGGTTAGGTTGTTTACTTGAAATTTTTCTTGTTTCTTGAGGTAGGATTGTATTGCTATAAACTTCCCTCTTAGAACTGCTTTTGCTGCATCCCATGGGTTTTGGGTCATCATGTTTTCATTGTCATTTCTTTCTTGGTATTTTTTGATTTCCTCTTTGGTATCTTCAGTGATCCATTGATTATTTTGTAGCATATTGTTTACCCTCCATGTATTTGTGTTTTTTACCATTTTTTTCCTGTAATTGATTTTTAATCTCAGAGCATTGTAATTGGAAAAGATGCTTGATACAATTTCAATTTAAAAAATTTTTGAATTTCCACGTCCTTTTTCTAGTTTTTCCTCATACCTTGGTGTTTCTAAGTGGCTTTGTTAGTGTTGACAGGTTTAGCAAATAAAAATACAGGGCACCAAGTTGTATGCAAAATTCAGATAAACCACAAACCAAGTTTTTAGTATAAATGTAGTGTAATAGTGCAGTATTTGGGACATAGTTTTGCTAGAATATTACTTCTTGTTTATTTGAAATTCAGACATACTGGTTATCCTGCATTTTACCTGGTAACCCTACATTTGGTTTCCTTCCTAAAAGGCAGTCCTCATTTAGCTAGATGTACCTTGAGAGCTTCTCTTTATTTATAACTAAACAAACCATGGCTATACTTGCAGAAACCATTTCATTGTATGGCTACATCAGGGTTTCTTTAACCCTTTCACAGTCATTATACATTTAGGATTTTACACTCTCTAGATAATTTCTGTAATCTTCTTGGTTCCAAGAACATAAGCACCTGATAAGAAATTTCTTTTTTTTGTCTTTGGAATTGTCTTTAAAACAAAAACAAAAACTGAAGACCCTCAAAACTTTGATTCATCTGTTTTTTGGTATTTTCTATAGGTTATTATGCTATGGTCTCCCAGGCCCCCTTCTGAAAAGTATAACTCTACAATATATGTTTTACTTGTTATAACTTTATAGGAAGAGAAATAAACAGGATGTAAAAAACTTGAAAATAAGTGTTTTTTTTTATTTTAGGAAATTATGTTTTTTTCCCTTTACTATTTTCTCCTCAGCACCTGCTTGACTTCTCACGGTTCCCAGTCTGTTAAGAATGTGGGCATTTCTGACGGCACAGGTGGTATCTACTTTAGCATCGAAATGAAAAATAAAGACTTTGCTACTTTTCTTTATATTTTTTCTAGTCAAGTGTTCATATGCCCTGACTTTTTTATCTAAATATTCATAGCTATGAAATGAAGGTTTTAAATTTTTTAAGTTAATGTACTTGGAAGTCTGTGTAAATTGAGGGAAAGGCATGCTGCCAGTTGATTTCTCTGTTGGATGATTAGTAGGATTGGGCCTTCAGCATTGCTTTATGATGATAGACCTGCATTTTTTGTGTTCTTTTAAAGATATCAAATCAAGGAGCTCTCAACAAAGATTGTATGTTTGGCATCTACACAGATAGAAAAATACTACAATTGACTGTTTTGAAATGTTCCTTTTGTGACATATCAGAAACTGTAGTGTGTATGTGAAAATATTCAGTATAACCTGTCTGGTGCTTAACTATACTGTCAACACCCCTCTCTTGGGAATTTTCATTTCAGGTGAATCCTTTCTTTCAAGCAGCCTGGAGCATGTAATTCCTCTTAACTTGTGAGTGCTTAGGTGACAAGGGTAGATTGTTTTACTTACTTTACTGCATTGCCTGTTAAGTCAATATACATCCAGAAATGAAGAGGGAAAAAATTCTCTCAATTTGTCAGCTCACCTTTCTAACTTCCTTTTCATTTAGTGTAGATTGATGTAGTTACCAAGAAATTAGGATTTGTCAGGATGTATTTTATAATTTGATTTACCATAAGAATCAAAACTAAATATCTTCTTTTGCTCCCTCTAAACAAATGTGTAATACTTATATACATATACATCCACATATACAAATGTATGTGTGTTTATATATTCATCCAAAAACTACATTCAATTACTGCTCTACTTAAAGAAAGATCATGAGTTGGTAACATTCATTCTCATCCATACTCAGATATTTAGCAATTTCTTTTGTATACAACCACTCCTCTAGATTCCAGGGCTCTATCTTTTAACTCAGCATACTGACAAAGAAATGTGGAATGTTTATGTATCAAAACTAGGATAGAGCTGAATTAGCTCCCTATAGATGCTGTAATAAATTGCCACAAATTTGATGGCTTAAAACAACAGAAATATATTCTCTCACAATTCTGGAGGACAGAAATCCAAAATCAAGATGTCAATAGGATCATAGCCCCCTGAGGGCTCTACAAGAGAATCCATTTCTTGGCTTTTTCACCTTCTGGGACAGCATTCCTGGCCCTGTGGCCATATCACTCCAGCCTCAGCCTCTGTCTTCACATTGCCATCTCCTCTGTGTGTTTGTCTAACCTCCCTCCACCTTTCTCTTATAAGGATACTTGTGATATCACATAGGGCCCATCAGGATAGTTTAGGATCATCTCCTCATCTAAAAATCCTGTTAAGTTAATAACATCAGCAAACATCCTTTTCCCAAATAAGGTAACACTGTCAGGATCAAGATATTAGGCTGTGGACATGTCTTTGGGACTAATCACCAGGGAAGATCTTGGCCACACTTGGCTGAGCTTTCCATCCTCAAACATGTCTAATGTGGTCATTTGGGTAAGGTTGCATTGCTTGGAGATGGTAGCTCTACAGTGATCATGTGGGTCAAGTAACAGAGGGCTTATTCTGCAAAGGAGGTCAAAAGACAGACATTCTCAAGTTCCCACTACTTTGCTGATCTGTGCTACTCCTGTTTGTAAAGCCTTGGCTCACACTCAGTCGTATTTCATCTATTTCTGTTCTTCCCAAGGAATCTTGCTGTTGGATGAGAAGAACTATGTAAGAAAGAAGTAATTCTCCTTCACATATATTAATCAAATCAACCCCAATACATTCTTCTCTCTCCCTACCATATGCTTTTACTTATTTACTTGTTTTCTTCTGCTACACTGTTGGAGTAGCCTGTGGACTGGAATTACTCCTTCTGATTGAAATTGTCCTCAATGCGGATGCCAGCACTATTTCACATAGGTCAGATGTAGGCCCTTTCAAGTCCTTATTCTTAATCCTTCTGTGGGTCTTCATGCCTTAGTACACATTGAGCTTAATAAAAGCTCAACATTTACTAAAAGCTTAATAAATCATTTAGTAAACAGGGAATTCAGAAGTTATGATTTAAAAAGTTGGAAAAGGGTGGCTTGTATACAAGAAATTCTTTATCAGTAATTTTCTCATGGCATTTGTCACTTGTAATGTGTATTATATTTAATTTATGTGTATGCCATCTATCTTCCCAGACAGTAAGTACCTCAAGGGCAGAATCTATATAAATTGGCATTGGAACATCTCAGAGTTTAATGTCAGGATTTGCACTAAATAGTTTTCTAATATATAGCATTAAAATAAAACAAAAAATTGAGAGTGAGAGGAAAGTGAATGGCCATCAGACATTTAAAAAAAGAGAAGCAAAAGAGAAAAAGAAACTGAAAGACAGGAAAACACAGTAGAGGTAAATTTTTGAAAGCACATCTAAGAGAAAAGTTGAATAAAAGAGCATTTTTTGCAGCACTTGTGTATAACAATTTTGAGACAGGCAGCATGTTAATGTGTAAGTAAAAACTATGAACAGTCATGAAGAAAGAGAACTGAGTGTCGAAAAAGTAAGCCATAAGCTTTTAGTTTGAACTTTGATGTTATCCATGGCATCAACCATTCAAGATATTTTAATCTAATACTACCCACAAAATTAGAGGCCCCTTTTTTCTTCTTCATTTTCTAGGCAAATATCTAGCAGTCAGAATAGAAAGCAGAGAGAAGAAAGTCCCTTCTCCCTTCACATATCCTCCTTTTGCAGGTGAAAGGAAGTTCATTGTCACTAAGTTTAATCATCAGAAGTTAGACATAGTGTATTAGGGTCTCTAATGTGATGACAGCACAGATGTCTACAGTTTTGCAACGGGATTTTTCCATCTGCACTTTGTGATTGAGTGTGAAATTTATTAAGATTTCATGGTCAAATGCAAGTTATTAGCATACTGCTAACAACTGGTTTAAATGTGAAACGTGTATATAAGTATCAGACAATCAGTAAATCATCCAAGGATAATCCTATTTTCTATCTTCTATGTGGTCACCACTTTATGAGGCACTATGAGAAGATGTAAAACATGTATATGACATATCCCATTTCTCTAAAAATGGATTATCTATGTGGAAATAACATGACAAATAATGAGGCAATACATAAAGAAAGGCAATGTACAGTAATTAGTAGGGAAATTGAAAGAATAATCTGACACACATGATGTCTTGAATGAGAGGGGTCCATCAAAAAGTTAGATATTAGCCAGGTCTTGAAACAATGTGTAGGCCTAGATAGATCACGTGGATTTTAAAGAAATTTCATGAATTTGTCACAATTGAAACAACAAAAGCAAAAGCACAAGTTGGAATGAGAAAACTGCGCTTGTATAACTACTAGAAAATTGGCCTGACCATAGCACAGTTATTCTGTCAAAGAGTACTAAATCAAACAAAAAACAAAATTAAGTACTAAATACAAATATTATTGAAGACTTTGAAAGGCAGGTAAAAGTATTACACTTATAAGACTTGCCAAAGCAGGTCATAATTTGTAATTTAACAAAATTTAATCAAAATAAACATCGAGGACTTATTTACATGTTTGTATTTATTTCTCTGTGTGTGTGTGTGTGTGTGTTTGTGTGTATGTATGTTTTGTCTGTGATGGGGTGGTGGCAATATATTCCTTGTATGTATTTTATATTTGTCCTTTTTTATAACCTGCCAAGTAACAAGGATAATGATTATTATTTAATAATCAGTTTGATGGTTTCTTTCTTGCTTCATGTTAAACCATTCTCTGCAGTATATTCAGAGACAACCATCACATTTTACCATGTATGCTTAAGTCAGCCTACTCAGAATTATTCTATCATCTGAAGACAGTATCAAAAAAGAGCTCTTGGAAAGTAGACTATTAGCAACCTTACTTAAGGCCTTTCTGCCTACTAACCAGGATCTGCACTTAAATTAACTACATGATATGAGTGTTACTACCACCTTTTCTTGTAGTTTCAATGCATTTCACTTTCCTGAGTTAATGTATTTGGTTCCAGCAGTTACTTCTGTTCAAAAATGCTTTAGATAATAATTAGATAATGAATTTAAAAGATAGTTTTTTTTTTACCATTTAGTCTATTGTTTCAAAAATTTAATAATCTTACTCGTTTTGTTTGATGGATCTCACTTTTTTTCTGTAAGTAGACATTAGGAAAACCATGAAGGCTACTTTGCCCAAAGTGCCATCATGTCCCAAATAGATGTTTGCTCAACTAGATTCAGAGTTTTTTTCCCCCAGAGTTATGTATGTACTTTAAGACATTTTAAATTAGCTCAGCTGCTAATCTACCTTAAATGGAAGCTATTATTTATCAGGTTTCTTGGTGCTCTCTCTGGTGAAAGTGTAAAATTAATGACAAGATTTTCCAAAGTCCACCATCTATGTCTTTTTATAATTTAACAGCATTTTGCACATTGAATGTCAAGGAAATATTCAGCAGCACCTGTGAGTAGCTGAGGCATAGATGCCTGACACCTTTTGGCTATAGGTCTCTGTGAGGCAAGGTAGGTCAGAAGCACAGAGGTCTATGTCCATGCTCAGGATTTATGAAGAACTGCAGATTGTTGATGTCATTGAAATTTTATGCCTTGGATATTTAATGCTACTATAGAAGATAACCCTAATCACTGAATAAAGACAGAAAACAATATTATAAAACAAAATTGCACTCACTCTTGAGGCACAGAAAAAGTTTAATCATGGAGGAATCTAGTTGGATCCTAAATATACTGGTAATAGAGAACTATGAGTTTAATAATATATGAGAAGAAGAAGAAAAATGTTCCCAAGGACCAGAAAAAGTAAAATATACCAAAAAAAAAAAAAATCAAACAAAAAAAACTACCAAAAAACCCCTGCTTATTTATAAGAAATATGCAAAGGTATTGACATCAGGGATAATACGTTCATCTTTCTGTTAATGAACCCAAAGATTGGGGGAAAAGGGCCAAGTATGTCTATATATTCCTTGCAAATATAAATTTGAACATGGATATACAGATTTTTCTGTAAGTTATAGTGTGGAATTTTATGAACCATGTTTATAAAACAGTATGGCTAGGCTTTTTCTTGGAAGTCATATAGTTTGCTGCATGTAGCTTCATATTATTTTATTCTTAGTTGCTCCGCCTCTAGCCCAAGCACTTGAAAACACCAATGATCATTTCCAATGAAATGAGAAATACTGGAATTGGAAATCACTGGTGTGCAAACACTTAACATCTCTTAAAAAACTAAAAAGCGTTCAGCTGTGAATCACATAGATTACAACAAAAATGTTTGGGCAAGGTGGTAACAGTTACACATTGTGTGGAAACAAGCCATTTATTTTCCATGGGAGCTGACAGATGAGGCTGTAATGTGGGCTGATAACAATAGCAGTCACCACTGTAAAATATTTTGTAAATGCCAGAATGAATAGTTGGAGTCACAACCACCTTTCCAAGTTAGTTCAGTTACAACCATTTCCTAGTATAGTATGAGAGAAATAGAAGGGATTGGTCTACCCTGCAGCTCCACTCCTTCCCTTCAAGAGCCTGGAACAGGAAGGTGTTGGTCAACTTATGCACTAGTAATTTTCATAGACAACATAAGGCTCAACACAAAAGTATAGACATTATGTTAGCTCTGGTCCTTAAACTATATATTGTCCACCAAAGCTCATAATGTTAGATGTTGGCTAACACACCACAACCTTGCCATGTGCATATTGTACATATTAAGAATATTTGTGCCCATTGAATTGCCAAGTGTGTAAAATCTGTCTTTCTCTTTTAATCTCCAATACTTAAGGCTTTGATTGGACAACTGTGTTAACTATGTGAGCAACAGAAGAAAGCCATTATATCCATTCTTTAAAAAATAATATTCCTCACTGAGTTATTGTGACATTTATCCAACTCTGGCACTTCCCATGTGAATATAAATAGTGTGAATTTTCTGCTTGAGCATTGGTGTGATTTTAAGTTCTTATAGGCAGTTAAATCATTTTATGCAAATGTGGAAGGCTAATGGTTTCTAAATGGTTTGTTCTTGATTTTTGTTGTTGTTCATTTGTTTTTAATAATGAGGCATTAGTGCATAGAATTATATGGTCTCCCTAAAGCCAAAAGTGGACTATTTTTGTGCCAGATTGCAAAAGCGGAGTTTTCAGTCTTTAATAAAATTTACTATTTTAAGAAAAAAATCAAGCAAAACCGATAATGGAGATATTTGTTTCTGGCAGTGATTCAAAATAATTACTTTGAGTGTAAAAATAAATAATATAAAAGGCATGCATTCAAATGACTAAATAGCAAATAAGTGAAAATCCTGAGAAAGAATATCAATGTACATCTACAAATCTGGAAAATGACTTAGGTGATCTTGCCATTTGGTCTATTTTCATAACAAACACATCTAGCAACCAGATGAGTGGTGTAGAAATCTGTCCAAATTTTCACATGGCTCCAAAGATTAAATAAGATTTACTTCAGTCTGGTCATTTGGCATATAGCATCCTAGCCTTAGGATATTGGAACAGTGGATTTTTTAAAATGTGGGAGAGTATTATATGATTTAATGTATTATTCATGAACTAAAAAGATTGACAAAAAAATCAAAGAGATTAACTTTTTTCCTTCAGCTGTTTTTTACTAAATGCAGAAATAAATTTTTTATTGATGCCTGGTCTTTGTGAGAACTTCATTGCTTCTTCTTGGGACTCCAAAGACATTTGATACTATTATATAGATCATAACCCTGATAGTGTTTGTAGTGTTGGAGACTTGACACATGTATCAAGGCAACTGCAAATGGGGCAGCACTCAGAACAGTCATTTAGTGTGAGATAATATATGTGAAAGTATTTTGTAAACAGGTTTTTTCATCCCAATAATATTTTATGTCCCCTTCCTCTACTTAGCTGTCTTATGCTTTGAGGAATTGGTCCAAGCTTAAGACGTGGGTTGTGGTTAGACCTAGGCAATCATGGTCATTGATCTCCTTTGCTGATGATCTGTTAGAAACTCAGACTTTAAGCCTGACCAGTGAGCTCATAAATGGGTATATGATAAGATTGAGGTCAGTAATAAGCAAGTGGAAGCATGCGGGAGTTTTATGGATAAGAAATCTCACTGTTTAAAAAAAAATTCCCAGAGGAAGAAGTTGGTCTCAATTTGCTAGATGTTGCTTTATGCAAATAAAAAACTTAGAAGAGCTAAAGCTATTTTACTAGCAGAATTGTTAAGAGGTGGGTGATACAGAGAACAGAGAGACCCAGAAAATCATGGAGAAATGGGATCACTCTGGTTGAATAAAGTTAGAAGAAAGACTGCTCTATATCTGAATTCAAATTGCATAAGCTAATTTAGTTCTGTATTTTTAATTCATTTTGAGTTTTCTCTAACTATTGACAAAAGCAGTTTAAGTAATCAGTGCTATAAAAATGTAGTGAATAAACATGTAGGAGCAATATAACACACCACCATGATATTGAAATAACAGTGGCTGAACTAAAATTTGAAGTAGTCTGAAAGTATAATGACATATGGGAATAACATTCAACAATATTAATAGAGGCTCCATTTCAAATAATATAATCTTCTCTTCTCTGGAAAATAATGTTGCTGGTTATACAAAGAGAGGATATGGAAACAATATTTTGTGTCCCCCAATATTTTGTTATTGTTACATTAATACTAAATCTGTAGATTCTAAAACCATCTTTCTAATAAAGTGTATTAAAAGCCCCCTCTTTTACCTTTACAAATATTGTAATAAAACTATAATCATGTACATGCAGACAATAATTTTTAGCAACTGATTTTAACATTTTAATCAGGAAAAACACTCAAAAATAAAACCTTCCAGCATAAAAGGAACTATCTGTAAGTTTCTCTTGAAATCACAGAGTATAAGTTCACTTATCATTTTTCATCCTGTCTTTCAACTATTTAAATTTTCTGATTAGATTATTGTCTTCTAGTAGAGAGCATGAAAATGAGTGTGACAGTGAAGAATTTGAAGAATAAAGAAAATGATGAGAGAATTATTTTAGAATGTCCTTTTTTTATTTCTAAAGAAGAAATTTGAGAAAATATTAGATCAATTATTATGATTTTAGAAATATATGCTTGACTGAAACACAGAATTTAGAGGCATTTCCAAAATGTTATCTTTATAAAAAGCAATAAAAATATGCTGAAACTAAATTATCTAAATTTCTCATTCAGGATTATTGATTATATGAACATAAATACTAATAAGTAATATTACATAAGTAATACTTTTCAATTAATTATAAATAAATAAGTAAATAAAATCATCATTATTATTATAGTTATAACATTTAAAAAATAGTGTCTACATGCATTCAATCCTAAAAGTAGCCCTGGAAATTGATAGGATGAGTAAGAGATACTCAGAAATTTCTGTGACTTCTCCAATAACATATAATTACTAAGTAGTTAAGACTTAACCAAGCCTTTAAAATATGGATCTTCTAATACTCTCTTTTCGAATAAAGGGAAATATTCTGTATTTACATGACTTTATAAACTTTTTTTAACCAATTTGTATGTCATGTATATGTACTATTTAATTTGTATAGCTCAACTTAAAAATAATTTTAGTCAAATCAAGGTATTTATGAAGCAGTAATAAGTAATTAGGAATCAAATATGGTTTTAAAAAAAAAAACTAAAGTCTCAAGGCTATCCTTCCTTTAAATTATTTCATAAATATTGAAATGCACATATACCTTGCAAATTCTATTTTAGTGTAGTGTTTACTCCATTACTTTTAAGACATTTTTTCCTATATGAGACTTTTATTTATCTTACATTTAATCCTACCAGTATCTAAATTATGATTATATGCATACATAATTTTAAGTGCAAACCAGTCAAAATTAATATTTGGTCTGATTTCAACCAACAACAGATTCTTTTTAAATTATCATTTAACTAACTCTGAGTATATAGCTAATTCTCAACCAAAATGCCCCTGCCTATTGGTTGTAAGGATAGAGTCAAATAGAAAGAATATGTTTTATGCCTTATCTCCCTATTAGTAACAGTTTGCTGTGCCAACAGCCATGCTGTGGATGCAGCATTGGAGGAACATTTTCTGCAGGAGAGACATTTATGGTTAACTTGATAATAAAAGGAAGGAGTAATCAGTTTTGTCTGAGGGAAAGATTACTAAAAGTATCTGAGTGTCAAAAGTTAATTAGACATTTTCTAAGCTGACAAGAATAAAAAGGGAACTTTATGTAAGTGGAGCAAAAGTGACAGCACAGATACTCATAATCCAATTAATCATGTCTAATAAGCACCCACTCAGTGTTTAGGACAGTGTTCTGCCCTTTGGGAAGTAGAAAATGTATGTAAAGTATTGTCTAATTATTACTGTTCCCCAAATGTACATAGAAATAAAAGTGTTAATTTTTCCACTTATGGGAACTGATGATGAACATTTCCCATCAGTTCTGCACCATCATGATTAACACCATGATAAATTCGAGGAGAATAAGTAGTTTCTGTGCCTTCAACTTTCCCAAGAATATACTGACCAGTGCTACAAAGATATAAATAATAACTAAATACTTACTTAAATGCTAATCATCACCATCACCAAGCTCTGCCTTCCTGTTTCCATTTTTACCCAAATAAATGAGAAGGTAGTAAGAAAAATAAAGTCTTGGCTAGAATATTATAAATTGCCTGTGCCTACCACCCACATTCCACCAATAATTGCCAGTTCCTATGTACTATGTAGACATAGCAACTAGGTTATTTTGGGGAACTAATTTATTTCATTTGCAGTTCATGAGACATCTTTTTGATGTGAGAAAGAGAACCCAAGTAATTGTATTAAAGTGCTTAGTAGAGAATCCTGGAGTCAATTTCAAAGGCAATTATTTTTATTTAATACATTTGAGCTTTCAAAATTATGTTTACTTTTCTAAGCATACTTCTGTTATTTTATATTCTATTCAAGATATGCTTATTTTTTTTACCTGCAGAATTATAGATTTTCCACAGAAGTATTAAAAAGTAAGAAATATTTGCAGGCATTATACTACGAAGGCATCTTTTCAGATATGGAACAACAAAAGCAAACTCAGATTTCAAGTACCAACTATAACTTTACTAAGGCCAAAAAAAATGTGAGTTAATCAATACAGAGATAATTATTCATTCCAATTGCTCCATTAAACTTTTATGAACCAAATTACAGTTTTTGAATTTTTCTTCTCATTTCAAATTCTGCACATAACTAGAAAACACAAGTTCTCTTTCTTATCTGGCTAGAAAAAATTCTAGGATTTAAATTGTTTCATAATATTCAGTACCTCATATCTCCTCTCCTCTTATGAGAGAGATTTCCCCAGGAGAATATTGGTCTTCTTGCTCTTTATTCAAGAATTATAAAGACATTAATTGCCAAATGCTATTTTCTTTGGTCCTGCAATAGGCTCAAACCTGTCTTGAATATCACTGGATATTGGTTAATTTGATAGCATCTGGACTCACCTAGGAAAGCCTAGAATTCCCTTTAGTCTTTCCTCTGTGAAGCAAGAGCTGTGTGATCTCTAAAAAGAACTGCATAGTCCCTCTGAGCTTCAATTGTTGTGACTGAAAAAAAATAAAAAAGACTAATAAAAGAGTAGTTCTTATAGCCAGGGTTTCAAAGAAACATTGTGTCAGTATCAAGGTTAATTTGATTTTGGATGCCTTTATCTGAATCAGAAATCCTGTATCAAAGCTCAAAGAATAATAACCTATTATCCAATATAGAAATCTAAAATTTTTTATATAGTAGGGCTTACAATCAGCACAGCTCAAGAAGTTTATGATTTTTTGCACATGTTCTGCTCCAAATATATACCAATGATACATAAATTTAAAAATACATAAGACCAAAATACATAGTCATAAAACAGGGTCAACAGCTAAATAAACTAGAAAAATAGAAATGTAGTGCAAAGGTGAATTCACAGATATGCTGGGCTCTTTGTGAGGAACAGGCAATGGTGGCTTCCAGGATATTGACTTCATGGAGATAAGAGGAATTAAGATAGTCCACAAGTGAGAGAGCTGAATTAAGCTTAACACTTAAAATCTGAGATTAGGGTGAAGCTTTCCCTCCCTGCCTCCTACTCCCCTGCTCAAGAATGGGTGGTGAATAAAAGTTCCAGACCAGTCACCAATATATTTATTCTTACAGGAAGCTCTACATTTGGGGAGGCAGGAACACATCAAAACAGCCTTGCCTGAAGACTATGAAACAAGCAGTCCATTAAGTAGATATCTGTATCTATGATATCACAAGAAGATAGGACTCAAAGAAACATTACCAGAAAAGTGTTGTAAACTGGGGGCCTTGGACAATAAGTTACAGAAAAATCTAAATAAGAAAGAGTGATGATAGAAATAATAAAAAACAAAGAGATGTACAAGTATTTAAAAAAAAACAAACCCTAAACTGAAAGTGAGCCGATAAATAAAAACTCCAACACATATGAAGAATTCTAATGCTTAGGAAGACAACAGTCAAAATGAAAACTGAGAAGAGTTTAAGTCAACTTTACAGAACTTTTACAGTCTATAAAAAATTTGAATATGTTTATTATGAACAATTTTTTTAAATGAATTTCATAAAAAATTTACAAATAAAAAGATAGGCAGAAGTGAAACAAAAATGCTGGACATGGGAAACAAACAATTAGAAAATTTTGAATGAAATATTCATCAAAAACTATATAATAGATATGATGATTCTATCACTGTACTGCCAAAGCCAAAAGTTAGTGATTAAGAAAATATTGTAGAGGAATGTATTTAGAACAAAACACCGATGTATGAATAGAAAGCACATATAGTTTCCTATATGAACAGTTACTGGATACATGAAAGAGATTGAATTCTTTCAATTCACAAGTAATAGACATCACAAAGAATAGAAAAAAGTATGGTTGAAAAATAATCATTGAAGACAATAACTAAGACTCTATCATTTGGAGAAGACATGAATTTTTATTTATTCCTTTATTTTTTATAGAAGTAGTACACTTATTGAAAATAATTAGACCATATGGTAGACAGTGAAGAAAAAAATAAAATTACCATAAAACACACCCCTAAAATTTTAATACTTATCTTCTACTTGTAGGCATATAATGATATGATTTTCATATAATGCTGATTTGTAACTAGCTTTTTGAACTAGCAGCATATCATGAACATCTTTTGACATTAATTAACGTACAGCTGCATCATTGCTTATCCTGGCTGGGAGGTATTCCATTGACGAAGTTTACCCAAATTTGAGAAACCAAGTCCCTGTTTTTGAGCACTTGTTTCTAGACATTTACTCTTATAAACAATGCTTGATGAATGTCCTTGTACCTATATCTGTGCACATTTGTTTAATAGTTTCCTTAGGGAAAATTCCTAACAGTGGAATTGCTAGGTCAGAAAGTCTGCAGTTTTATATATAGATTTTGAACTACATTGCACAAATTTCTATGAGAGAGGCTTTATGAATTTACACCAGCTGTTGACAAATATTCTTTTCCCCACATATTGGCCAATTCAGAATAAGAAGAAATACAGTAATAGGTGAAAAGAGGTGAATTGTTAATTTGTATTTATCTTATTGCTGGTAAGATTTACAATTTTTAAGCTTTTTACTGGCTTTTTACATTTTTTCCTTCTGATGCATATCTTTTGCTAATTTTTAAAATTGTTAAAAGTATTTTTTCCTACTGACTTGCAAGACCTCTTTATGTAGCTGTTTTTTCAAGTGAATACTATGTGCCAGGCAGGTTGCAGAATCTAGGAATAGATTGATGAACAAGGAAATATTGTCTCTTTTTTAAAACAATCTTTCCTAGTTTATTCTTTGTTCTTTAATTTTTGTCAGTAGAACTTTGTGGAGGTTGAAGGTGTCCTGATTTTCCTACATGGTTTCATCTTGTAGTGTCATGTTAAAAAGCCTTGCCCAACTTCAAGATTATAAAAACTAGTCAGCTATTAATTGAATAATTTATCTTTTCCTCACAGATTTGAAATGCCTGTGTGCAGCAACGAAGACTCAACACAGCCAATAAATAAATTAATTTAAAAAAGGAATGAATAAAGAAAATGTGGTGCATATGTGTATATAAAATCTATATATATAATAAAATACTATATATTTATTTGATTGTCACAAATCCATCAGTATCCCACTGCTTGCTATTTAAAGCACAGTTGTGTTTATTTTACCATAATTAGAACAACCAACATTAAAAAGGTGAGAAAAAGGAACAGTTACAAAAAAAATTCAAAAACAAGTATTAAATATTAGAAAATACTGTGAGCAAATATATGACTAGAAACTTGAAACAGGAAAATCAAAGTTTTAATGAAGAAATCATTATTGCAAATTTGTTCTAGAAGAAATAGAATAATTTTTAAACCACTTTAAAAAATTCAATAGTTTTAAAAAATCCCTATCCACTTGCGAAAGTCACTGAATATATATTGTTTTAAAGCATACTCTACCAAATCTCCAAAGTGCAATTAAATCTCCATGTTTTACAACACATTTTAAAGAAAATTGAACAGTTGTCAGGAATGTTACCCAATTTATTTTATGAAGGTAGAATAAAACAAGCAAGAGGAGGACAAGAGCATAAAATATTATTAAAAGTTTATTTATGAACTAGATACAAAATCCTAAATAAAATAATAGGAAGTCAGATTCCATAGTGTATTAAAGTGCATTATAATCAAGCAGAATTTATCTCCTGAATGTCATTTGGAGAGACATTATTAGTCTATATATAATGACATTGAAGACATGTATATGGAAATGCAAACGTTACTATCCTGCTATTCCACTTGAAGAATATAACATATAATACTAAAAACAAATTTGTGCATGAGTATATATAATAAAACATATATATGAAGCCTCATTGCAAAATTGTTTGGGAGACATGGGGAATGTTGAAAATATTGAGGGAAAACTTACATGTTATTTAATGAGAAAATAGAGATAAACATATTTATATGATGCAATAACAGTGAAATAAAATGGCTAGAGCTGTCAGTATCAAAATATTTAAATATAAATATATATTATAAATTAAAAACTCACATTGCAGAGGAGTACGTAGGTTATAGGCAGTGAAAATACAAAAGCATTTTTTAAAAACACTCAAATTCAGAATGGTATTTACCTCTGGGTAGTATCAGAGAGCAATGAAGTATGTGAGGGATATATAGAAGGCTTTAAATTATTAGCCATTACTTATCTCCCTATTTAAAAAAAATTCTGGCAAACATTTAAAAGTATTTATATTTGAGAAAACAGATGGCTGGTATATGATATGAGCATTATTATTCTTTGTACATTTTGAAATATTGTGTAGCAAAAACTTTGTCAAAAATTAAAAATTCATTATTCTTTGTGAGAATTATATTTTTAAAAAATTTGAATTTTTTTTAAAAGTGTTTATATTGCCAAATAAAAACAAATCCAGAACTAGATAAGGAGAGACTTGGGGGACTATCGCAAGAGGGAGCTATCTCCCACCACAAGATCTGCAAGTGTATCAAAGACTGGGCAGAAAAGGGGCTTTTCTTTTTTAAAGAGGAGTAAACAAGGGTGGAAAGAATGGGGTAGGAGAAAGTGAGATGGGGTGGGTGGTGTGATGGGACAGTTGATCAGGGAATGTCTTTCTCCGAGGTCAGCAGAAAGGACATATGCTGAGTTAGGCTGAGGGTTGGTCAAAATTCAGGGATTTAAGTGAAGAGAAACTTAACTAAAGGTTGGTCAATCAGGTGTTTAGCCCAGATTAGTCAGTGGGAACAATCAATTCAGTTACTAATTTAGGAGGCAAAGAATAGGAATTTGGAGGGTCTGTGTCTGGTCTTGTCATAGGTAAACAAGGGGTCATCTGCAAATCATATCACGAAGAGTGATTCTTCACAGTATGCCATTCCTAGGAACACAGAAGCTAGGGGATTTATTTATCCATCACTCTTTTCAGAACCACAAACCTCAGACAGGGTTTAAAATTATCAATATTTGGAAGTCACTAAATGGTAATCTGTATATAAGTCTTCTCCAGAACCATTTGACAAGTTTTTTTAATCTAAACTTTTAAGTGAAACAAGGTGTACCATTCCTTTTCTGACATTAGAGACCAGGTCATATTGGAAAGAGACTAGGAGAAGTCAGTGGAGGAACTAAGTCATAGCTCTCAAAATCACAGCTAAATCAGATCAATAGCATCATTAATAACGACTGGCCTATTTTATATTGTTTACTTGGTTAGTTCATGTTTTTGTTTGTTTGTTCTTAATGTGTTTGATTATCTTTAGGTTGGTATACACTTCTGTTTCCCAAAGGAAAGCCACAGTCCTAAAGCCTTCACTGGCTGTCTCACAGGTTCATCTCTCTTTCCTGGCCATTGATTTGAGATTGAAACCCCTAGAATAAACAAAAATCCAGCTATGATGGTTTTCCTGAATATTACTGTTTTCATATAATTACTTTGAGAGGGACTAGATGAAATTGAAGGTCCCTCTCGATCTCAAAAATGTTCCATTTTCATTCTCCATTATAGTGAAAATACTTCTTACAAACAAGATCTTAAATTATGAAATGATAGAAATAACATTTTAGAAATTTATAATACTTCAGATAATTGTTTACTTAAAATTTTTATTTTTCTAGATTGGAGACTAAAAAATCAAACCAAAAGGGTCTATAGAAGATACATTTCAACCTATTTGTCTCCCAGTAGATAAAAATTTAAAAAACACACTTTCAAATGTGGTATCTAACTTAAGCGTAAGTATATTTCTGTATTATTCTGCAGAACAGCAGAACAAAAGTGATTAAATTTGAAACACTATTAATTTTTTATAAAGTTTATAGCCACTATAAAGTGCAATTGTGAGAAAAGTATGGATATCTAGATCGACGTTTATATTTTGTCATAGATTAACACAATGCATTTTAAGATACTTTTGTTCATACTTTTGTAATGTGAATACAAACAAAATTGCAAATATATAAAATATTGTGTTTAATTATAAGTCCTGTTACCTTGTTTTGATTTGACATTTTTAAACCAACATTTTATCATTTATTTTAAATTGATTTTTAAACTTTTTTAAATTTAATTTTCTTTTATATTAGGGTATAGTTGATTCACAATGTTGGGTTAGTTTCAGCACACTTTATATAGCAAAGTGATTCAGTTATACATATACATATATCTATTCTTTTTCAGATTATTTTCCCATATAGTTATTACAGAATATTGAGTATAGTTCCTTGTGCTATACAGTAGGTCTTTGTTGATTATTTTACATATAGTAGTTTTTTTAACTTACTTTTGAATGGTAGTTTTCATGATCAAATACTAACACAATGACTATAAATCAGAATTATCACATACAGATAAGTATTTGGACAAGAAATATTTAATGATTTTTTGTTGTTTCCATGAATCAAAACATATTATAAATTTCTCACCTTTTTATGTCTTTTCTGCAAAGTCAACAAAAAACTATTTGAGTGAGTATTAGGTTTGTATAGAATGGATGCCAAGTTCTGATAAGGTAGACAAAGATACTACAATAGCTAATTAATATTGTTTTATGCCAGACTCCCACTCTGCCCATTCTCATGACAGTTTCTTCTCTATTCCCAGCATGCATAATAGCCATGATCTCTAACTTAGAGTCACACACTACTAGAAACATCAGTTTCTAGATGATTTTAAAATAATAAAATCTTACTTATCTAACAGTATAAAATAAGATAATATATAGTGTTAAACCACAGTGCCCTCTACCAATCTCAAGACATTTTGGTATAGGTTGCAATCTATTACACTTATATATATTACTGCCCATTTATTCCATCATGAACTTTATTCATCTTTGAATCCCAAGAAGTTTGCATAGTATTTAATATGTAACAAAGACTCCATAAATGTTGCACAGTGAATAAGTAAACCAGTGCAATTACTTTCACTATCTGAGCTCCTTCCTCATCATTGTAATAATTCCAATTCATCAGAAATAGAAGGATTCATTTAAATAATATAATGAATGCAAGGTATTTCATATAGTGCTTGCCAACTTGCCATAAAAGTAATAGATACATCTATTACTGCATTTACAATATCTATATGGATTAACTGTATATATATACAGTATATACATATAGTATATGTTGACTTAAGTAGTTAATCCATATATAGAGAGAGAGAGATATATAAATATATATATATAAATCATTATTTCATTCATATTTATACTGACCCAAAAGGTAGGTGTTATAATCATAGTCATTTTAAAGTTGAATAAGCTGAAGCACAGAGCGTTTAAGTAATGTAACAAAGGGCACACAGCCAGTAGAGTATGCCTCTCTACCCAAAGTCTGTCCTTGTTTTACTATGCCACATTTCCTGGAGTTGATCAATAAATGTTTACTGAGTGGTTGATACTAGTAATTTTTCTTAGGTATAATTTCATGTATAATAAAGTGAAAATAGTAGAAGCTTCATAGTATCATATGGAGTGGTAAAACAAGTGAAATAAGTGAAAAATACTTGAAATTTATTCTGGCACATAATAGGCTTTATTCAATTTTATTTATCAACCAGGAATCCCTGTCACATGTTGAATACAGATTGTATGTTAACAGAAGTTGAATTGTTCTAATTAATACACCCTAAAGCCTCCATTTCAGCTAAAATAATATTTATTTTACATATATTTTACCTGTTCCTTGGTCATAATGCTATAAATAGGATCTCCTAATATTCTAAACAGATACATATTCTCCTATGATTTTGGTATATTGTCTCAAAATTTTCTACAGTTTAATCTCATATAATTTATTTCTTTCCTAATTTAATTTTGCAAATCATTCCCCAGTTCAGACCACCTTGAATATTCCCATAGGATGCTCCCCACAGCAAGGAATACTGCCATTTTCAATCAGGAATTAAATGTAAAGAATTGTTGAGAAGCAATCATTCCATGCACATGGGACAATTAAAATCCTTTCAAACAGAATCATTTTAGTAGACAACTTTTTTATTTTTTTTTATTTTTGGGGGGGTACACCAAGTTCAATCATCTGTTTTTATACCCATATCCCCATATTCCCTCCCTCCCTTGACTCCCCCCCACCCTCCCTCGAGTCCCCCCCACCCTGCCCGTCCCAGTCCTCTAAGGCATCTTCCATCCTGGAGTTGAACTCCCTTTGTTATACAACAACTTCCCACTGGCTATCTATTTTACAGTTGGTAGTATATATATGTAGTAGACAACTTTTAAATTTTTGTTAATCATGACTTTGATTTAGGCAAGTTATTTTGGTTCTGGGTTTGGGATTTACCCTCTACTGAAGTTCTACTAGTTATGAATTTATGACTATTATCTTCAGTAAGTGCAAAAATAGTAGGTAGTTAAAAGATGGTTACATAAAGGATTCCCTTAGCTACTCAGAATAGAGCAATAGCCTGGAATTTGTCCTTGCCTTCTGTAGGTTTATAAGAGTAAAAGAAACAACTTTCTTTTTATACTTTGAAAAAAAAATTATCCTAATGCTCTATGATAGGGATGTACAAATACACAAAGCCTCATCTTCAGTGTAGCCTTTACTGTTAACTGTATAGGCACCACAAATCAGTGGCTCCAGCTTCCAATAATAAAGACAGGATTCTCATGGATTTTCATCTTGATCCAGTATCACAGCCAAATACATATTTGAAGAGAGCAGAATACACCACTGTATTCTGTATTGGGATAAGAAATAAGTACCGGAAAGAACTGGTTTCTGGTGAATCTAAGTCAGGCAGTGATATGGGAGGCTGTATGATGATAATAAATGCAAGATATGTTCAAAGAGCTTTCAAAAGTATGGTTAGCTTCTAATAAGATAAGGTGAGGAAGCCACTCAGGGCAAATTCCTGGGTAGGGACCAGAATTGCCTAAACATTTTAGTCACACATTTTTCGTTATTCTTGATGTCTTTTCATCAGTTTTAACTAATGTATCAATATGTTACACTGAAAATAGGTGAGAACACTTCTGCTTGTAAATTTGGAAGTGTAACTACTAGAGGACTTGTACTGTCATAACAACAATAAAATTGTGCTTAATAGGTGAAGCAATAGTTTTAAGACATTGCACAATAGTCAACATGCACTGTGGTTTCAGCAAGAAGCAAAATGAATAAGGTGAACCTTACAACTACTGTTTCAGTTGTCTTCCAAGAGAAAATTTCTTGACTTTAAGAAAGAAAGGAAGAACACAAAAATCAAAAAATCTGGTGGTCTTGATGAACTAAGGGGAAAAGAATATCTGAATCAAAAGAGATAAAGATCAGAGTATGGGGAGGCCATTGTAGCTAGAATATGAAGATATAGGGCCACAGTGGAAGCAGATTTGAAGAGACTGTTTCAGAAAACTCTATAGTATCCCCTTAAGTCTTTGACTGTATACCAATATACACATATATAGAAAATATCCCACAAGGCTAGCAAAGAACTATTGCCAGGAAAAGCACAGTTACTAGAGTTCACAAAGAACAAAGAATTGCTCAAGTTTCTATCATTTTGATTATACAAACCTTATCAAACATATGGGATATTCTTGAGAGACCGCAGAAGTGTAACATCATAATATCATAGTAGTCTGATTTAAATAGCCGCATGTAAAGGACATTCTTGTAGACACATCTTTAAAAAGCAAAGCAAAATAAAAAAATCTTAAATAGCTCAAGCTGATCTACAAGTAACTTAAATGTTCCTTTAAAACAATACAAAATCTCCATCAGACAACAAATTGTTCTAAATGACAGGATAAGACTCCCTTGTGGGGTCTTTTTTTTTTTTTTTTTTACAGAGTAGGGATGTCTAATTTCTCTTATTTCTTTTTTTTATTTTTTTATTTATACACATATTCCTGTATCCCTCCCTCCCTAAACTCCACCACCCCCTCCCTGCCCCAGTCCTCTAAGGCATCATGCATCCTCGAGTACAACTACCTTTCTTATACAGCAACTTCCCAGTGGCTATCTATTGTACAGTTGGTAGGATATATATGTCTATTCTACTCTCTCACTCCATCCCAGCTTCCGCTTCACCTCCCGCCCCGCCAAACCTTGAGTTCTCCAGTCCATTCTCTGCTTCCGCGTCCTTGTTCTTGTCTTGTCACTGAGTTCATCACTACCATTTTTAGATTCCATATATATGAGTTAGCATACAATATTTGTCTTTCTCTTTCTGACTTACTTCACTCTGTATGACAGACTCTAGGTCTATCCACCTCATTACATATAACGTCATCTCATTCCTTTTTATAGCTGAGTAATATTCCATTGTATATATATGCCACATCTTCTTTATCCATTCATTTGCTGATGGGCATTTAGGTTGCTACCATGTCCTGGGTATTGTAAATAGTGCTGCAATAAACATTATGGTACATGTTTCTTTTGGGATTATGGTTTTCTCTGGGTATCTGCCCAGTAGTGGGATTACTGGATCACATGGTAGTTCTATTCATAGTTTTTTAAGGAACTTCCAAACTCTTTTCCATAGCGGCTGTACCAACTTACATTCCCACCAACAGTGCAGGAGACTTCCCTTTTCTCCACACCCTCTCCAACATTTGTTATTTCCAGTTTTTGTGATGATGGCCATTCTGAATGGTGTGAGGTGATACCTCATTGTGGCTTTGACTTGCATTTCTCTGATGATAAGTGATGTTGAGCATCTTTTCATGTGTTTGTTGGCCATCTGTATGTCTTCTTTGGAGAAATGTCTATTTAGGTCTTCTGCCCATTTGTGAATTGGGTTATTTGCTTTTTTGGTATTAAGCTTCATGAGCTGCTTGTATATTTTGGAGGTTAATCCTTTCTAGGAGGTGGGTCAAAAAGGATCTTGCTTTGATGTATGTCATAGAGTGTTCTGCCTATGTTTTCCTCTAGGAGTTGGATAGTGTCGGGACTTACATTTGGGTTTTTAATCTATTTTGAGTCCACTTTTGTGTATAGTGTTAGGAAGTGTTCTAATTTCATTCTTTTACATGTAGCTGTCCAATTTTCCCAGCACCACTTATTGAAGAGGTTGTCTTTTTTCCATTGTATATTCGTGCCTCCTTTGTCAAAGATAAGGTGCCCATATGTGTTTGGGCTTACCTCTGAGTTCTCTATTCTATTCCATTGATCTTCCTTTCTATTTTTGTGCCAGTACCATACTGTCTTGATCACTATGGCCTTGTAGTATAGTTTGAGGTCAGGAAGCCTGATTCCACCAACTCCATTTTTCCTTCTCAAGATTGCTTTGGCTATTCGGGGTCTTTTGCATTTCCATACAAATCATAAGATTTCTTGCTCTAGTTCTGTGAAAAATGCCACTGGTAATTTGATCGGGATTGCATTGAATCTGTAAATTGCTTTGGGTAGTACAGTCATTTTCACTATGTTGATTCTTCCAGTCCAAGAACATGGCATGTCCCTCCATCTGTTTGTGTCATCTTTGATTTCTTTCATCAGTGTCTTAAAGTTTTCTGCATACGGATCTTTTGCTTCCTTTGGCAGGTTTATTCCTAGGTATTTTATTCTTTTTGTTGCAATGGTGAATGGGAGAGTTTCCTTAATTTCTCTTTCTGCTCTTCCATTGTTAGTGTATAGGAATGCAAGAGATTTCTGTGCATTCATTTTGTATCCTGCTACTTTACTAAACTCATCAATTAGTGCTAGCAGTTTTCTGGTAGAGTCTTTCAGGTTTTCTATGTATACTATCATGTCATCTGCAAAGAGTGACAATTTTACTTCTTCTTTTCCAATGTGGATTCCTTTGATTTCATTTTCTTCTCTGATTGCTGTGGCTAAAACTTCCAAAACTATGTTGAATAATAATGGTGCGAGTGGACACCCTTGTCTTGTTCCTGTTCTCAGAGGGAATTCTTTCAGTTTTTTTTTCCCCATTGAGAATGATGTTGGCTTTTGGTTTCTCGTATATGGCTTTTATTATGTTGAGGTAATTTCCTTCTATGCCCATTTTCTGGAGAGCTTTTATCATAAATGGATGTTGAACTTTGTCAAAAGCTTTTTCTGCATCTATTGAGATGATCATGTGGTTTTTATCCTTCAATTTGTTGATATGATGTGTCACATTGATTGATTTGCGTATATTGAAGAATCCTTGCATCACCGGGATAAACCCCACTTGATTACAGTGTATGATTTTTTTTAATGTGCTGTTGCAGTCCGTTAGCTAGTATTTTGTTGAGGGTTTTTGCATCTGTATTCATCAGTGATATTGGTCTATAATTTTCTTTTTTTGTGACATCTTTGCCTGGTTTTGGTATCAGGGTGGTGGTGGCCTCATAGAATGAGTTTGGGAGTGTTCCGCCTTCTGCAATATTTTGGAAGAGTTTGAGAAGGATAGGTGTTAACTCTTCTTGAAATGTTTGATAGAATTCGCCTGTGAACCCATCTGGCCCTGGGCTTTTGTATGTTGGGAGATTTTTAATCACTGCCTCGATTTCTGTACTTGTGATTGGTCTGTTCATGGTTTCTATTTCTTCCTGGTTCAGTCTTGGAAGATTGTATTTTTCTAAGAATGTATCCATTTCTTCCAGGTGATCCAATTAATTGGCATATAGTTGCTTGTAGTAGTCTCTCATGATCTTTTGTATTTCTGAGGTGTCCGTTCTTACTTCTCCTTTTTCATTTCTAATCCTGTTGATTTGCATCTTCTCCCTTTTTTTCTTGATGAGTCTGGCTAATGGTTTATCAATTTTGTTAATCTTCTCGAAGAACCAGCTTTTAGTTTTATTTATTTTTGCTATTTCTTCCTTCCTTTCTTTTTCATTTATTTCTGCTCTGATCTTTATGATTTCTTTCTTCTGCTCACTTTGGCGTTTCTTTGTTCTTCTTTTTCTCATTGTTTTAGGTATAAGGTTAGGTTGTTTATTCGATCATTTTCTTGTTTCTTAAGGTAGGACTGTATTGCTATAAACTTCCCTCTTAGAACTGCTTTTGCTGCGTCCCATAGGTTTTGGGTTGTTGTGTTTTCATTGTCGTTTGTTTGTAGATATTTTTTGATTTCCTCTTCGCTTTCTTTAGTGATTTCTTGGTTGTTTAATAGTGAACTGTTTAGCCTCCATGTGTTTGTCTTTTTTGCAGTTTCTTTCCTGTAATTGATATCTAGTCTCATGGCATTGTGGTCTGAGAAGATGCTTGATATGATTTCAGTTTTCTTGAATTTGCTGAGGTTTGATTTGTGACCCAAGATGTGATCTATCTTGGAAAATGTTCCATGTGCACTTGAGAAGAAAGTGTATTCTGTCATTTTTGGATGGAATGTCCTATAAATATCAATGAAGTCGAGATGGTCTAATGTGTCATTTAAAGCTTGTGTGTCTTTATTTATTTTCTATTTGGATGATCTGTCCATTGATGTAAGTGGGGTGTTCAAGTCTCCCACTATTATTGTGTTACTGTCGATGTCCCCTTTTATGGCTGTTAGCATTTGCCTTATGTATTGACGTACTCCTATGTTGGGGGCATAGATATTTACCATTGTGATATGTTCTTCTTGAATGGATCCCTTGATCATTATGTAGTGTCCTTCCTTATCTCTTGTAATAGTCTTTACTTTCAAGTCTAATTTGTCTGATATGAGGATTGCTACTCCAGCTTTCTTTGGACTTCCATTTGCATGGAATATCTTTTTCCATCCCTTTCCTTTCAGTCTATATGTATCCCTTGGTCTGAAGTGGGTTTCTTGTAGGCAGCATATAGAAGGGTCTTGTTTTTGCATCCATTCAGCCAGTCTGTGTCTTTTGGTTGGAGCATTTAATCCATTTACATTTAAGGTGATTATTGACATGTGTGTTTCTATTACCATTTTCTTAATTGTTTTGGGTTTGTATTTGTAGGTGTTTTCCTTTGCTTGTGTTTCCTACTTAGAGAAGTTCCTTTAGCACTTGTTGTAAGGCTGGTTTGGTGGTGCTGAATTCTCTTAACTTTTGCTTGTCTGGAAAGCTTTTGATTTGTCCATCGAATCTGAATGAGATTCTTGCTGGGTAGAATATTCTTGGCCATAGGTTTTTCTCTTTCAAGAATTTCGGTATATCCTGCCATTCCCTTCTGGCCTGCAGAGTTTCTGTAGAATGGTCAGCTGTTATCCTTATGGGTTTTCCCTTATATGTTATTTGTTGCTTTTCTCTTGCTGCTTTTAATATTTTTCCTTTGTGTTTAATTTTCGTTAGTTTGATTTAATATTTGCCTTGGTGTATTTCTCCTTGGGTTTATTCTGTATGGGACTCTCTATGCTTCTTGAACTTGGTTAATTATTTCCTTTTCCATGTTGGGGAAGTTTTCCACTATAACCTCTTCAAATATTTTCTCAGAGCCTTTCTTGTTTTCTTCTTCTTCTGGGATGCCTATAATTCGAATGTTGGTACGCTTAATGTTATCACTGAGGTCTCTGTGACTGTCTTCTAATCTTTTTATTCTTTTTTCTTTTTCCTGCTCTGTGGCAGTTATTTCCCCCATTCTATCTTCCAACTCACTTATTTGTTCTTCTCCCTCAGTCATTCTGCTGGTTATAGCATTTAGAGTATTTTTAATTTCAATTATTTTGTTATCCATTGCTGTTTGTTTTTCTGAATTCTTATGAACTGTTTCTTGTGCTTTCTCTATTTTGTTATTGATATTTTGTATCATTTTTACTATCATTACTCTGAATTCTTTTTCATCCATTATTCCTATTTCCTCTTCATTTATTTGGTCTTGTGGGTTTTTTTCCTGCTCCTTTGCCTTCATGGTGTTTCTTTGTTTTCTCATGGTAATCCATACTTCTGCGGTTGTTTGTCCTGGTGATAGAGGGGTTTATAGAAGACTGTCCAAGCCGAAGACTAATGTCCGAGTGTTGGGTTAAACAAATACTAAGTCTCTTTTGAAAGTTTGTAAGAATATACTCATGGATTTTTTTTCTTTTTATTGCTGTATCCCACCTCTGAAATTATATACCAAGTGACAGCGTTGTGTACCTCTTATCTCATCCAGGTCCTTGGAAAAATTCAGTTTCTTATGGCTTTCTGGTGTTCAGCTAGGGGTCAAGATCAGCTGCTAGATTGAGGACATTCCCTGGTCCTTGCACAAGGCCCCTTCCCTCTTGAAAGCTTGTACAGGTCCACTGAATCCTTCTCATGCTTCAAATCACTGTGCCTTCTCCTTGTGGGGTCTTTAAGGATCATTTCAACACAATTGCAGAAATTATACTTGGAGAGTCATATAACATTAAAGGATTCATTATAGTCATTGTTTTTAAAAGAGGGAGGCACAGCATACCAAGGAGGGGCCATATTGGAGGCACATTAGAGAACTGGCTCAATCAAGCAGATGGGGATCTGCGAGAGAGCAAAGACCCTTGGGCAGGTGCCTTTATTTGGGTCAAGGTGGGATACACATGCAAAAGGTGTGAGGGTATCTCATTGGTACATTTGAATGTCACTAGATCACAGTCAGGGGAGTACAAGAAGGGGAGTTTGTGTAGAGACAAGCTTTATCACACTGGCGTAGCTGGATACCTGGACTGATAGCTTGTTTGTGGGGATATTGAGGCATCAGGATAATATGAAAATTTGAAAATTTACAATACAAACTGAAAAACATTCTGCTGAAGATTCAATAAAACATTGCTATACGTGAAAAGAAGCAAGCAAATACTACAAACAAATATCTTTAAAAATTAGTCAATAGAAACAGATCAAGAAATAAAAGAGAAAAGGGAATGAGTAGTAAAGGAGTAAAAAACTGCTGTAAATATTAAAATATATATTCAAAGATTTAAAGGTAAACTTACACATATAGAGAAATAAAAGATATAACAGAAAAAATTAAACATAGATATGAATAATATAATATTAAAAATAATATATTTGATTGGATTAAATTTAGGCATTGTAAAATAAAATCTGTGAATATCTGTGAAGACATAGCAATATAAATCCCCAAACTGAAGAACAGAGACCAAAAAATACTGAAGAAAAGTGTACTAGTGACCCTTGGGAAAATACGAGTGTATCATGAGCAATTTAAATCCCAGAGGAAAACAGAATAGACTGAAGGGAATAATGGCTGAATTCTTTAAACTGTAGCTGATAATTAGAAATTTAGAGATCAAAGAATATCAGCCAGTCCCAAGCAGGATAAACATAGAGCCAATCACCATAACACACATCAAAATTAAACTGCAAAAGTCTAGTGGTGAAGAGAAACAGAAAAAAATGACACAAATCCAAAGAGAAACTAGTGTGACTGCAGATTTTTCATTAGAAAATATGTAAGTTAGAAGGTAGTTAAATGGCCCTTTAATGTACTAATGGGAGAGAAAGAGCAGAGGTGGGGCGGGGCGGGGGGGAGGAGGGAGAAAAAGGGAGAAACTGAGAATTCTATGTATAACTAAAATATCTTTAGAAAATCTAGGCCAAAAAAAAATATTTCAGACAGGAGAGAACTCCAAAAACTTGTTGCTAGGAGACCTTCAGTAAAGGAAATGTTAAAGAGAGTTCTTAAAGCAGAAAGAAATGATATCAGAATAAAAGTTCTGTCTACCCAGAAGAATGAATAGTGTCAGTAGTGGTAAATATGCGATAAAATGTAAAATAGTTATTTTCCTAATTAAACATTTATTTCAAACAAAATTGAATGTTTAAATTAAATGTATATATTTTTATGTTTAAATGTATAATGATAGCACAAAAGGTGGGAAGAAATTAATATCACTGAAAGTTTCTAACTTCATATATAATACTGCATATTTTTATACAAAGAAAAATGGTGGTAATTGAAGTTGTATTCAGTAAACTAGGGAGTAATTGCTAAAAAAAGACAAAATGTAGCTAGAAAGACAAAAGTAGAGAACAAATGAAATATTAAAATAATGTTCAGTCCACGTGAAGGTAGAAGAAAACCCATACATAGATTAAAGGAGAAATTGAAAGGGAAATTTGGAATTATTTATTGATAAACCAGAACTTAATGGGAAATGATAGTACTACATGCCTATGGGAAAGAAGAAAGAACACACATCGCTGACCTCAGTATCCAGCATAAAATACTAGAAAAGAAAAGCCAATTAAATTCAAAGTAAGGAGAAAAAAGAAAATAAAGATTAAGGAAGATATAAAGAGAAATAAAGCAAAACAATATATGATTAAATCAAGAATAGTCTCTTTAAGATCAATAAAATTCATAAAATTCTACCTAAGCAGAAGAAAGGATTTAAATTACCAATAACAGAAATGAGAAAGTTGGCATACTGGTATTCAACTTATGTTAAACAGATAATAACAGGAATATATTGAAACAACTATAGCAATAAATTCAGTAGTTCAGATGAAAAGGACAAGTTTCTTGAGAGATACAAACTACAAAGCTCGCTAAAGAAGAAATAGATGACCTCAATAGTCCAATATCTATTTAAAAGTTTAATTTTAGTTCAAAATCTTTCCATAAGGTATATCCTGACCCCACTGGCTTCACTGGCCACGAAAGAAATATTGTTTAATAAACAGACACCATTTCTTCCCCAAATCAGAAGAATATGCTTATGTCCAGGAGAAATCAAAGCTTATGTCCATGCATAGACTTGTACATGAATATTGATAGCAATTTTAGTTTTAGTAGCTGAAAAAGCTTAGTAACCCAGATATCCATCAACAGAGAGAAAGCTCAAAGCAATTCCATGTCCTTCAAAACACATCATCCTATAACCATTTAGTGGAATACTCATCAAGAAAGACGAATGAACTCCTAAAATGCGCTAGCAAATGTGTGACTCTAAAATCATTGTGCTAAGTAAAACAAGTCAGACCCTCCCCTAAAACAAGTACATATTGTGTTATTCTTTTTATATAAAATTATAGAAAATGGAAAGTAACTAATAGGGACAGAAAGCAGATAGGTGATTTCCTGGTAAAAGGGAACAAGGTAACTTTTGTGGATGGTAAAAAGGGTCACTATTTTGGCTGTGTTGTTGGTTTAATAGGTGCACACTTACATTAAAACATCAGATTGTACACTTTAAATGTGTACAACTTAATGTATGTCAGTTAAACCTTAATAAAACTGTCACAAATAAAGAAGGCAGGAAAAGAGGAGTAAGGGAGCAAAGAATGAGATTACAAATAGAAAATGAGTAACCAGATGTTAGATTTAAATCCAAACATGGAAGTAATTAATTTGATTATAAATGTTCTAAATATTTCAAATAAAAAACAAAAACTACAATAAAAAAAAGCAGGACCCAACATGTACTACATGTGCAAAAACCACTCTAACTATAAAGGCATAAATAAATTTAAAGAAAAAGAAAGATATAAAATATATCATGCATTATCATAAGTAGGTAAGAGTGGCAATATTTAAATCAAACAAAACAGACTTCAGGACATATATATTGCCAGAGCTATGAGAGACTTTTAATAGTAACAAAAGGGTCATTTAATCCAGAACACATGATAATCTTAAAATTTATGTTCTCATGACAGTAATTCAAATTACTAAGCAGCAGCTTATAGAATTTAAAAGAGGAATAGACAATTCCAGGAATCTTCACTCCTTCTTCAGTAATCAATAGAACAAGTAGACAGAAAATCAGTGATGTTATAGAAGACCTGAACAAACACTATCAAACAACTTGACTTGACAGTTTTACCACAAGAAAAAAAAAATAGGACAATATGTTTATCATTTGGGGATAGGTAAAGCTTTCTTACAGAGAACACAGAAGGACTAACTGTGAAATACATTAACAGATTAGACTTCATAAAATTTTAAAATATCTTAATCAAATGATACCATTAAGAAAATTAATAGGCATATTGCAACCTGGGAGAAAATATTCACAACACATACAACAAAAGTACTTGTATCCAAAGTATGTAAAATACTTCTACAGTTCTATAATAAAAAGATAGCCAATAATAAAAAAGTACAAAAGAGAAGAACTGATAATTCACCAAATATACCAATGGCCAATTAGGTCATAAAAAAAACGTTGCAAATCAATTGTTGCCAGGAAATGTATATTAAAATTACAATAAATACAACTACATAACCACCACAATGATTAAACTTTATTACTAAACTTTAACACTAAATATTATCCAAGATTTTTAGAAGCCAAATCTACTTTTCTGGTGGAAGTGTAAAATAGTACTACCACTTTGGAAATCTGTGTCACTTCCTTAAAAAGTAAAATAAACTCTATCTTTTGACCCACTAGTTCAAATCTTGTATATTTACCCAAGAGAAATAAAAACACTTTTCTGTAAAAGCCCTTGGGGAAGAATGTTAATAGAGTCTTTATTCATAATTGCTAAACACTGAAAACAGCCAGTTGTCCATAAACAGAAGAACTATTTAAAATTCTGTGGTTTATACATATAATAGAATACTACTCAGAAATAATAATACTCAGAAATGAAAAGGAGTGAACTACTGATACATGCAACAACCTGGATGAATCTCAAAAACATTACACTGAGTGAAAGAAATCAGACACAAAAATAAGCATTGTATGATTCCATTTACATGAAGTTCTAGAACAGTAAAAACCAAGATATGTGATAAAATTTATAATAATGGTTGCTATAGTTGGAAGATGGCCTTGAAAGACACTAGAAAACTTTCTAATATGATGGAAATATTTTTACATCTTAATTGAGGAGGTGGTTATATGTGTATCAGTTTTTCAAAATTGATCAAATGGTACACTTACCTGTTGTTTCACCATATTATAGCAAGCTGCACCCAACAATATCCCTGCAAAAAATTATGAAAATGCTGGAAATAATTATACATGCACATACACACAGGTGAATGAAAACAGCTTTTAAACAGTATGGGACGAAATAATAAACATTCAAATACATGTGTATCATGAAAGTAGCTCATTCAGATTAAATAAAGATTTGGTCCATCTGAATGTGTTACTCTAAATTGGAAACTATTGAAAAGAAAACATTTTTTTTCTAGCACATTCCCTGAGAAAACTAATTTAGTTAGTAAGTGTCCCTTAGTAGATTTGTAAATATACTTACATTATTTTATTGACCTTAGAAACTATCAACAAGTACTTAGTGAGTCCCTATTCCATGTCTATAAAGTGTGATAGACACTGAAGAGGACACCAAAGAAATATAGAAGAATGTTTATAATCTGATCTTCCTAGAGAATTGATGAATGTATCATCAACCTTCACACTTAAAGATCCAAAAATTACCTAGACAATTTGGGATAGAAATAGTCTAAAATAGTTGTATACCCAGCTCTTTTTGCAGAAGCATATATGGAGTTACAATGTACAGTGTACATGGAGTTACAATGGAGGACATCTTCTTTTGTCCCGTACTGTCATTCAGTGATACTGAATTAAAGAAGAAATATTAAATAGCAATAATCCTTTTTTTAAAAAAGTGAACCCCTCTTTTTAGTCACTCATACTCTTGGTTTTCCTTTTGGGCAGTTAATTTACAGTTTATCTTCTCCATTAATATGGGAAACCAGGTAAATGTATCTTTTATAATCATTTTTCAAAGTAGTAGTTATACACCAGGTACTATGCTAACATACTCTGTATCAGCTGCTGTAGTAACATGCTTTGGTGAACATCATTTATTTTTGCTTGCTGGCACCCATTTTCCTCCACTCTTGGTACCAGCATTCAGATTTTACTTTGGAGAGGCACCTACCATGCCCACTCAGAATCCATGTAGTTTCAGTGGGAGGGCCTGTGAACCAGGTTGTGGCTGGCAACAGATACATTCATGCTGACCATGGTCTTGTAGGTCAAAGATTACCAAGAGGAATCCAATGAGGATCAGTCCCAGAATTTTGTGATAACTCTTGGGAAGAAAGAAATATTTTTGGTATGTTTATTATGTCAGAGGAAAATGTAACTATGATGATTCAGCTGGAGGCCACCATGTGGAGAAGACTCTTGTGGGTAAAGCCTATACAGAAGAAAGCAGAACCCAAAGATGGAAAAAGAATAGACTTTTACAGCATAATTTGAGGCCTCTGGATCCAGCTGTTTCTAAAAGCTTATCTGAGATTTTCAGTTATATGAGCCATTATGAGATCTATTTCTAACTGTTGCAACTAGAAAGGCTTATCTGATAAGCATATACCTCTCATTTAATGCCTCTGAGTAAATGCCATGATTCTTCATATTTTACATGAAAGTAATCTCAGGCTCAGAGAGATTAACACTTTCCCTAGGTAATGTAGTTATTAAGTGATAAGTCAGGACTCAAACCTGTTTATGTAACACCAAAACCTACAATCTTAACTGCTGCAATGATCAGACTCTTGTCTTAATTGTTTCTGTATCCCCAGTACTTAAAACAGGCTTTGACTCATAGGGCATGTCATTTGATTTCTACATGAAAAAAGAAGGTAATAGGCAACACTGCCTAATGGAAGAAGGAAGATAAGATAAAAATGGAGGGAGCTATTGAACAAGGGCATAGGAATGAGACCAGTTTGACTAGAATGAAGGATTTTGGAGATTTCTTGAAAAAATAATTCCACTCTAGAATTTCTGTCACATGTGGATGTGTGAACATAAGTCAGTTTGTTCCATTGTCTGTTTGAATATACACATGAGTATTTATAAATCCTACTACCAAGGGTTTGACAATCTAGCTTCATCAATGTGATTATATCAAACACCAAAGCCACTGAAAAGGGATAGTATAATTTAGGTTGGGAGTATCATCATGCTACAAAGTTCTACATTTATTAAATGGAAGCATAGGATGGAAACATAACTTATATGACCTTTGGAAAACTTTTCAATCTCTGTCCTCTCCTTCCTTTCATAAATATCTAATAACTTCTTGGGATATAATCTTTAACTGGCTAGACTCTTAGAAAATAATTTTCCTTCTGTTTCTTTTTTTCTCTAAATAACTGTGTAAGGACACCAAAATTTAATTCTGGAGGCATCTTTCCTTGGACCAGCACAGTCACCTGACTGAAAATACATGGGTTAGGAAAGGTGAAGAACATAGTATCTGTATATTGACAAAGTCAGCTTCATCAAACTTTAGTCAGGCTCCTGAACATTATCCTAGGACCATCTGTGTACTTCCTTGTAATATCTAGTTTAGCAAGATATCTGCTAAGTCAGTTTAACCAGACCCCTCCTGCCATTGATATCTACTCACTCTTGATATTTGATGGGGTTCCTTATCCTTCACCATCCCCAAGTGATATCTGATCATCCTGGCCTCTCTTTAGCAAGAAACCTGTTAGATAGGTTAAACCAGTATACCTCTTACCCATGATATTTCCACTTCATAATTTTTGATTCACTGACCCCCACTTTGCTCCTTGGCTATCAATTCCTACTTTTCCTTGTTGTATTTGGAGTTAAGACCAATCTCTTTCGCCTATTGCAAAATCTCACTGCAGTGATTCTTCTATTTATCACTCTGGCCCTGATTAAAGCCTATTTTACCATCTTTAATAAATGTCAAGAGTTTTTTTCTTTAACAGTAACAATTTCCTTCAGGATCAGATGGCATTCAGGAGTCTTTTGTTACTCTCTATCATAAAACATTGATTTTTCTTTTAAGTACTTTTACCAACTTACAATTATTAGAAAAATTAATACCATGTATTTTACTTCCCTCAGAAGAATATAAGCTTCTTGAAATGCCTATCATGTTTTACTTGTGCTTAATTCCTTAGCACCTAACACAGTGTATGACCTTCATTAGCTTTCAATATAGAATTTCAAGGTGATGGCTGCTGACTAATCAGGGTGAAGGTTGCTGAAGGTTGTGGTGATTTATTTCTTAAAATGAGACAATGAAATTTGCCACATTGAGTGACTCTTCCTTTCACTAATGATTCCTCTGAAACATGCTATTTGATAGCATTTGACCCACAGTAGAACTTTTCTCAAAATTGCAGTCAGTCCTCTCAAACTCAGCTACTGCTTTATCAATGAAGTTTATGTAATACTTTAAATCTTTTGTTGCCACTTCAACAGTCTTAAGAGCATCTTCACAAGAAGTAGATTCCCTTTCAAGAAACTAATTTCTTTGCTCAACCACAAGAAGAAACTCCTCATCCTTTTTGATATGATAATGAGATTGTACAATTTGTTACATCTTCAGGCTCCACTGCTAATTCTAATTCTCTTGCTGTTTCCACCATATCTGCAATTCCTTCCTCAACTGATGTCTTGAACTCCACAAAGTGATCCATTAGTGTAGGATTCAACTTCTTCCCAGCTCCTGTTAATGTGGGCATTTTTGACCTCTTCCAGTGAATCACAAATGTTCTTAATGGCATCTAGAATGATGAGTCTTTCCAGAAGGTTTTCAATTTACTTTGCCCAGATCCATCAGAGGAATCACTATGTATGGCACTTATAGCCTTATGAAGTGTATTTCTTGATAAGACTCAAAAGTCAATATTACTCCTTGATCCATGGGCTGCAGAATGGATATTGTATTAGCAGGCATGAAAACAGCATTAATCTCACTTATCGTTCCTCTCCATCAGAGCTCTTAGGTAACCAGGTACACTGTAAACGAGCAGTAATATTTTGAAAATAATCTTTGTTTTTTTTCCTGAGCTATAGGTCTCAACAGTGGGTTTCAAATATTCAAGAAACCACATTGTAAACAGATGTGGTATCATCCAATCTTTGTTGTTCCACTTATAGGGCACAGGCAGGGTAGATTTGACATAATTATTAAGGGCCCTAGGATTTTCAGAATGGTAAATGAGCACTGGCTTCAACCTAAAGTCACCAGCTGTATTAGCCCTCAAAAAGAAATTCAGCCTGTGCTTTGAATCTTTGAAGCAAGTATTGACTTCTCCTCTCTAGCTATGAAAGTCCTGGATGGCATCTTCTTCCAATGTAAGGCTCTTTCATCTACATTGAAAATCTATTGTTTATTGTAGCCACTTTCATTAATTATCTTAGCTAGATCTTCCAGATAACTTGCTGCAGTTTTTACTGCTTCACCTTGTACTTTTATATTATGAAGATGGCTTTTTTCCTTAAACTTCATGAACCAACTTCTTCTGGCTTAGAACTTTTCTTATACAGCTTCTTCACCTCTCTCAGCCCTCAGAGAATTAAAGAGAGTTAGAGCCTTACTCTGGATTCGGCTTTGTCTTAAGGGAATGTTGTAGCTGGTTTGATCTTTTATCTAGACCACTAAAACTTCCTCCATATCAGCAATAAGGCTATTTTCTCTTTCTTATCATTTATGTTTCACTGGAGTATCACTTTTAATTTCCTTCAAAAACTTATCCTTTGCATTCGCAATGTGGCTGTTTAGTACAAGAGGCATAGCTTTCACACTGTCTTCACTTTTGACATGTATTTCTCACTGAGCTTAATCATGTCTAGCTTTTGATTTAAAGTGAGAGACTCGAGACTCTTTCTTTCACTTGAGCGCTTAGATGCCATTCTAGATATTTCAATATTTTTGTGTCTCAGGGAATAGGGAGGCCTGAGGAGAGGGTGAGAAACAGGGAACACCTGGTCAGTAGAGAAATCAGAACACATACAGCATTTATTAATTGTTCATTGTCATATGGGCAAGGTTCATGGCACCCCCAAACAATTACAATAGTAACATCAAAGATCACTTAGCAGAGATCACCAAAACAAATGTAATAATAGTGAAAAAGTTTGACATATTGTGAGAATTACCAAAAAGTGACACAGAGCCACAAAGTGATCAAATGCTATTTGACAAATGGTACTGATAGACTTGCTCAGTACGGGGTTGCCACAAACCTTCAATTTATAAGAAAAGAAATATCTGCAAAGCAAAGTAAAGCTAAGTGCAATAAAATGAGGTATGCCTGTAATAAAAATTTGCCCCTTCTGCCCCACTAAAGCAGTTTTTGCCAGTCACATTAATCCAAAATTTGATTCTCAATCCTTATTTCCTTTATCTTATAAGCTTTATTTGATGTAGGACAAATAAAAGTTAAAAATCAAACACATTTTTTCTTGTTGAATATAAAGAAAGCGCTTCTCCCTTCACCTTTATTTTCTTAGAGCATTTACTTAAGAAAACTTGTAATTTAGAAAATTTATAAGTACTTTCTCTGCTCTTTGAAACGTATATTAATCCTTTTGAAAACTAGATGGGACTTTTGTCAGCTTTACAATGCAGGAATATCTCTCAAGTCCCTGAGAGCCATCTCTTTGAAGTGTAAACACTGAGGTTGATAGCACCCATATCTTCCAGTTTCTGTGGAAGGGTAGGAGGCTAACTTTGGTGGGTACCCTGCTCTAAGTTGCAAAACTAGTTCTGCCATAAAGAGATGAAAAGTTTGTTTCTCTTCTGGATAAAGCCAATTAGCCAACTCAAATGGTCACTTCAGTTACCAGGTGAAGTTAGGATCACAGATGTATCACAGATGGTGCTGTCAATTTCTCTTACTTGACGATTAGAAATAGTTTATCTTAAGATGTGTGTAGGGGATCTATCTATCTGCTTGGTTATATAAAAGGATGAAAATTCATTCTGTTTTTGCAGTCTCTTAGTGGATTGCCTGTGACACCATCACATTTTGTTTTAATACTTATTCAGTAATAAAAGTCTTTTTATTCTCTACTATCTTTTTGGAGAGGATTTTTGCTTGGAAGAATATTTTGCTTTTAATTATATTTGCCCAGCATTGGTAAAATAGGTCATTCCCTTTTCTTTGAAATACTTTCAACCTTTGGTTTCCATAATTCTTTCTTGGCTTCCCTCCTAATTTCTTAGTTTGACATTTCTGTTGATGATTCTGTTACTCCTTTTCATCTCAGCCTCTGAACTGGCTTGTCTGGAGGCTCAGTCCTGGGTACTCCCCTCTTCATTACCCATCATCATCCTTTGATGAGTTCATTCAAGATCAATAATTTGAAATACCATCTGTTAACTGATGACTTCCAAATTTTTATCTCTGGCCTGAACCTCTGCCCTAGAATTAGACTAATATCCAGCTACCTACTTAGCGTTTCTACCTGAATGTCTAATAGACACCTCAAAGTTATGTCTAAAATTCGTGATATTCCCTTCAAACCTTACACTACTTGTAGTTTTTTCATCTTTGTTAATGACAACAAAATCCAGTTTCTTTGGAAAAATAACCTACATACAAACATTAAGTAAAACATTAAAATAAAAAATGACTCAATAGAAACTGTAATAAGAAATGTAAATTTTGAATGAGTGAAAATATTATACTCAAAGGCATCATAAAATACAGTGATATATAAATAACACAGTTGTCCATTACATTGCATATTCCTCAAGAAATGAGAGGTTCGGGGACTTTCCTAGTGAATCCACCTGCCAATGCAGGGGACATGGGGTCGATCTCTGGTCTGGGAAGATCCCACATGCCACAGAGCAACTAAGCCCATGCGCCACAACTGCTGAGCCTGCTCTCTAGAGCCCACGTGCCACAACTACTGAGCCTGCATGCCACAACTACTGAGCCCATGCACCACAACTACTGAAACCCATGTGCCTAGAGCCTGTGCTCTGCAACAAGAGAAGCCACCGCAAAGAGCCCATGCACCACAATGAAGAGTAGCCTCTGCTCCCCGCAACTAGACAAAGCCCACGTGAAGCCACAAAGACTCAACGCAGCCAAAAATGAATTAAAAAAAAAAAGAAATGAGAAGTTCAAGGAAATAAGAGAATGTAACACATTTCCACCCATCAGAAAGAGAAAACAGTAGGGGGAATAAAAAAGGGGTGTGCATAATCACACTGTTAGAATATCATGAGGAAATTTGACTACAATATAACAAAAAAAAGAATTGAATGGTTAAAGCTTATTTGTTTCTGTAGTAAAAATCAATAAATCAGTGCCTTACTCTGTATGTTCTAACTCAAAATGCCCCACTATTTCAGCCATTTTAACATGTGAACTACTGAGAAGTTGATATCTTAAAGCAAAAATGAAAATCAGAAGTGTGTTTACTAGTTGAGGGTTTGCATGGTCCGTTTGATAGTGAGTGAAATTGGTCTTTTTATTGGCCTATAGTTTAGCCTTTAGCAATATAGTCATTCTCCGGAATTTGCATTTTTCTGTTTTTCATAGAAAGTAATTTATAGGCAGTTGTATTACCATGTTAAAGAAAAAAATCATGTAATATGTAAGACCTTGGGCATGATAATATATATTCAAATATCACAGGAAATACATGTAAAACTCATTTTAAAACTACGTGATTTTTGAGATGTTGGAATAATTGCAAAAAAGGAAATGACAGAATCAAATATTAAATTGGACAGAAAATGGGACAAGAAATAATATTAGTCTGAAATATTCACGAGGAAATGTTCTTAAATTTCACAACTTGAGTCACAAAATGTTCTACAACACATTGCAAAATGATTGAATTTTGCTATTTTTCTCAGGCAAACGCACATTCAGACATCACTCAAATGCATTTATTGTTACAATTCTGGAATTTGAATTTAAATTCTCATATTACTACCAGATGTCATAGCTGTGATTAACTATGTTGAAATCAGCAGGGATTAGCATTTGCTCTCATTTCAGAGTATAAATGAATAGAAACAATAGCCTATAAAACTGTTATTGAGATGTAATGTGGGTCTTGACTTGTTTCATTTGGATGGATGGATAGATATATAGATAGATCTTTTAATTTAATCTGTTACAGTACTTACCAGTGATACATCTTTTTATTAGGCATTCTGACCTGTCTTCATTATTTAATATGATTTTCTGGTGCTATATTTGTACAGACTTTGTAGGTAATTAGCCTATTAAAAACCTTATTCAGACTCAACATTTTACTTTAAAAATATCAGATCAATAAAGCATATGACATTTTAAAAGATAATTGGTCTAAATGCAATTTGATATCCTGAAGTTTATCCTAAACAGAAAAATGGAAAAACTGGGGAAATCTAAATAAAATCTATATAGTTTAGATAATTGTATCACTTTTAAATTTTTGACAAATGTGTCATGGTTATGGAAAAGAACTGTATCATGAATATAATATGTTAACTTTAGAGGACAATAACGACAAATTTATTGTTAGGTTGTGGAGAAAATGGATGAAGGGTGTAAAGAAACTATGTTCTTCTCAACTTTTCTTAAACCTGCTATCACTCTAAAAAATGTATTTTATAAAATGAAATGGTTCTTATTTATTTTGTTCACTTTCATATCTCTTAGAGACAGCTTCTTAAGTTCTAACTTAGGAAAAATCACTTGATGCTCATTCATTTGATGACTTTTTTTTTTAAGTCACAAAATACAAATTAATTTAGTCTCTGAATCTGCAGTTGAATGTTGAGATGTGACTTTTCTCTTTAGAGTATCATTTCATAAAGTGCTCTGTGCTCTTTTATATGCTGCTTCCTATGCTTGGAATGATCTGCTTTCTCTAATAAATTCAAACCCATTCTTCAAGACCACTTCAGTATCTTCTTCTCTGCAAATGTTTTTCTAAACTTCCCCACTCCTTTAAAAGAATGGGGGCATTTAAATACACAAAAATAATACAGAAATGTTTTATAGTTTAATGATCTATGTAATCTTTACATTGTGGTCCTTAAATATTAATGTTTATCACAATTACCTGAGGAGGTTGTTTTCCCAGCACCAAACTACCATGGCTTTTAGGATAAAGCCCTGGAATCTGAGACTTTAATAGGGACTCTCCCTTCAAAGAGACTATATTTTGAGATGTATTGTCTTACATGGTAAGAACACACTTATTTTTTAGTCCAGGAATTACAATTTATTGAATCAGTATTAATGAATGAATCAGTTAGTTAAATTATTAATAATATGATAGACAAAGGGTAAGTTAGATCTAAACTCTCAAGACACAGCTTGAGGAACATGTGTTCTTAAAACTGAAGTGAAGACCACCAAGCTCCAAGATTGTGCTTTATGTATATAACCCAGCTCAGAATCTGACCTATATTTGATTTTCATTGAAAGTATTTTAAAATGAAGGAAAAATGTAGATTTTTGTTAATTTGGGGGCCCTTTTAAACAGTTTTATTTTTACATACAGATTTACAGATTTTGACACAAAATTTGACACACAGAAAAGTTGGAGATGTAGCAGAGTTTCCATATACCAGTCACCTGGCTTTTCCTGAAGTTAACGTTTACATAACCATAGTTTAATGATCAAAATCAAGAAATTAATAGTGATGCAATACTATTAAAATCTATAAACATTATTAAACTTTATCACTTTTCCAACCAATGCCATTTTTTAATTCCAGGATCCAACTGAAGATCTCACATGACATTTTGTTGTCATATCCCCCTAGTCTACAGCAATATGTGACAGTTCCTCAGTTTTCCTTTATCTTTTATGATTTTGGTATTTTCAGAGTCATAATTTTCAGTTACTTAGTAAAGTTGTCCTCATTTTTAGTCTGATATTTCTAATGATTATATGGAGGTTATATACTTGTGCCTAGGATCTCACAGAAATTATATACATCTCTCTTTTTTTAATTCAATTGATTGACATACAAAAATTTGTGCATATTTAATGTGTACAATTTGATGAGTTTCCAGACATATATACACCTGTGAAGCCAACACCACAATTTATGCGATAAACATATCCATCAAGTCTAAAAGATTTTTCCCACTCTCTTTTCTTTGTGTGATAAGAATACTTAATATCTATCCTTTTTAGCACATTCAAAAGTATATAATACAGTATTATTAGTATTATCTGTAAGCGCTATGCTGTACAGTAGATCTCTAGGACTTATTTATCTGGTATAACTGAAATGTTTACACTCTGACTAATATTTCCCTATTTCCCCCTCCCTTCAGCCCCTGGCAACCACCATTTTTTACTCTATGCTTCTATGAGATTGACTATTTTAGATTCCTCATATAAGTGGTATTATGTAGCATCCCTTTCTGTATCTGGCTTATTTCACTTAGCATAAATGTCCTCCAGGTTCAGCTATGTTGTCTCAAATGGCAGGATCTCCTTCTTTTTTAAGGTTGAGTAACATTCCATTTTATGTGTGTCCCACATTTTCTTTATCCATTCATCCATAGATGGACACTTAGATTGCTTCCATGTCTTGGCTATTGTGAATAATGCTGCAATGGACATGGAAGTGTAGATATCTAATCAAAATCCTAATTTCAACTTCTTTGGCTGTATAACCAGAAGTGAGATTGATCGAGCATATGGTAGTTCTAGTTTTTAATTTTTGAGGAACATCCATACTATTTTCCATAGTGATGACACTGATTTTTATATTTACATCCGTAGTGTATAGGGGTTTCCTTTTATTTATATCTTTGCCAGCTCTTATCTTTTGGTTTTTTTGAGAATTTTATTGAGAATTTTAATGTTTTTTTAAAGAGAAAATAAACATGTGATCGATTTGTTAAAATTACATAAGCTGAGAGGGTACTTATCAAAATGATTTTGGTGTCCCCAAGTGTTCCTTCCAATCTTAACAATTAGAAGGTGTTGTATAGCAATGACATTCAAGCATTTTTGCTTGCACATATACTAAATGAATTTTAAGAAGTTTCTTCTTTACATATTTTAAGTTGAAATTTATTTCAATTAACGTAAGTATAATTGAAAGGATGCAATTTCTTGTATATTGCAATATTGACATTTTAAAATAAAAAAGTCATATCACTCATTTAGTTTTATCCCTTGGAAACTACATACCTTTGTAATCTGATACTCAACTTCATCTCTGTAAATACTTTCATAGACAAGCTTTTATTTAATGTATTTTCTTCTTTAAACATGTTTTTGTTACATTCTCACTGCTGAACTTCACTTTAAAGTGAGATTTTTATATTTATGAATTTTTATTGATACTTACAATCATCTTCCATCATAATAATGTGTGTAATATACAGTTATTTACAAAATGTATTTCCTGTTATCATATATGAAATGAGAGGATAGTACAGGATTTGAGGAAACAATACCATAATCTGATAAATGATTTTAAAGCAGATAATCTCACTGTTGCTGTCTTGAGAATACATGGAAGTGGGATATGATGGAAGAATGGAAAACAGTTAGGAGGATACTGAGTAACCAGGCAAGAGATTTTGGTGATTAGATTTTGGTGGGGATGGTGAAAATTGGTCATATCCTGGTTAAAGTTGAAAATAGAGGCACAGCTGATATATGTTAGAAGGAGAATAAGAGAATGAAATGCTGATACATCAGTGATTTTTTTAATTGGAGGAATGAGAAAAATGTAATTATCATTTACTAGATGGGGAGCTACAGATAGAACATGTTAAGATGCTATTTATCTTCCAACTACAGTACTGTACAAAAAATTCAGAATAGATTTGCAGACTAGTGACATAAAGTTGGGAGTCAATAGCATAGATTGTGCTTATAGTCATGTGATTTGATGAGATTATCTAGAAAGCAAGTAAAGAGAGTGAAGGAGCCATCAAGGAAGACAAAAGAGACTGTGGCTAATGACATTAGGAAAGAACTTCCTGAATGCCAAGTTTAGCAAGTGCTTCCAGAAGGAGGAAATAATTGACAGTGTAAAATACTGATGATGGATGGTGTAAAGTAGGGGCTGAAAATTGACCATTGGACTTACTACTGTGTAGGTTATGGTTGACCTTCACAAAAGTGGTATGGAGTTGTAAAATATTTTTACTTAAAACACAGCTTTATTGTCTTAACAGTTTTTTTGTTTGTTTGTTTTTCCAGTTTTTTATTTTATTTTATTTTATTTTATTATTTTTTGGGGGGTACACCAGGTTCAATCATCTGTTTTTATACACATATCCCCGTATTCCCTCCCTTCCTTGACTCCTCGAGTCCCCCCCACCCTCCCCGCCCCAGTCCTCTAAGGCATCTTCCATCCTCGAGTTGGACTCCCTTTGTTATACAACAACTTCCCACTGACTATTTTACAGTTGGTAGTATATATATGTCTGTGCTACTCTCTCGCTTCCTCTCAGTCTCCCCTTCCCCCCCGCCCCCTCCCATACCTCGAGTTCTCCAGTCCATTCTCTGTATCTGCATCCTTGTTCTTGTCACTGAGTTCATCAGTACCATTTTTAGATTCCATATATGTGAGTTAGCATACAATATTTGTCCTTCTCTTTCTGACTTACTTCACTCTGTATGACAGATTGTAGTTCTATCCACCTCATTACATATAGCTCCATCTCATCCCTTTTTATAGCTGAGTAATATTCCATTGTATATATATGCCACATCTTCTTTATCCATTCATTTGTTGATGGGCATTTAGGTTGCTTCCATGTCCTGGCTATTGTAAATAGTGCTGCAATAAACATCATGGTACATGTTTCTTTTGGGATTATGGTTTTCTTTGGGTATATGCCCAGTAGTGGGATTACTGGATCATATATATAGTAGTTCTATTTGTAGTTTTTTTTTTTTTTTTTTTTTTTTTTTATTTATTTATTTATTTATTTATTTTTTTTATTTTATTTTATTTTTTTTGGGGGTACACCAGGTTCAATCAACTGTTTTTATACACATATCCCCATATTCCCTCCCTTCCTTGACGCCCCCCCTCGATTCCCCCCCACCCTCCCTGCCCCAGTCCTCTAAGGCATCTTCCATCCTCGAGTTGGACTCCCTTTGTTATACAACAACTTCCCACTGACTATTTTACAGTTGGTAGTATATATATGTCTGTGCTACTCTCTCGCTTCCTCTCAGTCTCCCCTTCCCCCCCGCCCCCTCCCATACCTCGAGTTCTCCAGTCCATTCTCTGTATCTGCATCCTTGTTCTTGTCACTGAGTTCATCAGTACCATTTTTAGATTCCATATATGTGAGTTAGCATACAATATTTGTCCTTCTCTTTCTGACTTACTTCACTCTGTATGACAGATTGTAGTTCTATCCACCTCATTACATATAGCTCCATCTCATCCCTTTTTATAGCTGAGTAATATTCCATTGTATATATATGCCACATCTTCTTTATCCATTCATTTGTTGATGGGCATTTAGGTTGCTTCCATGTCCTGGCTATTGTAAATAGTGCTGCAATAAACATCATGGTACATGTTTCTTTTGGGATTATGGTTTTCTTTGGGTATATGCCCAGTAGTGGGATTACTGGATCATATATATAGTAGTTCTATTTGTAGTTTTTTAAGGAACCTCCAAATTGTTTTCCATAGTGGCTGTACCAAATTACATTCCCACCAACAGTGCAGGAGACTTCCCTTTTCTCCACACCCTCTCCAACATTTGTGGTTTCCAGATTTTGTGATGATGGCCATTCTGACTGGTGTGAGGTGATACCTCATTGTGGCTTTGACTTGCATTTCTCTGATGATGAGTGATGTTGAGCATCTTTTCATGTGTTTGTTGGCCATCTGTATGTCTTCTTTGGAGAAATGTCTATTTAGGTCTTCTGCCCATTTGTGGATTGGGTTATTTACTTTTTTGGTATTAAGCTTCATGAGCTGCTTGTATATTTTGGAGGTTAATCCTTTGTCCATTGTTTCATAGGCAATTATTTTTTCCCATTCTGAGGGTTGCCTTTATGGTTTCTTTTGCTGTGCAAAAGCTTTTAAGTTTCATGAGGTCCTAACAGTTTTGAAGGTCAGAAGTTCAAAATCGGTTTCACTGGGCTAAATCAAAGTGTCAGCAAGACTGCCTGCCTTCCCAAAGGCTCTAGAGCAGAATCTGATTTCTCGCCTTTTCCCGTTTCTGGAAGCTGCTTACATTACTCGGTTCATGGCCCCTTCCTTCATCTTCAACATGTAATATGCATATTTTGAATCCATGTTTTTTTCAGGTATGTTATCAAAAGGGGAGCAAACAATGAGGACAGTAGCAGCTGGAGAGTGATTTGGTGTCAGAAGGCATATTTTGTTTTCCTTCATGGTAGAAATAAGAGGGTATTCATATACTGATAAAGATGATCCATTAGAGACTCAGAGAAGCATATAATGATTCAGAAGACAGTGAGATGGGAAATTGCTGAAGCAGTAGCCCTCATTAGGAGAGCAGAGGTGAGATATATTGTGCAAGCAGAAAGTTGTCCTTAGCTAGGAATATAGATAGTTAATCATAATAAGATAGGTGAAGGCAGAGTACATGAACATAGATGCTAAAAATTAGAGAGGCATATGGAGCTGGTTACTAATATTTAGTCATGACATTTGCCTTCTGGATTTCTCTTACAGAATTAAAATATCAAGGCCCTGACTAGTAAGGCACTTTTATTGTATTTTGGTTACATTATACACATATTTCTCTTGGTATTTATAGGGAAAACATTTTAACCAAAAGCACATGTGTTTTGTGACTGTCAGTATAAGGTGTTCTTCTTTTATATGATGTGGGTACGTTAGTAGGGGAGATACTATACATAGATAAGAAAAAAAATCTATGGGCATATGAAAAAGCATAGTGAAAAATTCAAATAATTTCAGTGCTCTCATGTGAGAAATCAGAAGTAAGACTATCATAAAAATGAGTCCGCACAGTACCAGCCAAGTACTTGTGTCGTGACCAGACTTACAGAAATTCTCATTATATTAACTTTCTTTGCTATACGGTTTGTAAGAAATTAGTTAATTTAACCTAAGAAGTAAAGTTACCCTCTCAGGGCTCCCCTATATAAACAAACAAAGAAACAAATAAACAAAAACTGACAGTTTTTTTCTGAAGTTGTGAATTATTTTATATTTTATATAGTTAAAGATGATACTTACCCCATATTTAGATAGTGCTAATGTAAAAACTTATTGCAAAGCCTGCTTGTAAATTGATTAATCAAAAGCCATTAAAATTAACATCCTTTGGAGATTATTTTTAAAAATGTTAATGCCTCTTCCATTTGTTGAGTGATATGATAGATTTTAAATGTTCTCTTATATGACATACTTCTCAAAACAGTCTTATGATGTACACAGTATCATCCCTAATTCATAGGTGAGTCTCAAAATAGGTAAGGTGCCAAAAAGCATACAGATAAGTATTAGAAAGAGGTAGGATTTCAATTAAGATTTATACAACTTCAACACCCTCTCTTTATACTGTGATCCCAGTCAAGAGGCTTATTTCAGAATTAGCTAGCACAGGCATGCATCTTTCTCCTGTGGTATTCTAGAGGAGGCTTTTTAGTTCTACTAGGTGACCACAAGAGACTATTAAGGAAGATTAAGAAGTTTTACTCCATAGCTAGAATGCATTTGACTCTCTCATCTTTCTCTTATTGATTCTCTTCAAGTCACTGCATCATTGAGCACCCTGGAAAAGCATTTTACTACTATTGGTCCACCACTGATTTTTTGATGCTCTGGAAGATAGCAGTTGAGGGCAGAATTTTTGTCAGTGTATTTTGATGTGTTTCTGTTATCACATGTGCATTAGGAGACTATGCTCACACAAAACCTTAACTGACCTAGTTTCCCATTTCTTAAGTCATTTTCTATTTCTATACAACCTTGAAAATAAAATGTTAAATAGAATATATCATTTACTCCAATTTATATACTCTTTAGGATTTTTGTGTTTGCTCCATATTTTATATGCACCAACTGCTTTTTTTAAATATGAAAAGGCAAAAAAAATGCACAGTAGTTAACTTACTTTTAAAATATATTTTTATTAAGGAAAACATTATGTTTGAAACAGCTAAAAGGTAAAAACCACAGCATTTGGCTCTGTTTCAACCTGAGTAAATATATAAACAGCCTGTTGAAATGCGGATCTCCTCGCAAGTAGATGATTTTTCTTTTCTTAGGAGCTTAGCTGGAATCTTCATTGATTTATTCATAAGACAAGTTCCCATTGGAGTTGGACTGTCTTGTTCATTTTTATTTTATTGATATTTAGGGTTTTGAAAACTAGAAAATGTTCTTCTAAAATATGTGCTTTAAAATTTAATAAGAAAAAACTGAGTAGAGTTAGATGTGGGTATTTTAGTCCATGAGTATAAGCTTTTAAAATATGATTCTAAAAACAAACTATTTAAAACCTAAAAGGTGCAGATTGAAACTAGCTCTCTTAGATCAATTAGTACCAAAATATATATGTCTTAGGAATTTTAACAACTGAACAATCAAAGTTGTTTAGCAAATCAGATAAAGGCAACATTAAAGGAACACAATAGTAGCCTTATCACAAATTTTTAAATTACATTCAGAGGTGGTACAAGTAAATGGCCCTGTTTCGCACTAGGAATTACACTTATTTCTTAAAAGACCAAAATTGTATTATATTATTAGAAATCAGTTGTTGATATGGCAAGGATTAATAAATACTTCATTCAGAGGGAAAAGCCCCTTATTACTACTGAAGAGATAGTTTATCATTAGTTATAATGAGATGTCCTATTATTTTGCTTTTTTAATGTTTAATTAAATATACATCAAAAATGTCATAAAGTACACTGACATAATCACAGGGCAACATATTGTTAAAAATATATCCATAACAAATAAGTTGGAGAAATGCTTTTATACAGCCATCCCACTTAAGAGTACTGCAGAAACAAACTAATGAGAAAAATTATCTCTGGCAAAGGAGATTAAATAGAGAAATTTAATAGTGAAAATGAAGTTTTCTCTGCAAATAAAGTAATTTCTTCTATTATTTACCAAATATCCTCTTGAAACCCCAAATGTAGTAGACTTTGTGCCAACTATTATTTTATGCCTTTGGAAATCAAACTCTTATAATTACTTATCAAAACATCAAAAATTTTAATCTAATATTATTTATTGAAACCTGCACTACTGCAATAAGAGTGAACAAAACTCATCTTAAGTATTAGGGCTATTGTATCCTTTGAAAATTCTAGGTCACTTATCAGGCTTATGGGATTTGCTAGCACTTAAGAAGAAATTTGTCTGGGCTTCCCTGGTGGTGCAGTGGTTAAGAATTCACCTGCCAATGCAGGGGACAGAGGTTCGAGCCCTGGCCCAGGAAGATCCCCCACGCTATGGAACAACTAAGGTCCTGCGCCACAACTACTGAGCCTGTGCTCTAGAGCCTGCAAGCCACAACTACTGAGCCCACATGTCACAGCTACTGAAGCCCACCTGCCTGGAGCCTGTGCTCAACAACAAGAGAAGCCACTGCAGAGATAAGCCCACATACCAAAATGAAGAGTATTAGCCCCTGCTTGCCACAACTAGAGAAAGCCCCTGTGCAGCAATGAAGACCCAATGCAGCCAAAATAAATAATTAATAAAATAGGACTGCAAAAAGATGGCTGAGGAGTAGGACATGGTGATCACCTTCCTCCACACAAATACATCAAAAACACATCTACTTGGGGAGTGGCTCCTGGAGAACACCTTCTGAATGCCAGCAGGAGACCTCAGACCACTAAAAAGACAAGAGAATTTCCACGTAATTGGGTAGCACAAAGGAAAGAAGGGGAAAAGAGAGACAAAGGATTCTGAGGAGACTGACCCCTCTGGGAGGGAGCTGTGAGGGGGGAAGGCTCCCACACATGGGGGAGCCCCATCACAGGAGAGGAAGGACAGGGGGAGCCTCAGAGCCCCCAGAAGAGTTAGCAACAGCAGGTCTGTCTAGGGCAGAGCGGAGAGATCCCTGCACAGAAGAGTTAGGCAGCACTCCCCAGCCAGAGAAGCTAATCTGTTCACCCATGGTGATGGTGGGGGCTGGACGCCAAGGCTTGTGCTTCAGAGAACAGACCCCAGGGAGACAGCAAGGGCTGGCTGAATGAAAACGGCCTGAGGGGCAGGTGTGCCAGCAAGCTAGTAGGGAGTTTGGGGAAAATCCTGAGCCAGATGGAGAGGCAGGGGACTTTTGTTTCAGAGCGCCTGGGAGGAAATTCCCTCTCCTTGATCTCACAGGCTGTGAAGCGGTGCAACCCATAGCTGCTGGATCAAAAAGCCCACCGTCCCTTGCCCCACCCATCCTGCACACCGCTGGGTCCCACAGAACACCTGCCCACCTGCCCACCACCCTGCTTCCCGACCCCCACTGCTACACCGCCAGCCCGCAGCCTGCTCACCCACAGCTGCCAAGGGTCCTGTGTGTAAGGCAAGTTATTGGCCACACCCGCAAGCAGGAGAAGCCCACCAACACCAGAGGTCCCACAGTCAGGACCAATTTCCCTGGGAGAACACACAGCACACCTCAGGCTCACAGTGACCTCTGCTGCTGCAAGCAATCCCGCAGATTTCAGTTAGACTGCCATATCCCTCCCTACCCCCCACCTGGGTTGCAAGTGAGCCCCAATCATCCTCTTTCCCCCCCTCTTGCCTGGGCAGATTGCTCCTGAGAGCAACTCACATGCAAAGTAGGGACCAAAACCAAAACTTATCCCCAAGGACTGCAGGACCAAAGAAGAGAAAGAGAAATAGCTGCAGGAGTAACAGATTTAATGCCCACAACAGGCTTGAAAGAACCTGCATCTGTGGATCACTTAAATAGACAAGAATTTCTACAATAGAGACTATAGACATAGGTGACAACTGGGGACTGTGGGGACAAAATACACACAGGACTAATACCAGACCACAGTCTGAGCTCTCCATAGTCCTCTCCACAGCTCGGGCAGAGCCATACCTAGGAGTACTGCAGGACTTCTTGGTGTGCTTATTTTGTTTCTAGTTTTAGTTATTTGTTAGTTAAATATTTAATGTATATATTTGTAAGAGGATTTGCTTGTAATTGGTATGAGTACTCTCTTCTTTCTTTTCTTTGCTCTCTCATTTTCTCTTCTCATTGGTTTCTTTTCCTCTTCTCTTTCTGCAAATGCAAGTCTGCACATCTGCTTGAGTGATTTTGACTGATTAGATTTGCTTTTACCATCAGTCTTGGGGATCTGTCTGTCCTTTCCCCATCTTTCCTTTTTTCTTTGCTTTCTTTTCTTTCTCTGTGCTATGCAGCTTCCAGGGTCTTGGTGTCCCAGCCAGGGGTCAAACCTGGATCTCTGAGACAGCACAGCAGAATCTAGGACATTGGACCACCAGAGAACACCTGACCCCATGGAATATTAATCAGCAAGTGCTCACCCAGAGTTCTCATTCTCAACACCAAGCTCCAAATCCAACCAAAGGCAGCAAGCTTCATTGCTTCACATCTCAAGCCAAACAGAACAGAGATAAGAGGAATTTCTACTAGGCAGCATAGGGAAAGGAGACAGCAAATATGATAAATTAGACAAAATGAGAAAACAAAGAAACACAATGCAGACAAAGGAGGAAGATAAAAACCCACAATACCAAATAAATGAGGAAGAAGTTGGCAAACTTCCTGAAAAAGAATTCAGAGAAATGATAGTGAATATGATCCAAAATCTCAAAAACAAAATAGAGAAAATACAAGAAACATTTAATAAAGACCTAGAAGAACAAAAGAGCAAACAAACAGTAATGAACAACACAATAACTGAAATTAAAAATAATCTAGATGGTATAAACAGCAGAATAACTGAGGCAGAAGAATGAGTGAGTTGGAAGATAGAATGGGGGAAATAACTGCACAGAGCAGGGAAAAAGAAAAAAGAATAAAAAGAATGGGACACGATCTCAGAGACCTCGGGGATAATATTAAGCATACCAATGTTCAAATCACAGGCATCCCAGAAGAAGAAGAAAAAAAGAAAGGGCCAGAGAAAATATTTGAGGAGATTATGGTGGAAAACTTCCCCAACATGGGAAAGGAAATAGAAAACCAAGTCCAAGAAGTGCAGAGAGTTCCATATGGAATAAACCCAAGGAGAAACACACCAAGGCATGTATTAATCAAACTAATGAAAATTAAACACAAAGAAAAAATATTAAAAGCAGCAAGAGAAAAGCAACAAATAACATATAAGGGAAAACCCATAAGGATAACAGTTGACCTCTGTGCAGAAACTCTGCAGGCCACAAGGGAGTGGCAGGAGATAATTAAAGTCTTGAAAGAGAAGAACCCACAGCCAAGAATACTCCACCCAGCAAGAATCTCACTCAGATTTGATGGAGAAATCAAAAGCTTTATAGAAAACAAAAGTTAAGAGAATTCAGCACCACCAAACCAGCCTTACAACATCTGCTAAAGGAATTCCACTAGGCAATAAACATAAGACAAGGAAAAGACCTACAAAAACACAGCCAAAACAATTAAGAAAATGGTAATAGGAACATACATGTCAATAATTACCTTAAATATAAATGGATTAAATGCTCCAACCGAAAGACACAGACTGGCTGAATGGATACAAAAACAAGACCCTTCTATATGCTGCCTACAAGAAACCCACTTCAGACCTAGGGACACATACAGACCAAAAGTAAGGGGATGGAAAAAGATATTCCATGCAAATGGAAGTCCAAAGAAAGCTGGAGTAGCAATACTCATATCAGACAAATTAGACCTTAAAGTAAAAACTATTATGAGAGACAAGGAAGGACACTACATAATGATCAAGGAACCCATCCAAGAAGAACATATCACAATGGTAAATATCTATGCCCCCAAAATAGGAGCACCTCAATACATAAGGCAAATGCTAACAGCCATAAAAGAGGACATTGACAGTAACACAATAATAGTAAGAGACTTTAACATTCCACTTACATCAATGGACAGATCATCCAAACAGAAAATAAATAAGAACACACAAGATCTAAATGAGACATTAGACCATCTTGATTTTATTGGTATTTATAGGACATTCCATCCAAAAATGACAGAATACACTTTCTTCTCAAGTGCACACGGAACATTTTCCAGAATAGATCACATCTTGGGTCACAAATCAAACCTCAGCAAATTCAAGAAAATTGAAATCATATCAAGCATCTTCTCAGACCACAATGCCATGAGACTAGATATCAATTACAGGAAAAAAACTGCAAAAAATACAAACACATGGAGGCTAAACAATTCACTCTTAAACAACCAAGAAATCACTAAAGAAATCAAAGAGGAAATCAAAAAATACCTAGAAACAAATGACAATGAAAACATGAGGACCCAAAACCTATGGGACATAGCAAAAGCAGTTCTAAGAGGGAAGTTTATAGCAATACAGTCCTACCTTAAGAAACAAGAAAAATATCAAATAAACAACCTAACCTTACACCTAAAACAATTAGAGAAAGAAGAACAAAAAAACCCCAAAGTGAACAAAGGAAAGAAATCATAAAGATCAGATCAGAAGTAAATGAAAAAGATATGAAAGAAATAATAGCAAAGATCAATAAAAGTAAAAGCTGGTTCTTTGAGAAGATAAACAAAATTGATAAATCATTAGCCAGAATCATCAGGAAAAAATAGAGATTCTGCAAATCAACAGAATTAGAAATGAAAAAGGAGAAGTAACAACGGACACCACAGAAATACAAAAGATCATGAGAAGTAAAACCTAAATGCCCATCAACAAATGAATGGATAAAGAAGATGTGGCATATATATACAATGGAATATTACTCAGCTATAAAAAGGGATGAGATGGAGCTATATGTAATGAGGTGGATAGAACTACAATCTGTCATACAGAGTGAAGTAAGTCAGAAAGAGAAGGACAAATATTGTATGCTAACTCACATATATGGAATCTAAAAATGGTACTGATGAACTCAGTGACAAGAACAAGGACGCAGATACAGAGAATGGACTGGAGAACTCGAGGTATGGGAGGGGGCGGGGGGTGAAGGGGAAACTGAGAGGAAGCGAGAGAGTAGCACAGACATATATATACTACCAACTGTAAAATAGATAGTCAGTGGGAAGTTGTTGTATAACAAAGGGAGTCCAACTCGAGGATGGAAGTTGTCTTAGAGGACTGGGGCAGGGAGGGTGGGGGGGACTCGAGGGGGGAGAGTCAAGGAATGGGGGGAATACGGGGATATGTGTATAAAAACAGATGATTGAACTTGGTGTACCCCCAAAAAAATAATAAATAAATAAAATGAAAAAAAAAAGAAAAAAAAAGATCATGAGAGACTACTACAAGTCCCTATATGCCAATAAATTGGATAACCTGGAAGAAGCAGATAAATTCTTAGAAAAGTACACTCTTCCAAGACTGAACCAGGAAGAAATAGAAAATATGAACAGATCAATCACAAGCACTGAAATTGAGACTGTAATTAAAAATGTCCCAACAAACAAAAGCCCAGGGGCAGATGGCTTCACAGGTGAATTCTATCGAACATTTACAGAAGAGTTAACACCTATCCTTCTCAAACTCTTCCAAAATATTGCAGAAAGAGTGACACTCGCAAACTCATTCTACAAGGCCACCATCACCCTGATACCAAATCCAGAAAATATGTCACAAAAAAGATAACGATAGTCCAATAACACTGATGAATATGGATGCAAAAATCCTCAACAAAATACTAGCAAACAGAATCCAATGACACATTAAAAGGATCATACACCATGATCAAGTGGGGTTTATCCCTGGAATGCAAGTATTCTTCAATATACACAAAGCAATCTATGTGATACATCATATTAACAAACTGAAGGATAAAAACCACATGATCATCTCAATAGATGCAGAAAAACTTCTGACAAAGTTCAGCATCCATTTATGATAAAAACTCCCCAGAAAGTGGGCACAGAGGGAAGTTACCTCAACATAATAAAAGCCACATATGACAAACCAACAGCCAACATCATTCTCAATGGTGAAAACATGAAAGCACTCCCTCTAAGATAAGTAACAAGAAAAGGGTGCCCACTCTCACCACTATTATTCAACATAGCTTTGGAAGTGTTAGCCACAGCAATCAGAGAAGAAAATGAAATAAATTGAATCCAAATTGGAAAAGAAATAAAATTGTTACTCTTTGCACATGACACGATATTATACATAGAAAACCCTAAAGGTTCTACCAGAGAACTGCTAGCACTATTTGCTGAATTTAGTAAAGTATCAGGATACAAAATTAATGCACAGAAATCTCTTGCATTCCTATACACTAACAACAGAAGAGCAGAAAGAGTAATTAAGGAAACTCTCCCATTCACCATTGCAACAAAAAGAATAAAATACTGGAATGAACCTGCCTAAGAAGGCAAAGACCTGTATACAGAAAAGTATAAGACACTGATGAAAGAAATCAAAGACGAAACAATCAGATGGAGGGACATACCACGTTCTTGGATTGGAAGAATCAACATTGTGAATATGACTGTACTACCCACAGCAATTTACAGATTCAATGCAATCCCTATCAAATCACCAATGGCATTTTTCACAGAACTAGAGCAAGAAATCTTACAATTTGTATGGAAATGCAAAAGACCCCGAATAGCCAAAGCAATCTTAAGAAGGAAAGACGGAGCTGGAGGAATCAGGCTCCCTGTCTTCAAACTATACTACAAGGCTACAGTGATCTATACAGTATGGTACTGGCACAAAAACAGAAATATAGATCAATGGAACACAATAGAGAGCCCAGAGATAAATCCACACACATATGGGCACCTTATCTTTGATAAAGGAGGCAAGAATATACAATGGAAAAAAGCCCCTCTAGTAAGTGGTGCTGGGAAAATTGGACAGCTACATGTAAAAGAATGACACTAGAACACTTCTTAACACCATACTCAAAAGTGGACTCAAAATGGATTAAAGACCCAAATATAAGGCCAGACACTATAGAACTCTTAGAGGAAAACATAGGCAGAACACTCTATGACATACATCAAAGCAGGGTCATTTTTGACCCTCCACCTAGAATAATGGAAATAAAATAAAAAATAAACAAATGGCACATAATGAAACTTAAAAGCTTTTGCACAGCAAAAGAAACCATAAACAAGACAGGAAGACAACCCTCAGAATGGCAGAAAATATTTGCAAATGAAGCAACTGACAAAGGATTAATCTTCAAAATATACAAGCAACTCATGCAGCTTAATACCAAAAGAGCAAATAACCTAATCCACAAATGGGCAGAAGACCTAAATAGACATTTCTCCAAAGAAGACATAGAGATGGCCAACAAACACATGAAAAGATGCTCAACATCACTAATCATTAGGGAAATGCAAGTCAAAGCCACAATGAGGTATCACCTCACACCGGTCAGAATGGCCATCTTCACAAAATCTAGAAACAATAAATGAAGGAGAGGGTGCAGAGAAAAGGGAACCCTCCTGCACTGTTGGTGGGAATGTAAGTTGGTACAGCCACTGTGGAAAACAGTTTGGAGGTTCCTTAAAAAACTAAAAATGGATCTACCATATGACCCAGCAATCCCACTGCTGGGCATATACCCTGAGAAAACCATAATCCAGAAAGAATCATGTACCATAATATTCACTGCAGCACTATTTACAATAGCCAGGATGTGGAAGCAACCTAAATGCCCATCAACAGAGGAGTGGATAAAGAAGATGTGGCACATTTTTACAATGGAATATTACTCAGCCATAAAAAAGAATGAAATTGAGTTATTTGTAATGAGGTAGATAAACCTAGAGTCTGTCACACAGAGTGAAGTAAGCCAGAAAGAGAAAAAGATGTACTGTATGCTAACTCATATATACGGAATCTAAAAAAAAAAAAAAAAAAAAAAAAAAAAAAAATGGCACTGATGAAGCCAGTGACAGGGCAAGAATAAAGATGCAGATGTAGAGAATGGACTTGAGCACACGGGATGGGGCAGGGCAAAGGGGAAGCTGGGACGACGTGAGAGATTTGCATTAACATATATACACTACCAAATTTAAAATAGATAGCTTGTAGGAAGTTGCTGCATAACATAAACTTGATGATGGGTGATGAGTTAGAGAGCCAGGATGACTTAGAGGGTGGGAGGGAGTGGTGGGAGGGAGGGGATATGGGGATATACGTATAAACACAGCTGATTCACTTTGGTGTACCTCAAAAATTGGCACAATCGTGTAAAGCAATTATATTCCAATTAAGAGCTTTAAAAAAACATAATCAATCTGTAAAAATAAAAATAAACTCTTCCTAAAAGAATTAAATGCCTGCATAACAATTTGTGTTTTGTTTTTTTTTAAAAAAGAACTTTATCATCTGAAAAACCTGTATAGGGGGACTTCCTGGTGGTGCAGTGGTTAAGAATCTGCCTGCCAATGCAGGGGGCATGGGTTCGATCCCTGGTCTGAGAAGATCCCACCTGCCACAGAGCAGCTAAGCCCCTGTGCCATAACTACAGAGCCTGCAATCTAGAGCCCAAGAGCCACCACTACTGAGCCCACATGCAGCAGCTACAGAAACCTGCATGCCTAGAGCCCGTGCTCCTCAACAAGAGAAGCCAGTGCAATGAGAACCCCGTGACCGCAATGAAGAGTACCCCCTCTCACCGCAACTAGGGAAAGTCTGTGCACAACAACGAAGACCGAACACAGCCAAACAAACAACCAACCACAACTGTATAGGGTTACAGAATATGAAATTAAAAAATAGACATCAATAAATGCTTACTTATATGACTACAAAACCCAGTATTATAGTAACTCTAGTCAACAGAAATTTGGTTTATTTAGTTATAGAAATGTTATAAAATTAAAATCAAGAATAAAATTAGTAGATTATTCTTAGAAGTAAAATTTGTTTTAAAAGACTGTTTTAATGTGTAATATGACTCCTTAAATAAGTACTTAGAGCCTACCATGATTTTAAAATGGCAAATATGTTATTACCAGTTCTGTTTTAATAGAGTGTTAGATATCATATACTAGACTTTAATCAACAAAGACTTTATATTGTTACAGTCTTTAGGTCATAAAGATTTTATTCTGAGAGGAAAACACTATATAATTAGAGGAAGGAAGCTAATGTGTGTGGAGCTGACATCAACATATGATATGAGTATTTCCACAATGGAGTGGTTAAAAAACATGAAAAAAAGAAAAAGAAAGGCTTATCAAGTTAAGAAACAAGCCCAAGGTCAGATTGCTGCTAGGAAAAAAAGATCACATTTAAACACATTTTAAACTAATTCTAAGCCTATTATTAGTCACCAAGTGTGACACTTCCCAAGTAGACACTGTCTACTTTGTTATTACTGTCAAGTAATCCAAAAGGGACACAAAATGAATGAAATGGTAAAAGAAAGATCTGAAAGTATTTTTAGCATGGCTGTGCATTTGAAATAAATAATTCACCAATGGTATTTACTGCAGCTCTCCCCTCTGCCCAACATAAACAAGAATCGTGATGTTTTACTAGTCATAGTTTTAGCTTCCTCTCCTGTCGAAAAGAAAGGCACCTTAAGATTTAAAGAGCTCAGTAGAAGGGAGATCTATAACCCCAGCATATCCAGATAGCAGAGAGATATTACCTTTAATGGTTCTGAGTTCATTTTGTGACTCTGTTTAGTAGAGTCAGACAAAAGGAAGAGTTTTCTAGCCACCAAAGGTATCCCCACACTAATTATAGCTATTCATGGAGCCATCTTGTTCAACTTCTGTATATTCGTTACAGCATATGAGGAGCAGAGCACTTGAGAAAACATAAAATGAAATCCCAATGACGTTTTTGGTTTTAAGTATTTGACATGTTGGTAATGGGACTGAGACAAGCAGAAGGATATTGACAATAATAATGGAAATATTTTCTCTCATTTTATTACATAATGTCAGCTGGTGTTCAAGAATTTATGGCAAGTGGAGATTAATAGGAAGAGTGAAAGTGAGCTTCAAGTATTATATATATTTTATTTAGGATCAGGAGTTGACAAAAATTAACATAGCGTATTTCTATTGTGGTGTTAAAACAAGGTGTTATTCCTTGTTAATATTTAGGAAATAGACAAATATGTACCTGAAATATGATGTGTAATATAGAAACAGTTTCCTTAGAAAAATTGCAAGAAAGGCAAAGTAAGAGCAGAAGACATATGTTTCTTTAATCTTTATCTCTATAGTAGTCTTTACCTTCTTTTAGGATAAGTAAGATAAGACAAATGTCATAACCTGTGCATAGGTGTGATGGCTTCTGACCCCTATTAAGGAGCGTCCTAAGACATCTATCTACTTTCCCAGCCATCATAAATCATGCACCTACATCATAAATTGTGTAGCACATTTGAAAAGTATAATATTGTATTAGGAATGTGTCATATGATTTTTAGAAGAGAGCAAGTATTAAAATAAAAACAAAATTAAAATAATATAACAAATTCCTTGTTTAGCTGCTCTGCAGTTTGTGCTGTATGTGTGTGTGTGTGTGTTTTGTCTCTTCTTTATGGGGTAACTAGAGGGAAATGGATTTGAATGATGATGTCCATATTATTTTTTCTTATCCAAGATCAATGTTGTATAAACTTTCAGTATAGCATTAATTAATTGATTAAGTAAATTACTTTATTGAAGTATGATAGATATGTAAAAACCTGTACATGTTTAACTTTACATTTGGATGAGTTTGACCATAGGTATACACCTGTGAAACCATCATCACCATCAAGGATATAAACATATCTATCACATCTCTAAGTTTCCTCCTGCCCCTTTATTATCTAGCACTTAACACAAGAACACTTAACATTAGATTTAACCAGTTAACACATTTTAAGTGCATAATATAATATTGTTATCTGTTGGCACTAAGCCATATAGTAGATCTCCAAAACTTAGTTATCTTGTAAAACTGACACTGTGCCCTTGGACCTTCACTTCTTCATCTCATTTCTGAAGCCCCGGCAACCTCCATTCTACTGCTTCTATGGATTTGACTATTTTAGATTCCACATATAAGTGTTAACATGCAGTAGTCCTTCTGTGTCTGGGTTATTTCATTTAAGATAATGTCCTCCAGGTTTCATCCATGTTGTCTCAAATGGCAGAATTTCCTTTTTTTTAAGATTGGATAAAATTCTGTCATATGTATGCAACATTTTCTGTGTCCATTCAGCTGTTGATGGACATTTAGGTTGTTTCTATATCTTGGCTATTTTGAATAATGCTGCAGTGAAAATGAGAGTGCAGAGCATGAGAGTGTCTTTCAGGTACTTTAGACAAATGCACAGAAGTCAGATTACTGGACTGTGTGGTAGATCTATTTTGAATATTTTTAGGAAGCTCCATACTGTTCTCCATAATAGCTGCATAAATTTACATTCCATCAACAATATAAAAGGGTTCCCTTTTCTCCATATCCTCACCAAAACTTGTTGTTTGCTTCTTTTATTTTTTTTTTTTTTATAATAGCCATCCAAACTAGTGTGAGGTAATATCTTACTGTGGTTTTAATTTATATTTCCCTGATGGTTAGTAATGTTGAGCACCTTTTCATATATATGTTGGCTATTTGTATATCTCTTTTGGAGAAATGTCTGTTCAGATCTAGTACATATTTTTCAGTCTGATTTTTTTTGTTGTTGTTCTTATTTTGCTGTTGAGTTGGATATATTCATTATATATACTGTGTTTTAATTGCTTGTCAGATGCTCAAAACGATGTACAGATTCAATAAAATACCCTATCAAAAATTCCAATGTCATTTTTCACAGAAACAGAAAAAAAAAACAATTCTAAAAGTTGTATGGGACCACAAAAGACCCTGAATAGTCCAAGCAATCTTTAGCAATAAAAACAAAACTGGAGGCATCACACTTCCTGAAATCAAATTATATCACAAAGCTATACTATATCAAAAGCTATACATAAAAATTAACACACAGACCAATGAAATAGAATGGAAAGCCCAGAAATAAACCCATATATTTGTAATTGTTTCTCAGGGGAATTCACTGGGAGTGAAATGTGTGTATCTGTGTATCTGTGTGTGTATGGTATATTTGCAGGTGGGCTTGAGTATTTTGTTGCGTCTTATAAGAGGTAGCATTCAGTTCACAATGAAAAAGATTTCTATTACAGATATCTTAATTACTTGAAAGGTATTTTTATTCAAGAGTACTTACTATTGACAATGTATTGCGACAGCTGAGTTTTTAGTTTTCGCATGACTTTTGTGCTTAGGGAATGGTCTTCCTGTTGAAATCAGTGATTCTAAGTTGCATGGATCGGGCCACTTACCTAAGACTGCTCCCTGTTTGAAGGGATCATAAGGTGCAATACCATTTTTCTGGTAACTTAACAGTTACTCAAATGATTCATGCATTCATCCATAAGAAATATTTACTGAGTATCCATTTTTGTGCTGAGCACTCAAGTGGGTGTTGTATGTAGCAGTGGTTAAGAAAGGTAACATCCCTCTGCTTACATAATGTGTACTCTAGTGATGAAAAAGTATTAAGATAATTACATATGTAATAAATTTATAAAAGGGAAATATCAAAAACTTATCATAGTAGGGAATTTAGGCTGTTAAAACACCTTGAGGATAATTTGTGTCTAAAAACACACGTGTCCTTATTACTAAGGAAAAGAGATTAGAAATGGTCTTCCATTTTCTTTGTCAGGTCCTTCATATTGTTATTTACTTTGTACTTGAAAAATATTTGGCTTCATTTCATACATATTTTAAGTTTATCCATTATCCAACAAATATTTATTGAGCATATATTATTGCCAAGTATTGTGATGATTACTCAGAGTTTTTTCTTTTCAACAATGTTTAGTTTTTGCCTTCATAATGCCTAGAATCTGGTGCAGGAGATTTAAAATATGGTTAGGTACATAATGTAAGTGCAGTCAAGAAAACTATGTTTAAAGCAATGCACAAAAGAGAATTAAGTTTCAGCCACGCAAAGAAAAACAGAGGGAGGATGTATTCCAGATGAGGAAAGAAAATGTTCAGTAGTCCAGAAGTCAGAAAGAACAATCACCGTTAAAGAACTTAGAATGATTCATTATGTCTAAACTTACAGTTTAAGAAGTGAATAATGTAAGGATAGTAAACTTCTAGGGGTAGTAAAAGAGTTCTGGGTATCTATTGATTTCTCTGCCCACATTCATTTCTTCTTCTTTTATTAATATGATCTTTATTTTCCTTGAGTAATTACCCCTTCAGAAATCTTAGTTCATATAATTCTCTTGGACTTTACTGTGCCCTTATAACTCCAATAGTTTTCATGACCTAAACCTGGGCAATGAAGCCCAATGAAACTTGGTTCTGGCTTGTTGGGTTGTGTGTATTGCTCGTGTGTGTGTGTGTGTGTATGTGTGTGTGTGTTTGCATTATTGAAGACTGTTTGCATTCTTTTGCTTTTCTACTGGGTATGTCTGGAAGGACGGAATGAAGCCTGGGGATACTAGGAAACATATTTTCTGAGTAAAGGAAAACCTACCTGAAAATAGAGCAAACATAAAAACACATGGCCATAAGATGGAATGAGGAAAACTGAGTCATGATGACACTATTTGAGCTCCTGTACCTAGTCATGTCTACAATCATTCTTTAGCTAAACTTTTGAATTATTTGAGCCAAAATTTCCACAGTTCACTTTGTTTATATATGTATGCTTTATGAATTAAGCTATTTTGAATTTATTTTATCACTTTTACCTAAAAGAGTCTTGACTAATAAACATCTAAACAAATATTATTTATACAACTTTTTACCTTTGATGTCATGGGGTTGTAGACATGGGATTTCTATAAATAAATATTGTATACTCTTTTCTTTCTGTTCAAAGTAAGAAAAAATTTAGGTGGGATTTTGTGATCCAGACTGGTTAGATAATCTAAGAAATAATAACTAAATATCTGCTACCTGTTGTTCTGTTCTAAAATTCCATCCAATATGACTTCAGGTTTAGGCCACTCTCATAGGGCTGATATCATAATTGGTACAAAGACCCATAGCTACAGAAGAAGGCAGTTTTTCTCTACCCCCGTCTTTATATTGTGTATGAGGGTGATATCTATAACCATGAGAGCAGGGCTAATATGCATTATATAAGTTATATAAAGAGTATTGTATCAAAATAGGAGTTGACTGGCACCATAATTACAAATGAACATTATTGGTGTTTTCACTTTCTTAATTGATCAGGACATTGGACAGCCCTCTGTCTTCTTAATTGTTCTTTCCTAGTGACATAATAGGAACTGGAAAATTAAGAAACTATAAAGCATTGAAAGACTTAATGAGCATATTGAGGTGTTAGAACTTATTTTTAATATCCAGCAAATATGTATTGAGCATATATTATTCTGAAAGCAAGTTTGAGATAATTATAGACTGTGATATGGTGATACCAATGAAGATGAGCAAAGGTTTTGGTAGACGTGAAAAATACATTAAAAGAAACAGTATGAGTGATTTAAGTCTGTGAATTAAATGAGACCCATAAAAAGTTCCTCTACAGTTTGAGCTCTGCAATTTAGTATCACAGTCTTTGAGAGAAAGAAGGCTAAGACAGATTTATTCCAACTAATGACAGGAACTCAATTCTACATGAATTATATCTAAGATACAAACTGCTCTGTCTGAAGTCTTTAAAACACCTCAAGATATTACGATGAGAAATGCTCAGTTGGAATGTGGGCACTAATTTAGATATCATATTTAATCATATGTCCCCTTCTATTTTCACTCTGTGGAGAGTTTAAAAACAACAAAACTGGACCAAATGAGTAGTATGGTTCCCTATGGCATCTAAGGGAAAAAAAATACAAAAGGTCTAGCTTAAAGACAGACTAACAATAACAACAAACAACTTTGGGCATCATTGTTAAGTAATCTCAGATCAGTGAAATCTCTCTTTGTGGTTCATTATAGAACAATGGTTCTATAGTGCTTCATTTAAAAAAGAAAAGAAAACATTGCAGTGAGAATATGGACAACACCAAATACACTTATTTTTTGCTTTTTTACAAAATTTCTTTAGAACAAGGATTGGACTACAAATATTTGAAATCCCTGAAATTGTAAGCAACTTTTTTTTCTGCAATGAAGCTCTATAGCCATTATAGATGCTCAAAAGGGTCTATGATCCCCAAATCATTGAAAACAAGCTCTATAGAGATTATTTCTCAGGTGTGAATGTTTTATGATTATATATAAATCTGTTATGTGCCTTGGGATAATGTGAGATTGAATTGGAATATGCAAAACAAACCATCTCTGCGAATTGATTGTATGGCGTACATCAAGTTTGACTTTTATTGTTTGCTTCATTCATTGTTGAAGATACTCTTTAGAAGACAAAAGGGATTTGCCTTGTGAAGCTGCATTTTGCTTGGTTTTTATTGTAGGATAAATGTTTCTCTTTGGGGTTTTCCTTTTCTTTTCAGGTCAAGTAAGCTTTAACATGAACAGCACGAGAGATACAAAACTGAACACTGAAAGGATGCCACTTCTTATGTGTTCTATTTGCACCCTGAATGACCAAGCTGAACCCCTACCTGGTTATGCCTGCCCTAGGCTTTGATGTTGTCAGAGGCCCCTGGATATCACTTTACTTCTAAGGTTGCTTGTTTACTATTACTGCTCATTTTATTCTTTTTTTTTTTAGCTTTTGTAAAAATGACAGTTTCCTTTGTCTTCCTCTTCCTCTCCTTTTCACTTTCCCTTGCACTCCCTCACTTTTTTTCCTTTTCTCTCGATAATATTCTGTTGACTTCTGGCAAGAAGGTAACCTAAGATTGTATTCTTCTCCTGCTCATTCCAATGTTCCCATTGAAATTACCAATATAATTGAGTGAGTGGCTATATAAGGACAACATGATGGAACTTTATGGTGAGAGAATTTTTCTGTACTTTGACTATCACTGTCAACAGCTAGTTTTGATATTATATTGTAGTTTTGCAAGATGCAGCCATTGGGGAAACCTGGGTAAAGGGAACACAATAGATTCCTATATCATTTCTTAAAACTACATATGAATCTGCAATTCTCTCAAATAAAATATTTAATATTAAAAAATGAAGGCCAAAAAGAAACATCCTTGGATTGTGTGTGTGTGTGTGTGTGTGTGTGTGTGAGAGAGAGAGAGAGAGAGAGGTGGGAAGAGAGAGACAGAAAGATTCGTTTCCAGCAGAAATCCTTTACAAAACATATTAAAGGAACTTCTTTAGGCTGAAAGTAAGTGATACTAGAAAGTAATTCAATCCACATGAAAAAATAAAATCACTGGTAAAGGTAATTAGTAGCTGATTTTAAAAGACATTATAATTGCATATTTCTTCTTTTATGTCAATTGATTAAAAAGCTATTGCATAATATAATGTGTATATAATTATATAATAGCATAAAGGAGGTGGGTGGGAACCAAGCTGTATTAGAGTAAGGATATGACACCAGATAATTAACTTGAATCCACAGAAACATATGAAGAGAATTAGAAATGGTAAATAAGATGGTTAGTATAATCAAATCTGCAAATATGTATTTTTTATTTTTCTCTCCCAGCTTTTACATAAGATAATAATTATAGCAGTATATTGTTGGATTTGTGACACATATAGATGCAATGTGTGTGACCAAAATAGCACAAGAAAAGGAGGGGGAGGAATAAAGGTATAAAGGGCTAATATTTCTACAGCTCATTCTAATTAATTTAGTATAAATTTGAAGTGGATTCTCATAAGATAAATGTATGCTCTAGAGAACTCACTAAGAAATTAACACAAAAATATTGGGAAAATTGTGAAAGATTAAAATATTGCGCTAGGAAATATTCATTCAATGCAAAAGAAAGCAATGAAGGAGGAACCGAAGAACAAAAATGACACAAGACATAAAGAAAACAGAAAGGCAAATAGCAGAGATAAACCCAGTTATATCAATAATAGTATGAAATGTGAATGATTAAACAGTATAATAAGGCAGAGGTTGACAAACTGGGTAGAAAGACAAGATCCAACTATATTTTGTCTACTAGAGACACATTTTAGATTCAAAGACATAAGTAGCTTGGAAACGAAAGGATGGGGAAATATATTCATGCAAACAGCAACCATACAAAAGTCAGAGTGGCTGTACTAGTATCACATAGAATAGACTTTTTTTAAAGTGTTGCTAGAGATAAAGAGGGATATTTTATAATGACATAAGGGTCAATCCACTAGGTATGTATAATAGTTATAAACATACATCCACCTAAAAACAGAACCCCCAAAACATACATGAAGCAAAACTGACAGAATCTAGGAAGAAACACACGATTCAACAATAATATTTGAAGTCCTTAGTATTCCACTGTCATTGGTGCTTATAACTAGACAGAAGATGAGCAAGTTGTAGTAAACTTTGCAATAATAACAGGCATAGAACACTTTACCCCAAAGCAAGACAGTATATAATCTTCTCAAGAGCAGGAACATTTGGAAACTTTTCCAGGAGAGATCATATTCTTGGTCATAATACAAGTCTCACTGCATCTAAAACAATTGAAATCAGACAAGGTATGTTTTCTAAGGATGATGGAATTAATTAGAAATCAAGAACAAAAAATAGTTTGAAATTCTTAGAAAAATGGAAATTTAACAACACGTTCCTAAATTTAAAAACAAAAAAAGAATTTTGAAAACATTTTGCAATGGGTGAAAACAGACATAAAATGTACCAAAACTGTGGAATATAGATAGAGCTTAGAGGGACATTTATATCTTTAAACATCTTATATTTGAAAAGAACAATTTCAAACTGATAACCTTACCGTTTACCTTAAGAAACTAAAGTGAAACTAAACCAAAAGCAATGAGCAAAAAGGAAATAATATTTAAGACTGGGAAGAAATAAATGAAATAGATATTAGAAAAACAATAGAAAAAAATGAATGAAACCAAAAGTAGCTCCTGCAATGTTAAAAAGAATTGAAAAAGCTTTTTCTAGAAAAGGAGAGGCTCAAATTACTAACATAAGAAAGAGAGGATGTTGCTACTAATGTCACAGAATGAGAAGGATTATAAGGGAATACTGTGAGCAATTGTACACCAATGAATTAGATGGTTCAGATGAAATGGACAAATTCTTGGTAGGGCACAGAATTTGGTATTCTGACTCAAGAAAAACAATAGAAAATCCAAGTAGATTCAAAAGAAGTAAAGGTATTGAAATTGTGATTAAGAAATTTCCCACAAAGAAAAGCCAGGCCAAGATGGCTTCACTGGTGAATTCTACTTAACATTTAAAAAAGAATTAACACGAATCCATCAGAAACTCTTCCATAAAAAATAGAAGAAGAGGAAACACTTACCAACTCATCCTGTGAGGCCAGTGTTACTCTAATACCAAAACCTGACAAATACGTAACAGGAAAGAAAAATCACACACCAATATCCCTTGTGAATCTAGATACAATTATCTTGAACAAAACACTAGCAAATCATATATAGTATTTTATTAAAAAGATCGTATAACATAACCAAGTGCGTTTTATTCCTGAAATGCATTTTTGGTTTTACATTTGGAAATAAATCAAAGTAATACTCAATATTGATAGAATAAGGGACAAAAACCACATGATCATATCAGCAAATGCAGAAAATGTTTTTAAAAGAGTCCAACACCCCTTCATTATAAAAACACAAAAAACTAGGAATACAAGCTGATGTAGGACAACCTGATTTAGGACATCTACAAAAAAAGCCATAACTAGCATCATACTTAATGGTGAAGACTGAAAGAGTTCCCCTTAAGTTCAGGGACAAGACAGTGATGGCTACTCTCACTATTTTGATTTAGTATTGTACTGAAGTTCTAGCCAGGGCAGTTAGGCAACAAAAAAGAAATAAAAGACATCAATATTGGAAAGGAAGAAAGGAATAAAACTATCTCTGTTGGAAGATGGCATGATCTTATATATGGAAAATTGTAAGGAATCCAATAAAAACTACTAGAACTAATAAACGAGTTCAGCAAGCTTTTAAAGAACAAGGTGAGAGTGCAAAAATCAATTGTATTTCTATACACTAGTGATGAATAATCCAAATATGAAATTAGGAAATCAATTCCATTTATAATAGCATGGAAAATAAATTTTATTTAGAAATAAATTACCAAAAGAGTACAAGATTTGTACATTGAAAACAAAAACAACAAATTATTGAAGATATTAAAGAAGACTTAAATATGTGGAAAGATATTACATGTCCATTTTTCAGAAGACAATATTGTTTCAATGGCAATATTCCCCAAATTAATCTCTAGATTCAAGACAATCACTATCAAATAACATCTGGCTTCTTCTGCTGAATTGAAAATATGATCCTAAAATTCATATGCAAATTCAAAGGACAATAAAATAGCCAGAACAGTCTTGAAAACAAAGAGCAAATCTGGAGGTCTCATATTTCCTGACTTAAAAACTTACTATCAGACTAATAATACTGAAAAGCACAAGTGAAAAACAGAAAATAAATTTGACTTCAGCATAATTAAAAACTATTGTATTTCAAAGAACTCAATGAAGAAAATGAAAACACAGCATAATGTGTGGTGGGAAACATTTGCAAATAATATATATGACAAGAAACTGTAACCAGAATAAATAAATAATAACTCAACTGAAAAATGAGCAAATGATAGAAAAAGACATCATTAGTGAAGAGGTTAATGTAAACCAGCATCACAGATAGTACTTCACACCCAAAGAGAATGGTTATCATTAAAAAAAAATACACATAATAGCAAGTCTTGAAACGGATATGGAGAAACTGGAAGCTTCATTCATTGCTGGTAGGAACGTGAAATGATGCAGCCACTTTTCAAAACAATTTGGAGTTTCCATGTGACCTAGAAATTCTACTCCTAGCATATATCCAAGGTTAATGAAAACATACGTCCCAACAAAAACTTGTTCACAAATATTCCTAGCAGCATTTTTCATTATTCGAAATTTGGAAACAACTCTCAACTGGTGAATGGATAAATTAAATAAATAAGGTATATTTATTAAATGGAATGTTACTCAGCAATAAAAAGAATAAAGTAAGGATATATGCTACAATGTGGTTAAAAATTGAATTTACTCTTCTCAGAGAAAGAAACACGTAACAAAAGACCACATATTGCTTGATTTCACTTCTATGAAACATCCAGAATAAACATCTATAAAAATAGGAAATAATTGACTGGTGTCTGTGTTTGGGTGGTGGCTGGGACTGGAGGATTTGGGACAACAAAGGGAGTAAGTGCAAATAGGTACAGTTTCTATTTGGAGTGATATAACTGTTCTAAATTGATTGTAGTGATGGTTACACACCTTTTGAATAAGCTAAAAATTGTAATTGTACATTCCATTTCAAATGAGTTAGTTTTACGGCATGTCAATTATGTCTTATTAGAACTGTTTAAAACAAACTGTAAACGTCACACTCAGAAAGACTAAAATTTCAAGTCTGATACGACCACGTGTTAGTGAAGATGTACAGCATTGGAGCTCTCCTTTATTTTGTGGGGATTGTAAAATGCTACAACTTTTGTGTATTCTTTATTAAAAGTTATCCACCCAATTGCCATAAAAATGGGTGATTCCAGCTCCTTATATTCATACAAGAGTTGTACAGGAATGTTAATAGCAACTTTCTTTATTACACACAGAATTAGAAAAAAAAATCCCAAAAATGCCTGTCAAAAAAGCGCATGGATAAACAAATGCATTATTCACAAACTGCCACAAATTATTGTCCCATAACAAAATACCACAAACTTAGTAACTGAAACAATGTAAATTTATCATCTTATAGTCAGTAGTCCAAAATGGGTCACCCGGGCTAAAAATTCAAGGTGTCAGCAAGGGCCTGGTTCCTTTCTGGAGACTCTAGGAGAGAATCTGTTACCTTGCCTTTTCCAGCTTCCAGAGCTGCCCACATTCCTTGGTTGATGCCCGCTTCTTTCATCTTCAAAGCCAGCAATGTTGGAATTTTGCATTTCTCTGACTATCCTTCCATAGTCACATGCTTCTGTATTGTTTGGGGGGTTTGCAGTGAATATGTCCTTTTTAAAATAATATAGGGGCTTCCTTGGTGGTGCAGTGGTTAAGAATCCGCCTGCCAGTGCAGAGGACATGGTTTCAATCCCTGGGCCGGGAAGATCCCACATGCTGTGGAACAACTAAGCCAGTTCACCACAACTGCTGAGCCCATGCACTGCAACTACTGAAACCTGTGCACCTAGAGCCCGGGCTCTGCAATAAGAGAAGCCACTGCAATGAAAAAACCTGTGCACTGCAATGAAGAGCAGCCTCTTCTCACCACAACTAGGGAAAGCCAGTGCACAGCAACAAAGACCCAGTGAAGCCAAAAATAAAATTAAATAAATAAATAATAAAATTAATCTTTAAAAAAATAAAATAATATAGAATGTATTTCTAATTTGAAAAAATTAAGTGGATTTACTCTTTAACCCAGAAAGTCCTTTTGTAAGAAAATATTTTCTTACGGTTTGATCAGACATGCATGCAAATTTTATACTCAAGACTACTCATTTCATTATGTTGCATAGAGAAATTAGAAAAAAACAACTATCCAAAAGCTGGAGTAGCTGGGGGTATGTTGGTGTAATCAAGGGAGACAGTCAGTCATTGAAATGTCTGTATGCTAAGAGTAGTTCATGACACAGGGAAGATACGATATAAATATCTAAAAAGTATAACTGAATATGTATCATGATCCCATTTTAAACACATATATTTGTAAAGCCAGAAAAAAATTACAAAATTATCAGTAGTATTTCTGAAATTATTAATGATGCTTATTATTTATGTTTCTGTATTAACACATTTGCTATAAATGTGTTTTACTTTTATAAAACAAAACAAAAAGAATGTGCCTGGCACTTAGGTGATGCTAAATAAATAGTGGTGGGATGAAAATTAAAATTGAGTAAAATGTTCAGAACAGTATATGACTGGATATGCTTTGGTGTTTCTATCGTATAATGGGAAATAGAGAAAAGGTTGCAATAATAAATGGAGAGTTGGGCTGGTTCATATCTGTGCATTAAATTACACTATAAAATGGCCACTTTTGTAGGTCAAATATTAGCCGTTTTATATCTCAGCATCATGTACTGTGAAGTTATTTTAATAGATATATTATGGGGATAAATACCCATCAGAGGCACTTATAAGAAGAAAATACCCATTTCTACTTCAAAGCCATCGTGGACAAATTTTCAGACTTGAGGAATTAAAAGGAATTTACTAGAATACATTTTCCATGTCAATGAAATGGAATTTTTAGCTTGGAGTCAGAATTCTTTTTTCTATAGAAGCAACAGTGTATGAGGTGAGCATATCTGCAGTGCAGCTCACAAAAGCCTATTTAACCCACAGTGTAGCTGAAATATAGTAGTAATTTATCCATATAAAATCATGTTCATAATAATGTTGCTATAGGGAGTTGAAGGCAGAGTTTATTTTTAATAGAAACATCAGAAAACATAGCTCTCACGGGACTAGAACCCACATTCCCTTTGTTGTTCATTTTAGTGTGGATAAAACTGCTTTAAAAGGCTGTGGCGCCACAAATACGTGTTTTGCTTCAAGCATTAATGGATTGTGTCTGGTAATGTATATCATTACTGCTTTCAGCCTGTTGCCCTCAGAAGAGAGAAGTAGGCCAGATGTTTGACATCTTGGACTGAGTTCTGTTTCAACCCAAGAATTGCTTGGTGCCTTTGGTCAGGTCACTAAAATTTTCTGTTACCACTTTTCCACCTCAGCAGAAAGTATATTTCCTAACTATTTAATGTGGTTGTTAAAAATAAGATGACATGGGTTAAATATTATTTACATAATGTAAGTTTTCTGTGTTTTTTTTTCCTTACATTTTATTTCATCTTCATTTTATTTATGTAGTGGAATAAGAAGAAAAAATGATTGCTGTTTAAGATTTCTTTTTTTTTCTTCAGATCTTTATTGGAGTATGATTGCTTTACAATGTTGAGCAGTTTCCGATGTATGACAAAGTGAATCAGCTGTACTTATACATAGATCTCCATATCCCCGCCCTCTTGAGCCTCCCTCCCATCCTCCCTATCCCATCCTTCTAGGTCATCACCAAGCATTGTGTTGATCTCCCTGTGCTATGCAGCAGCTTCCCACTTATATTTGGTAGTACATTATGTCAATGATACTCTCTCACTTTGTCACAGCTTCCCCTTCCCCCACTGTGACCTCAAGTCCGTTCTCTGCATCTGAGTCTTTATTCTCGCCCTGCCACTAGGTTCATCGGTAATATTTGTTTAGATTCCATATATATGCGTTTGCATATGGTATTTGTTTTTCTCTTTCTGACTTACTTCACTCTGTATGACAGACTCTGTGTCCATCCACTTCTCTACAAATAACTCAGTTTAGTTCCTTTTTATGGCTGAGTAATATTCCATTGTATATATGTGCCACATCTTCTTTATTCATTCATCTGTTGATGGGCATTTAGGTTGCTTCCATGTCCTGGCTATTGTAAATAGTGCTTCAGTGAACACTGTGGGACATGTATCTTTTTGAATTATGACTTTCTCAGGATATATGCCCAGTAGTGGGATTGCTGGATGATATGGTAGTTCTATTTTTAGTTTTTCAAGGAACCTCCATACTATTCTCCATAGTGGCTATATCAATTTACATTCCCACCTCTGTGGTTTTATAATATAACCTCAGGCAACTGGTTTAACTCTGTAGATGCAACATGCAATTGAATACTATGAATAAAAGCAACAAAAAAACATTTCCTAAATGTGTTTTTTGTTGTTGGGTTTTGTATCTGCTTCTCTTTTTTTTTAATTGAAGTATAATTGATTTACAATATTATATTAGTTTCAGGTGTACAACATAGTGATTCAATATTTTTATAGATTATACTCCAACTAAAGTTATTACAAAACAATCAGTATGTTTCTCTGTGCTATAAAATATGTCATTGTTGCATATTTATTTTACACATAGTAGTTTGTATCTCTCAAACACCTATCCCTATCTTGGCCTTCACCATTTCCCTCTTCCCACTGGTAACCAGTACTTTGTTCTTTATATCTGTGAGTCTGTTCTGTTATATACATTTGTTTGTTTTATTTTTTAAAATCCACATATGTGGGATAACATAGAGTATTTGTCTTTCTCTGAATTATTTGACTAAGCATAATAGATCCATCCATATTGTTGCAAATGGCAGAATTCCATTTTTTAATTACTGAGTAATAATCCATTGTGAACACACACACACACACATACACACCCCCCACATCTTTTTTATCCACCCATCTGTGATGGATATTAGGTTGTTTCCATATCTTGACCATTGTAAATAATGCTGCTACGAACTGTAGAATGCATGTATTTTTTGAATTACTGCTTCCCCAGAGGTGGAATTGCTGGATTATGTGGTAGCTCTATTTTGAGTTTTTTGAGGAACCTCCACACTGTTTTCCTGTAGTGGCTGTACCAATTTGCATTCCCACCAACAATGTGAAAGCGTTTCTTTTTCTCCACATCCTCACCAACGTTTGTTATTTGTAGATTTTTTGGTGATAGCCATTCTGCCAGGTATGAGGTGATATCTCATTGTGGTTCTGATTTGCATTTTGTTGATGATTAGTGATGTTTGACATGTTTTCCTGTGCCTGTTGGCCATCTATCTATTCAAGACTTTGTTCTTGTTTTTGTTTTTGTCTATTCAAGGCTTTTGCCCATTTTTGTGATTAGGTTGATTGATTTTTTGAAATTGAGTTGTATGAGCTGTTTATATATTTTGGATACTAAATCCTTATTGGTCATATTATCTACAAATATTTTCTTCCATTTAGTAAGCTGTCTTTCCATTTTGTTGACTATTTCTTTTGCTGTGTAAAAGCTAAGTTTCATTAGGTCCTGTTTGGGTTTTCTGTTTGTTTGTTTTGTTTTGTTTCTTTTCTTTTTTTAAGAACTTTTATTGAGATACAGTTAACAGACAATAAACTGCATTTATTTAGAGTGTACAATTTGGTATTTTTTTCTTATTAGTAATGCATATATGGCAATCACAATCTAACAATTCATTCCCCCCCAACCCTCCCCACTTTCCTCACTTCGTGTCCGATGTTTGTTCTCTACATCTGTGTCTCTCTTTTTGCCTTGCAAACCAGTTGATTTGTACCTTTTTGCTATATTCCGCATATGTGTGTTAATATATGATATTTGCTTTACTCTTTCTGACTCACTTCACTCTGTATGACAGTCCATCCATGTCTCTACAAATGTCCCAGTTTCATTGCTTTTTACAGCTGAGTAATATTCCATTGTATATATGTACCACATCTTCTTTATCCATTCATCTGTTGATGGACATTTAGGTTGCTTCCATGTCCTGGCTGTTGTAAATAGTGCTGCAATGAACACTGGAGTGCATGTGTCATTTTGAATTATGGTGTTCTCTGGGTATATGCCCAGCAGTGGGATTGATGGGTCATATGGTACTTCTATTTTTAGTTTTTCAAGGAACCTGCATACTGTTCTCCATAGTGGCTTTATCAATTTACATTCCCACCAACAGTACAAGAGCGTTCCCTTTTCTCCACATCCTATCCAGCATTTACTATTTGTAGATTTTCTGATGATGCCCATTCTAACTGGTGTGAGGGGATAGCTCATTGTACTTTTGATTTGCTTTTCTCTAATAATTAGTGGTGTTGAGCAGCTTTTCATGTGCCTCTTGGCCATCCATATGTCATCTTTGGAGAAATGCCTATTTAGGTCTTCTGCCTATTTTTTGATTGGGTTGTTTATTTATTTATTTTTTTTGTTATTGAGCTGCATGAATTGTTTATATATTTTGGGGATTAATCCTTTGTCTATTGATTCATTTGCAAATATTTTCTCCCATTCTGAGGGTTGACTTTTCATCTTGCTTATAGTTTCCTTTGCTGTGCAGAAGCTTTAAAGTTTCATTAAGTCCTACTGATTTATTTTTGTTTTTATTTCCATTACTCTAGGGGGTGGATCAAAAAAGATCTTGTGGTGATTTATGTCCAAGAGTGTTCTTCCTATGTCTACCTTTAGGAATTTTATAGTGTCTGGCCTTACAATTAGGGCTTTAATCCATTTGGAGTTTATTTTTATGTATGGTGTTAAGGAGTGTTCTAATTTCATTCTTTTCCATGTAGCTGTCCAGTTTTCCCAGCACCACGTATTGAAGAGGCTGCCTTTTCTCCATTGTATATCCTTGCCTCCTTTGCCATAGATTAGTTGACCATAGTTTATCTCTGGGCTTTATATCCTGTTCCATTGATCTCTATTTCTGTTTCTGTGCCAGTAGCATACTGTCTTGATCACTGTAGGCTTCTAGTATAGCATGAGGTCAGGAATCCTGATTCCACCAACTCTGTCTTTCCTTCTCAAGTTTGCTTTGGCTATTTGGGGTCTTCTGCATTTCCATACAAATCATAAAATTTCTTGTTCTAGTTCTGTGAAAAATGCCATTGGTCATTTAATAGGGATTGCATTGAATTTGTAAATTGCTTTGGGTAGTAAAATCATTTTTAGAATGTTGTGAAATTCAATCCAAGAGCATGGTGTGTCCCTCCATCTGTTTCTGTCATCATTGATGTCTTTAATTAGTGTCTTATAGTTTTCCGAGTACAGGTCTTTTACCTCCTTGGTTAGGTTTATTCCTAGGTATTTTATTCTTTTTGTTGCAATGGTGAATGGGATTGTTTCCTTAATTTCTCTTTCTGATCTTTCATTGTTAGTGTATAGAAATGTAAGAGATTTCTGTGTGTTGATTTTGTAGCCTGCAACTTTACCAAATACATTGATTAGCTCAAGTAGTTTTCTGGTGGCATCTTAGGATTTTCTATGTATAGTTTCATGTCTTCTGAGAACAGTGACAATTTTACTTCTTTTCCAATTTGGATTCCTTTGATTTCTTTTTCTTCTCTGATTGCTGTGGCAAAGACTTCCAAAACTATGTTGAATAGTAGTGGTGAGAGTGGACATCCTTGTCTTGCTCCTGGTCTTAGAGGGAATGCTTTCAGTTTTTCACCATTGAGAATGATGTTTGCTGTGGGTTTGTCATATATGGCCTTTATTATGTTGAAGTAGGTTACCTCTTTGCCCAGCCTCTGGAGAGTTTTTATCATAAATGGGTGTTGAATTTTGTCAAAAGCTTTTTCTGCATCTATTGAGATGATCATGTGGTTTTTATCCTTCAGTTTGTTAATATGGTGTATCACACTGTTTGATTTGCATATATTGAAGAATGCTTGCATCCCCAAAATAAACCCCACTTGAACATGGTGTGTGATCCTTTAAATGTGTTGTTGGATTCTGTTGGCTAGTATTTTGTTGAGGATTTTTGCATCTATATTCATCAGTGATATTGGTCTATAATTTTCTTTTTTTGTGACATCTTTGTCTGGTTTTGCTATCAGGGTGATGATGGCCTCACAGAATGAGTTTGGGAGTATTCCTTCCTCTGCAATGTTTTGGAAGAGTTTGAGAAGGATAGGTGTTAGCTCTTCTCTAAATGTTTGATAAAATTCACCTGTGAATCCATCTGGTCCTGGACTTTTGTTTGGGAGATTTTTAATCACACTTTCAATTTCATTACTTGTGATTGGTTTGTTCACATTTTCTATGTCTTCCTGATTCAGCCTTGGAAGGTTATGCCTTTCTAAGAATCTGTCCATTTCATCTAGGTTGTCCATTTTACTGGCATATAGTTGCTTGTAGTAGTCTCTTATGGTGCTTTTTATATCTGCGATGTCTGTTGTAATTTCTCTTGTTTCCTTTCTGATTTTATTGATTTGAGTCCTCTCCCTCTCTTTCTTCATGAGTCTTGCTTGAGGTTTATCAATTTTATTTATCTTCTCAAAGAACCAGCTTTTAGTTTTATTGATTTTTGCTATTGTTTTCTTTGTCTCTATTTCATTAATTTCTGCTCTGATCTTTATGATTTCTCTCCATCTACTAACTTTGTGTTTTGTTTGCTTTTCTTTCTCTAGTTTCTTGAGGTGTAAGATTAGATTGCTTATTTGGGATTTTTCTTGTTTCTTGAGGTAGGATTTTATTGCTATAAACTTCCCTCTTAGAACTGCCTTTGCTGCATCCCATAGGTTTTGGATCATTGTGTTTTCATTGTCATTTGTCTCCAGGTATTTTTTATTTCTTCTTTGATTTCTTCAGTCATCTCTTGGTTATTTAGTAGCGCATTGTTTAGCCTCCATGTGTTTGTGTTTTTTACAGTTTTTTTCCAGTAATTGGTTTCTAATCTCTTAGCATTGTGGTTGGAAAAGATGCTTGATATGATTTCAATTTTCTTGAATTTACCAAGGCTTGATTTGTGACCCAAAATCTGATCTATCCTGGGGAATGTTCCATGTGCACTTGAGAAGATCATGTAATTTGCTGTTTCGGAATGTAATGTCCTATAGATATCTATTAATTCCAGCTGATTTATTGTGTCATTTAAAGCTTGTGTTTCCTTATTAATTTTCTGTGTGGATGATCTGTCCATTAGTGTAGGTGGGGTGTTAAAGTCCCCCACTATTATTGTGTTACTATCAATTTCCTCTTTCATAGTTGTCAGCATTTGCCTTATGTATTGAGGTGCTCCTATTTTGGGTGCATATATATTTATAATTGTTATCTCTTCTTCTTGGATTGGTCCCTCAATCTTTATGTAGTGTCCTTTCTTGTCTCTTGTAACATTTTTTATTTTAAAGTCTATTTTATCTGATATGAGTATCACTACTCCAGCTTTCTTTTGATTTCCATTTGCATGGAATATCTTTTTCCATCCCCTCACTTTCCGTCTGTATGTGTCCCTAGGTCTGAAGTGGGTCTCTTGTAGACAGCATATATATGGGTCCTGTTTTTGTATCCAGTCAGCCAGTCTGTGTCTTTTGGTTGCTGCATTTAGTCCATTTACATTCAAGGTAATTATCAATATATATGTTCCTATTACCATTTTCTTAATTGTTTTGTTTATATTTTTGTAGGTCCTTTTCTTTTCTACTGTTTCCCACTTGCAGAAGTTCCTTTTGCATTGTTGTAGGGCTGGTTTGGTGGTGCTGAATTCTCTTAGCTTTTGCTTGTCTGTAAAGCTTTTGATTTCTCCATCAAATCTGAATGAGATCCTTGCTAAGTAGAGTGTTCATGGTTGTAGGTTCTTCCCTTTCATCAGTGGAAATATATCATACCACTCCCTTCTGGCTGGCAGAGTTTCTCCTGAGAAATCAGCTGTTAACCTTATGGGAGTTCCTTTGTATATTATTTGTCATTTTTTGCTTTTTTTTTTTTTTAATAACTTTTCTCTGTCTTTAAATTTTTCAGTTTGACTACTATGTGTCTTGGCATGTTTCTCTTTGGGTTTATCCTGCCTTGGACTCTCTGCACTTCCTGGACTTGGGTGGCTATTTCCTTTCCCATGTTAGCGAAGTGTTCAGCTATAATCTCTTCTAATATTTTCTTGAGTCCTTTCTCTCTCTCTTCTCCTTCTGGGACCCCTATAATGTGAATGTTGGTGCATTTAACATTGTCCCAGAGGTCTCTTAGGCTGTCTTCAGTTCTTTTCATTCTTTTTCTTTATTCTTTTCTGCATCAGTGATTTTCACCATTCTGTCTTCCACATCACTTATTTGCCTTTCTGCCTCAGTTAATCTGATATTGGTTCCTTCTAGTGTATTTTTCATTTCAGTTATTTTGTTGCATATCTCTGTTTGCTCTTTAATTCTTCTAGGTCTTTGGCAAACTTTTCTCACAACTTTTTGATCTTTGAATCCAGTCTTTTTTCAAAGTCCTGGATCATCTTCACCATCATTATTCTGAATTCTTTTTCTGTAAAGGTGCCTATCTCCTCTTCATTTAATTGTTTTTCTGGGGTTTTATCTTGTTCCTTCACCTGGTACAAAGTCCTCTGCCTTTTCATTTTCTCTATCTTTCTGTGGCTGTGGTTTTCAGTTCCACAGTACAAAATACTGCTGATACTGCTTGATACTGCTGTCTTCCCTCTTGTGGAGGAAGCTATCTTGGAGGCTCCTGGGTGCTTCCTGATGGGAGGGACTGATGGTGGGTAGGGCTTGGTGGACAGAGCTCAGCAAAACTTCAATCTTCTTTTCTGCCAATGGTTGGGGCTGTGCCTCCACCTTGTTGGTTGTTTGTCCTGAGGATACCTAGCACTGGGGCTTACAGGCTCTTTGGTGGGGCTAATGGCAGACTCTGGGAGGGATCACATGAATGAGCACTTCCCAGAACCCCTGCCACAGTGTCCCTGTCTTCTCGATGAGCCGCAGCTGTCCCCCACCTCTGCAGGCGACCCTCCAACACCAGCAGGTAGGTCTGGTTCAGTCTCCTATGGGGTCACTGCTCATTCCCGCTGCATCCTGGTGAGCACACTATTTTTTATGTGCTCTCCAAGAGTGGAGTCTCTGTTTTTCCCAGTCCTGTGGAGGTCCTGCAATCAAATCCCACTGGCTTTCAAAGTCTGATTCTCTGGGGATTCCTCCTCCCATTGCCGGCCCCCAGGTTGGGAAGCTTGATATGGGGCTCAGAACCCTCACTTTAGTGGATGATCTTCTGTGGTATGACTGTTCTCCAGTTTGTGAGTCACCCACCCAGCATTTATGGAATTTGATTTTAACACAACTGCGCCCCTAATTCCATCTCATTGTGGCTTCTCTTTTGTCTCTGGATGTGGGGTGTCTTTTTTGGTGAGTTCCAGTGTCTTTCTGTTGATGATTGTTCAGCAGTTAGTTGTAACTCTGGTGCTCTTGCAAGAGTGAGTGAGTGCATGTCCTCCTACTCTGCCATCTTGAACTGTCTCTCTGAACTTTTAATGAAAAGAATTTTTAACACAGTTCCTGTGCCCAACCCATAGTGAAGCCAAACAAAGGGAAATGTCGGATTTTGGAGCAGAGGAAGGTTTACTGCAGGCCATGCAAGGAGACAGGTGGCTCATGCCCTCTGATTGTTTTGTTTCTATTGCCTTAGGAGACAGATCCAAAAAAAAAAAAAAATCAGATCCATGATTTATGTCAAGGAATATTTCACATATGTTGTCTTCTATGAGTTTTATGCTTTCCAGTCATACATTTAGGTTTTTGAGTTTATTTTGTATAAGGTGTGAGAAAATGTTCTAGTTTCATTCTTTTAAATCTAGTTGTCCTGTTTTCCCAGTACCACTTATTGAACAGACTGTCTTTTCTCCCTTGTGTATTCTTGCCTCCTTTGTGTGGGTTTATTTCTGGGCTCTCTATTCAGTTCCTTTGATCTATTTTTGTACTTTGTCTGTTTTTGTGCCAGTACCATACTGTTTTGATTACTGTAGCTTTGTACTATGTGTGAAATCAAGGGAGCATGATACCTCCAGCTTTGCTCTATTTTCTAACATTGCTTTGGCAATTTGGGGTCTTTCATGGTTCCATGTAAAATTTAGGATTATTTGTTTTAGTTCTCTGAGAAATGTCATGATATTTTGATAGAGATTGCATTACATCTGTAGATTGCTTTGGGTAGGATGGACATTAAACAGCATTAATCATTTCAATTCAAGAATACAGGATATCTTTTCATTTCTGTGTATCATCTGCAATTTCCTTCATCAGTGTTTTTACTTTTTAGATTACAGATCTTTCTCCTCATTTAAGTTACTCCAAGGCATTTTATTATTCTTGATGTGATGCAATTTTCAACAGGATTATTTTCTTGCTTTCTCTTTCTGAAAGGTCATCATTAGTGTACAGAAAAACAATAGATTTCTGTATATTAATCTTTTATCCTGCAAACTTACTGATTTCATATATTAGTTTTAATAGTTTCTTGGTGGAGACTTTAGGGTTTTCTATATATACTATCATGTCACTTGCAAATAGTGACAATGTTACTTCTTTCTTCCAATGTAGATGTCTTTTATTTCTTTTTCTTGTCTGATATCTCTATCTTAGACTTCAAATCCTGTGTTAAGTAGAAGTGTTAAGAGTGGGAATCCTTGTCTTTTTTCTGATTTTAGAGGAAGAGATTTCACATTTTCACAGTTGAATATAATGTTATCTGTGGATTAGTTATAAATGGGCTTTATTTTATTGAGATGTTACCCTCTATACCAATTTTAAGGAGAGTTTTAATCATGAATGGATGTTGAATTTTGTCAAATGCTTTTTCTGCATCTATCGAGATGATCATGTGATTTTTATCCTTCCTATTGTTAATATAATATATCACATTGATTGATTTGCATTAACCCATCCTTGTTCCCCTGGAATAAATCTTACTTGATAATGCTGTATAATCCTTTTCATATAAGTTGAATTTAATTTGCTAATATTTTGTTAAGGATTTTTGTACCTGTATTGGTCAGAGAAATCAGTGTATAATTTTCTTTTTTTGCAGTATCTTTCTCTGGTTTCCATTTCAGGGCAATGGAGGCCTCATAGGATGAATTTGGGAGTGTTCCCTCTTCTTCAATTTTTGGGGATAGTTTGAGAAAGATAGGTATGTATTCTTTTTTATATGTTTATTAGAATTTCTCTGGGAAGCCATCCAGTCCTGGAGTTTGTTTGCCAGGACCTTTTTTTTAAATTACCAAATCAGTTTCACTTCTAGTGATCAGTCTGTTTAGATTGTCTATTTCTTCCTGATTCAGTCTTTGCAAGTTGTATGTTTCTAGAAATGTGTCCATTTCTTCTAGGTTGTCCAGTTTGTTGACATAAATGTTCATAGTATTTTCACTTTTTTTATAGTGGAGTATAGTTGATTTGCAATGTTGTGTTAGTTTTACAATGTTGTGTTAGTTTCAGTTGTACAGCAAAGGGATTCAGTTATACAAGGGTGAGTCAAAAATTATCCTCACTTTGGCTGCAGAATTTATTTTAATTAACTTTTAGAAAAGACAAATACATCATTTTTCGACATAATCACCTTACTTTTCAATACACTTTGTCCATTTGTCAACAACATTTCGTATTCCCTCATTAAAAAATATTTTAGGCTGAGATGCGAGCCACGAATGCACCTCTGTCTTCACTTCTTCATCAGAAGTGAAACTTCATCCTCATAGGTCTGCTTTCAGGGGACCTAACAGGTGAAAGTCCAATGGAACAAGATCAGGACTATAGGGAGGATGCTTTAACACCTCAAAATGAAGTTTTTGCTGAGTGTCGACAGTGTGGGCAGAAGTGTGTGGATGTGCACATCCTCAGACCACAAAAGACGAATCACTGCACACTGCTCTTCTTTCATGCAAATTGTAAGTAGAGCATCCATTTTTGCTCACACTGCAGTTACAAAGGAACTGATGTAACACATTCACACCTACACAGCAGTGACTGGGGAGACAGTAACCTTGAACAGAAAGTGCTGATAAGACAGTGTGGCCAACAGAAGTTTTAATATAACTGGAGTGTGGATAATTTTTGACTCACCCTCATACATATACGTATATCTATGGTTTTTCAGATTCTTTTCCCATTTAGGTTATTACAGAATATTGAGTATAGTTCCTTGTGCTATGCAGTAGGTCCTTTTGATTATTTTATGTATAGTAGTGTGCATCTGTTAATCCCAAACTTCCAGTATATGCTTCCCCCCACCTTTCCCATTTGATAACCATAAGTTTGTTTTTGAAGTCAGTGAGTCTTTGACTTTACTATTTTTAACCACACATCTACTTACTTATTTTTCCTGAACCAGATTTTTGGAGTTCAGAATTGTGTCTCTACCCCTTTTCTATGGCTTTTCTATGGGTTTGCAAGCTGGGAGATGGGAAGAACCATTTATAGGAAAAACAGGTTTTGGTCTCCTGATAATTGTATTAAACATCCTACACTACCCCTTGAGGATGCACATTGAGGTCATTCTCCAATTTCAGCTTTCAGCCATTTCCTGTTTTGATTTTTGTGCCATTACATTGTGACCCTTTCTTTTTGGATATCTCCTGGTGAACTTTTTGGAGGAGGCCATGTTCTTTTTTTTCTTTTTTTTTTTTCGATTGGGGTTTAGTTGTCTTACAATATTGTGTTAGTTTCTACTGAAGTGCAAAGTGGCGTTCCCTGTGCTATACAGTGGATTCTCATTAGTTATCTATTTTATACATATTAGTGTATATATGTCAATTCCAATCTCCCAATTCATTCTACCCCACCTTTTCCCCCTTGGTGTCCACACATTTGTTCTTTACATCTGTCTCTCTATTTCTGCCTTGCAAACCAGTTCATCTGTACCATTTTTCTAGATTCCACATACATGTGTTAATATACAATATTTGTTTTTCTCTTTCTGAGTTATTCATTCTGTATGACAGTCTCTAGGTCCATCCTGTTCTTCATTTTTTCTTATGATTTTTTGTGTCTTTGTGATATTGGTTGTTATTTATCCTTTTCATTTCTTATTTTGTTTATTTTTTCCTCACTATTTTCTTCTTGATAAGCTTGGCTAAAGTTTTAGCAAATTTTTCATCTTTCCAAAATGTCATCTCTTTTTTTCATTCATCTTTTTTTAATTGTTTTTTTTTTCTGGTCTGTATTTCATTTATTTCCTCTCTGATCTTTATTATATCCTTCTTTCTAATAACTTTGGACTTTGTTCTTGTTCTGTTTCCTTTAGATGGTAAATTAGGTTGCTTATTTGAAATCTTTGTTTGTTTCTTAAGGTAGGCTTATATCACTATAACCTTCCCTCTTAGAATTGGTTTTGCTAATCCCATAGATTTTATAAAGTTGTGTTTCCATTTTCATTTGTCTCAAAGTTTTTTTTCTGGTTTTCTCTTTGATTTCTTCTTTGACTCATTTCTTGGTACTATGTTGTTTACTCTCCACATGTTTGTGTTTTTCCCATTTTTCCTTCCTGTAATTAATTTCTAGTTTTATATCATGATGGCTGGAAAAAATGCTTGATACAATTACTGTCTTCTTGTGGCCTAGCTTGTGGTCTATTCTAGAGCATGTTCCATGTACACTTGAAAAGAATGTGTATTCTGCTATTTTTGCTGTGGTGTCCTGTAGATATCTAATACGTCCAACCAGTCTAATGTTTCATTTAAGGCCTCCATTTCCTTATTGATTTTCTGTCTGGATGATCTGTCCATTGATGTAAGTGGGGTGTTAAAATCCCCTACTATTTTCATATTATTTTCAATTTCTCCCTTTATGTCTGCTAGTATGTTTAGATTCTCCTGTATTAGGTATATATATGCTAATGAGTGTTATATCCTCTTCTTCTATTGATCCCAATATTATTATGTAATACCCTTCTTTCTCTTTTTGTTATAGACTTTGTTTTAGAGTCTACTTTGTCTGAGATGAATATTGCTACCCCTGATCTTATCATTTCCATTTGTATAAAGTATCTTTTTCCATTCCCTCACTTTCAGTCTGTGTGTATCTTTAGCTGTGGAATGAGTCTTTTACAAGCAGCATGTAGATGGGTCTTGTCTTTTTATCCAGTCACTTCTTGCCTTGTGGTTTCATGATTTTCTTTAGCTTGTGTTCTTTCCTCTCTAGTTTTTGTGTATCCACTGTAGGTTTTTGATTTGTAGTTACCATATGGTTTGTATATGTTGTTATGTAACTATACCTACTTGTTTTAAACTGATAGTCATTTAAGTTCAAATACATCATAAATGATCTACATTTTTTAGCTCCCCTCCCCTACCTTTTGTGATTTTGTTGTCATATTTTACATCTTCATGTATATCCCTTCACTGCTTATATAGTTAAATGATGACTTTATAATGTTTTTTTTTAATCTTCATACTAGCATACTTAAGTGGTTGATCCTCAGCCTGTACTATATATTTACTTTTAATAGGGGCACTTCTCCTTTCATATAGATACTTATATCTTTTTGTAGCCTTTTTTTCCTCTTAGAGAAGACCCCTTAACAGTTCTTTTAGGGTAGGTTTAGTATTGATGAACTCTTAGTTTTTGCTTGTCTGAGAATGTCTTAGGTTGCATTTTTTTCCCTTTCAGCACTTTAAATATATCACACCTTCCTGCCTGCAAAGTTTTTGCAGAGAAATCAGCTGATAGCCTTATGGGTGTTCCCTTGTATATGACTCCTTGTTTTGTCTTGCTGCCTTTAGAATTCTCTCTTTATCTTTAACTTTTCCCATTTTCATTATGGTATGTCTTGGTGTGGATCAGTTTAGGTTCATCTCATTTGATAACCTCCATACTTCCTGTACCTGGATTATCTGTTTCCTTCTTCAGATTGGGGAAGTTTTTAGCCATAATTTCATTAAATATATTTCCAACCCTTTTCTCTCCATTGTCCTTCTGGGGTCCCTATGATGAAAGTGTTTTACACTTGATTTCATCAGAGTCTCCCTAAACTGTTTTAATTTTTTGAAAATTTGGGTTTTTTGTTTTGTTTTGTTTTGTTTTTTGCATTTCTGATTGAGTGATTTCCATTATTCTATCTTCCAGATAGATACCTGATGCATTCTTCTGCATCACCTAGTTTGCTATTAATTCTTCCTAGTGTGTTTTTCATTTCAGTTATTAAATTTTTCAGTTCTAACTGGTTCTTTTTTATATTTTCCAGTTCCTTGATAAAATTATCACTGTGTTCCTCTATTTGTTTTCCTAATTCAATTAGCATTATTATTACTAATGCTTTGAACACTTTATTTGGTAAATTATTTATTTCTGTTTCATTAATTATTTTCTCAGAGGTTTTCTCTTGTTTTTTTTTAACTGAAGCAAATTCCTGTGTTTTCTTATTTTGCTAAACTTTCTCCTTCTCTATGCAATTCGGTGAAACAGTTATCTATTCTAGTCTTGAAGGGTTGTCCTTATGTGGGAGCATCTGTATACAGTCTGTGAGTGCCTTGTGGCTTTTGTGGGAGACCTGGATATGATGTTAGCACAAATCACATTTTTGCCCAGGGTGTGCTGACAGCTATCACCTTAGTAGCAAGTGGGGCTGTAGATGGTGGGGCTAGAGCTGGAGCCAGGCGTGGCTGGGGCTTCTCCTCTTCTCAGTAGCCAACATCATCCTGTTAGGGGCAGGGGAAGGTCCCAAGTTGCTGGAGAAGAAGCCTTGAATTTGGGTTCAAGGTAGCTCCAGTCTCTCTAAGTGTGTGCTCTCCCCCATTCCAGCACTGGCACCCTCACCCCAGAGAAGCACAGACTGTGACTGCTCCAGCCCCAGTTAGAGTCCCAGCCCATTTCAGATGTTCAGCCTCTGTAAATAGCAGTAAGGGCTGCTGTCAGCTCATTCAGATGTCTGGTCTGGCACCATCCCTCACAACCGAGTACTCTTCTTGGCCAAGGCAGCCATTGCCATTATATGGAGCTATTTTGCAAGGCAAGTGGGGCAGAGTAGGTGCTCATCTTGGACTGTGTGGCATAAGCCAAAGCAGTCATGGAGAAGTGGCCAGAGTCCCATGCAGTTTCAATCTGTTTTTTTCCATCTTCTTTTGGGGGTAAGTGTGTGTGCAATCATCTCAGGAAGTCTCTAGTTCCTTATAGCCCTCCTGTTAATCTCGCTGGTTTTCTAACCAGGTATGGGGACTCATCTTTCTGGTGTCAGACCCCAGGCCTATGGTGTCCAAATGTATGTCTTGAACCTCACATCCCCATGGAAGATCTCTGTCCTTGTAATCCACTCCCCATCTTCTCCGACCATTCCCAGGGGCATAGGTCCTGACCCAATCATTCTCTTCCCTTCCTACTTGATTCCATGTGAATGTTTCTTATAGCTTTGGTTGAACAAGTCTTTCTACCAGTTAGTTTTCTGTCAGGGATAATTGCTTCATATGTAGATGTATTTTAGGTGCATTCATGGGGGGATGAGTTCCATGTCCTCCTACTCAGCCATCTTGAACTCTCTTCATATATGCTTGTTTATTTTGTGTGAGGACTTAGAAAAGGGTATCTAGGGAAAAGAAAGATAGAATAACAAACATAAATACACCCTATACCAAATGCGATACTGTGACATTTTACAAATAAGGGATAGAGACACTATTCCTCTAATGGGACATAATAATGATTGTGATTGCCAGGTACCATGCTGTGTAGTAGATTATTAAATCAGTGTTTTAAAAGGAATATTTAAACTTAGGATATTGTATTTATTATATAATATATGTACATGATATATAATATATACTGTTTATTGTATATGTTTGCTTTATTTATATAGTAAAGCAAGACAAAACAAAATAAGAAAAGATGACTTCATTGTGACAAAATAAACCCAATAGCATGGAAACTCTATGCAGCTAACTATATAGGTTATTTAGCCATAAGTAAATCACACTCTAATTATATGCAGCACTAGTACATTTGATATAGTAAAATTCTAGTATTTAATTCCTAGTTCCTTTTCACTTATTATTGCTGAAAGCTATGAGCCAAATGTGGCTAACAGAAATATATCTATTCTTTTTTCACCCATATGTTGCCATTCCTTATCTATGTGCCCTATATGACATTTTAATCCACATAGTTTCTATATGGATGGTTGGATTTTCTTATCAAGAGACAGTATAGAATATTAGTTAAGAGCCTGACTCTAAACAGTCTGGTTTTAAATGCCAGCCCTGCCATTTCTACATGTGACCTTGAGCAAGATGTTTCATCTCTCAGGGCTCAGGTTCTTCATGTCCACAATTGGAAATGGAATAGGATTGATGAGAGCATTAAATAAGTTCATGCACTTTCTCCAGTTCTTGGAACATTTTGCTCCTTGAATAGGTGTCAGCTATTATCATTTTTATCTTTTGCTAAGTGCTCTCTGAATGCTACCCATACATTCAGTCCCACTGGTCTTTGGGAAAGCATAATAATAATGCTAATAATGAAATAACAGAAAGCAATTTTTAATGAGCACTTACTACTTGTCAAGCATTGTACTAAGTGCTTTAAATAAATGATTTCCACTGATCCTCACAATAGGTGTGCAAAGCAGTTTAAGGACTTGCAAAGGTCACATTGTTAAGAAAGAGATGCTGAAGTTTGATAAGATTCATGCATAATATTTATTCCAAAAGACAAAAGTAATGCTCTTTGGGTGCCCACTGTCATATATGCTACATTCCAAAAAGCCTGACCACACCCTTGGAAAATCCATTAAGATCTTTCATTATCCTGCTACCTGGACTATAATGTCCTATGATGCAGTTTCTACTTCACTGTATAATATTTAGGCTAAAGGTAATTCTTGTAGGCATTTGTATAGCTCTTGGTTTTGTTCAAATATACAAAAATTCCTTAAAATATTTTGACAAGTGGAATAAGATTTGAACTACATGATAGATGGAATAGAAAATTAACATAAAAGTACTACGGATTTAAGAGCAAAATATCAAATTAAAATTACATGACTTCATTGTTTAAGGAAGAGATCACTTTACCATAAGTTAGCATTATAACTTGGTTATAGAAAAATGTTTTATTTAGCCTCCAGATGTGTGTGTGTGTGTGTACACATATGTGTATAGCTGCATTTGTGCATGCAGGAGCATTTTATTTTATTTTATTTTATTTTTAAAAGATTTATTTTATTATTCATTTATTTATTAACTATTTTTGGCTGCATTGGGTCTTTGTTGCTGTGCAGGCTTTCTCTAGTTGTGGCAAGTGGGGGCTACTCTTCCTTGCTACATGTGGGCTTTCTCTAGTTGTGGCCAGCTGGGCCTACTCTTCTTTGCAGTGCACGGGCTTCTCATTGTGGTGGCTTCTCTTGTTGCAGAGCATGAGTTCTAGGCACATGGGCTTCAGTAGTTGTGGCTCGTGGGCTCTAGAGCACAGGCTCAATAGTTGTGCCACACGGGCTTAGTTGTTCTGCAGCATGTGGGATCTTCCCAGCCCAGGGATCAAACCTATGTCCCCTGCATTGGCAGGTGGATTCTTAACCACTGTGCCTCCAGGGAAGCCCAGGATCACTTTATTTCAGTGATCTTAGGCAAGACATATACTGTACAGTTCATAGAGTTTAATTCTCCCTTCTCCATTTGCCATGATCCAATACACACCTGTACTAATTGATGCCTCTTTGTTACCTTGTTGGCATTTTTAATTCTTTGAATTCTAATCCCTACTTTTGATCAACAAATTGGTCGTGGGTATGGAACTGAATATTTCCTGTATGGCTCTGGAATACTTCTAATTTAGGACCAGTTAATTACTTGCTTATTCATTCCCTTCCCCCTCCAAGTCAAGGCAGGATGTGAGGCAGCTATTTGGCATATTGAATTTTTTCAGCTTCAAAGCTTTGTGACCTTGATTCTTTAGATATGAATGGGAAATATGAGAAGCATTAGTAAGACAGAGAATCTGAAAGGCCATCACACTTTCTATCTGGATCAATAGTTTCAAGGTATTTGATGGCATACATTTTAATCAGGGATATGGATTTGTGTGTGTGTGTGTGTGTATAATAAAGTGTGCACATATGAACATTCACAACTTATTTTTGGAATGAACATCTGCCAATTAGATATAGAGTTATATGTGCTGTTTTATGACTAAATTTTTCATATCTACTTCCCTATTTGCTTTTGTGATGGCTTAAAACAATGCTGATGTAAAAAATCAAGATTAGATAAAACAGATAAAATGGATTAATGTTTAATTAGGAGGGTAGAAGGATATTCACTAGAGTCAACATTTGTGTGGTAACATAAAGCTTTCCATTAAAGCCTGTTGCATCTTCCTATTTAGAGTAATTCTAGAAAAAAATATTCCTGAAGGAGTTTCCTAAAGGGGATGGGTGATAGGAGGAGGTTCCAATACAGAGCAAACAGTTCTGTAGTGCCCACTAAGATGATGAAAATCACATAAAGAGGAAAATTTCCTGACTTCAAATTCCATTACTCAGAATCCCATACTATCAAAGCTTAGCATTTTGCCTTAATCACTCACCTCATTTTATTTAAACACAGTATAAGTCTTTCACTTACTTACAAGCTATGCCTTTTATCTTTCATTTATTCATTGTTATTTGTTTCAAAATTGCTTACTTATTGCCTACTATGTTTAGGTACTCAAGAGAGAGGTATACATATACAGACCCTATTTTGTGGTAGATGCTGTCAGTGCCTGGTCCGTGGTGCTCAGGCATTATTAGTAGGTGCTCTATGTGACTTCCACATGCCGGTCTGCATCTGTGTTGAAGATAACTGTACCAGAACCATAGACAACCCAGCTATCCTGCCCAAGTGGACTGGAAGTGATGAGAAATCACCTCTTGGGAGTGGTCCTTACTGGTGACTCTCTGGAGTCACCTCACACCCCAGTTCCTTTTCCCTGTTAGCGGGATAATATTAAGGCATTTATGTTGCAGAATTTCTCAGAGCTTCCCTACAGGATTAGGCTTCAACTGGCCAATGCTCTCATTTGAATGGTAATCTAAAGTCAGCTCTTGGGAGAACCAAATTATGACACAGTATCTGCTATTATGTAATTTATACCCTACTCCAGTGTATCTCAAAAATAAAATTAGATGCCACCTGCATCAGAAACAATCTGCATGCTTGGAAAAGCACAGTATCCTAGAGAAACTGAACCAAAATCTATGCTGGAGAAGCTTGGTAATTTGGACTTTTAACTTGCTCTCTGGTTGATTTCTATGTTCTCTCAAGTTTGAGAACTATTGACCTAATGGATAACTTTGCATCTGCAAGTCTCTCAAACTTGACTTAAAAAGTATTGAGTTGTAATGATTTAGAAGACTTGTTTGTCAATTATTTTATATTTAAGGGAATAAAATACATACAATTAAAGTAAAAATTTTAAGGAAAATTTATTTTGATTATAGTCTTTAAACATCAAAATGCATTTGAAAATCATAGGTATCTTTAAATTTCAAATACTTTGGCTTATCAAACTAGAAATGAAGGTTAGGCGTAATTCACATATACTAACAGTAGAGCTGTACACAATAAGTAATATTGTCATAATTGTGCTTTGATAAGAGTATTTTGTGTTGACTGAAAGTATTTTTTTTAGCATTTATTGATTAATTCATTCACCCTTCAAAGATTCAAATATATATGTACTGAATTACACAAGCAGGTACTAAAATAGAGGTACATAGATGAAAAAGCTAGACATGGATACTACCATCAAACATAGAATATCTCTTTAAGATCTAGGACATTCCTACTCAAACACATACTTAAAAGAAATTCAGAAAGTAAATATTCACCATATATATCACATGGAAAGGAAAGCTATCATTAGTGATTAGTATTTAAAGTTTCCTTTGAAACAGACAAAAACAACAACAACAACAACAACAACAACAACAAAACCATTACAACTCTCTATACACCTTTGTCATTTTGCAGAAACTGTAGTGAGTGAGAGGAACATACTTACTTCTTGTTCAGAATCAATGGCATAGTGTGTGGGAAGATGTGAATTTTTCCACCTTGTATGTACCTGCAGAATTCTCCATGTGGATATTACTGCTGAAGAATTTATTTTTTCTTACACATAGCATGGGTATCTTGGCAGATGATATTGTTTCCAGTGATTTCAAAATGCATGTTTCTAATCAATAAGATTGAAAGCTTATTTATCTCTTAGGAGGGTAGGTCCTCATTTTGTCTAACTTCTCCAGAGGGGACGTCTGGATATATGTAAGAAAAATATTCTATCACAATACATAAACTATGTTTGTGTTATAGGTTTAGACTCAGCAGTGAGCCCACTATTATATACTTAAATATTTTGTGATATTGAAAAAAATTAGATCTAGAAGATATTAAGAATTTTTTGTTATTTGATAGCACAGTCTGAAACAAAACCAAAAAGAGTGATGTTTTGTATAATATAACTATACATTTAAGAGCCCATTTAATAGTCTCAAATACTCAGAAATCCTGTCATAGTCATCTCTTTCTACATAACCAGAATATTTTCCCTTCTAAATCATGTGCTCATGTAAGTTTTCCATGAACAAGTCATCTTTCTTACCCCATGCTCCCAGCCAGCTCCAGAATATCTTTATTTCTGTGCCCTTAAAGTTGCTTCTTCCAGCTTGATGATTATTTTTCTCTGCTTGTTCTGCTCTCATATTTAAAATTTTTTTCTGCTACCTCTGAGTTATATTACTCTTTTTCTGAAAAAAGGCGTGTTTTCAGAATTATTCCCTGTTCTGTGATCATTTTGTACAAACAACAATGTCTATCAATATTTTAAATGATGGTATGTTCTACTGGGTACCAAGGAAAATGACATAGATAATGTCAAAATAACTACCTGCCATTGAAGTTGAAGATGAGGAAAAATGTTGGCCGTCTCAACATTTTCTGAATCACCAGATTTTCTTCTCAACAGATTGTTGGCAAAGTGTGAAAAATGATTTTATTGGTGAAGTTTATCCTCAACTTCTGTCATATGAACATTATATATGCTATATAAAATCAGCTATTGAAGGAAGAAGGAATTGTATTTACCTTTAGAACTTTACAGCAGTTAGAATTACACAGATATCAAAAGCTCATAGCTAAATTGTGAACGGAAGGGAATTTGTATTATGATAAGGGAAAAGCAGACTTATTGAAGCTATATGAAGAAAAAATAAATAAACTTTATGAGGACAAAGAAGGACAGAAAGATTTTTAAAGTATTTTAAGTGAACTATCCCATATAAACAAATAGTGCATGGATATACAGATGTATTCTAAAAGTGACCTCTGTTTGTGGATGACAGTGTTCTCAAAATTGAAGTACATGTGTGGAATGGGAGAAGGACAGACATAAAATATGGAGTTAGTAATTTCTGTATGTCTTTTTTTTTTTCTTTTATCTTGTGCCCATGTGGTTGACATAGGGCCTTGCTGGCAAGAAGCTTTACATATTCCTATCAGTTTTTAAATCATTTTTCTTACCTTCGGTCTAATTAAATATTTATGGAATGATCAAGTTATTTTGTGTTAGTAAAGGAGGAAAGAAGAGAAGAAAGCTGTCCACATTTTGGTGAATTATAGTAAGACAGTGCATTAGGTGGAACAGGTTAGAATGCTGCTGCTAGTGGCATTACAAGAACAGGAGAAACATGAATTTCAGGGGAAGAATATTGGGTCCACATGGTTTGTGTGCCTTCTTTCATGAGGATATTCTCTTTCCAGTGGTAACTTAGAGGTCTTGGGTTTTATTATATAAACGAAGACCAGCTTCTGGTAATCTTGGTGGATCAGACATATATTACTCCTACTTATTCCCAAAAATCACACTAAAAATTCAGAAAAGGGTTATAAGTTTTTACATGCATCCATAAGATCAAAATATGGAAAAGCAGAAATAGCATTAAATTGTGGAAAGTTGAAAACCCATGAATGCATGATAAGTGAGTAGTACCAGAACAGGAGAGCATTCTAATGCAACAATGGGTAGAGCTCAACAGGAAGCACAGTTGACTCACAGAACCACAAAAATTGAAGGCACTTCTGAAAGTCAGTTGCTGTTGGGTCTGATATAAAGAATTGCGTAAAAATCCATAAAAGAAACAATCACCTGCCTGGAATTGAAGTTTAGTTGTCTGAAGAGGTTGAGCCAGGCATGGCTCTGAATATGGGGGCACCAGGCACAGATGAGGATGAAGAAACTGTGTGGAAGTTCAAGGATCTGTGAAAGCCTATTTAACGTGTAGTGAAACCACATCTCTTACTCAGTTCTGAGAGCACTTGGCTACTGAGCTTGCAACCTATAGGCAGAATATTAAATAATTCCCCTCCAGGGAAACTGAGAGATGTACAAACTTTGACAGTTGAAGTTCCCCGAAGAAACAGTTCAACCTGATCACCCTACAAAGAAGCCCAACAGTCTACATATATAAAAATGAGGATATATGTATAAATACAGCTGATTCACTTTGTTGTACAGCAAAAACTGGCACAACAGTGTAAAGCAATTATATTCCAATAAAAAGCTTTAAAAAAATGAGGAAAAGGGAGTGTGTTCATGGATCAAGAAAAAGTGGCTGAGAACAATAGAGAAAAAATCCTTGAAAAATAAATGTTAAGAAAAATTAAAATTTCAATAAAGACATTGAAAAGTAAAGTTAACAAAACTTCCCAGAACAGAAATCTGTTTTTCACTGGAGGGGAGTTGTGAGATGAGTTAATAGCAAGTAACCTTTAACCACATATAAGCAAATAAAATAATTATGAAGTGTAGTTAAAACAAAAAGCTTTATGAAAAAGTATGTTAGAAATGTAAAATACCACTTTAATAATGAATACGATGTATATAATCATAACTATGTAGACATTAAATATTGATCTAGTAAAAATATTTGAGTAATTTTATTGGGAACACTGCATATGTGTTGGTGTGGTTGACAGTGCCATTAGAAGCTAGAATTCTTTATCAATTCTAGCTATTCATCACGTGGTGGTAGAACAATGCTATTGAGTGGTTTGTTTTGTTTTGTTTTTTGTCATGTCATGTGACATGTGGGATCTTAGTTCCCCAACCAGGGATCGAACAGAGTGCCAAGTCTTAACCGCTGGACAGCCAGCAAAGTCCCTATTGAGTTGTTATGTAGTTTAGGGTTTATGACTTGGACTCTAAAGCATGATTTCAAGCATTTATATGGTGGTACAACAACCTTCTCCATGATTTAGGGTTTAAATTTAAATTTCTTAAATTTATCTTTTCCCCCGGAAATAATGATCAACTCTATTTCAGTGTCGTTTTGAGGACTAAACAAGTAAATAAGTATAAAATAAAGAGAGCAGTCTCTGACATTTAGGCAGTTCTTAATAAGCAGTAGCTACCATATCTCATTTTATTTACAGACATCCAACTAATTGGTTGACAGTGAAATTGGTGTAGTTGACAGTAAGAAAAGGAAATTTCCATTTTTTCATAGTAGGAATTCAATAGATAGCATCTGAAACTGAAAAATTAACACATGGGGTGTAACTATCTTATTGATAAATGTGGATATAAATTCTGGAATAATTCTTCCAGAAAAAAATTGAAGATGATGGTAGTAGGTATGAGAAATTAGGAAAGGGAAGGTTTGGGACAGGTATACTGCTGTATTTGTTTATAAGCCTGGTTGAGTTCTTTGATGTTTTAAACTATGCACTTGTAAAATTTTTCAGTTAAAACTGTAGGACCATTGCTATCCATATGGATAATTTGTGTTAATTAAAAAAGAAAATTCCTCTGGCCAGGCACAAGTGAGTATAGAGCTGGGTGAAGGCTGTGTGGACTAAATTTCAGCTCCACTTCTACCCTTAGTAAGGGACCCTTGATTAGTGGAAAATCTACACGACTATACATGACAACCTTATACCAAAACAGTAAAATACTATGCAGCTGTTAAAACAGAATAAATTTGGACTTGATGTGGAAAGAGATTCACTAAATGTTAAATACTGGAGATAATGAAAAAAGATCATTTGAAAAACCATCTTATTTTGGTTAAAATGAAATTTTAAAAACTATTCATTTATTTTAAATTGCATTAATATTATATGATTATTCTCTCTCTCAAAATATAAATCCCCCATTTTTACAATGTTACCACTAAGTTATAAAATTGTGCATTATTTTTAAACCACTTTATTTTATCATTTTGTATATTAAAAATACTACTTTTGTGTGCTTTTCTGGTAACAATATCTACCTTAAATAGTAAGAAAAAAATTTAAATACCTTAATAATGAAAGGGGAATTTTTGGTAAAAATTAAAAAAGAATGTTCTTTATGTATTGGTTTTATTTTTTGCTAGGAAGCCATGAAACAATATGAAATAGATTTTGGAAAGACAAAATTGGAAAAATCTTTAAAGAAAAACAATTTGTTTTTGCTGGGGAAACAATATTCCCAGAGGCTGTTATTTCTTTTCAACTCCAGATGACAGAATACATAGGCAATCCCTACCTTTAGAGCAATACAGATAGCTAGAGTTAGAAGATAACATCAATCACATTCCTTCCCAGAGGATTGTGGGAATCACTCAGCCCAAAGTCACAGAGTTGTCCCTCTGAGGAGGGCACACTCTTCTGCATGATGTTTTAAAGGGTAGACCACGTGACTGAGAAGACAAGCAATATAAAATGACCAGCGATGAGGTGAATTATGTTCTGCCCTTTCAAACTGCAGCCTATAAAATTTCATAAAACAAACAAGCAAACAAAAACAAAAACAAAAAAAATGTTGGTATAACCTATAGGACAGTTTATCAAAGGAAAGTAGTGTCCAACATAAAGTGATGTATTATACCAGGATTAAAGTGCAAGAGATAAGAAGAGCCTTTATTCCCCTGACAACAGAGATGTACAAATAGGTAATGTGCACTTGTTTTTTCTTAGCAAAAAATTATCATTATCATGACTAGAAGGAATTAATTCTTTTGCAAGAATGTAGGATGGAGTTTAATAGACAGGAACTCTGGGGGTGGAGGGGCAGAAAGTAAAAAAAAAAATGAGAAGATATTGCAAGAGTCTTTATGTATTAGTGATTATGAGAATCTCGTAACATTTTTACCCAAACATTATTCAGTGATATTAAATTTGATTACTGCCGAAAGTAATCTGACCAAGATATCTGTACAAAATGAAATTACAATTAAATCATAATCAAACATTATTTCAAGAAGAATTGGAACAATTAATGAGAACCAGACATGAAATGACCAGGAGAGAATTTGCTTTGTTACTTTATCCACACCCACATTAAAGGGAAGATTTAATGAATTTTGAATGCTGAGAAGCCATAGGCAGTTTTAGACTACCAGATGAAAATACTCTTTTCTCAGTAACATCTTCTCTTTTAATAATTCTCCCATGTAAAGAAAAGTTTCATTACAGTTAACCTAATTTCAATATGCTGCACAGAAGTATCATTGACTCTTTCTTAATTCCCAATGGAGAAACTGACAGTTGGCTCTCATTCTTTAAAATATAACTATTTTTACATTTGATAACTATTATCTAATATCACTGCAACTATCTTTGATTCAGTCTCAATAATCCAAGTTACTCTAACCTATCCTCAGAGGCCAAATTTCCCAGCACTTTAATTATCTCTGTTGCTCTTAACTGAGCACACTTCAATTTGTCCACATCTCCATTTTGCTCCTGAGCTCAGAATTGAAGATATTATTTTAATAAGGATTTGACCAGTGTTGAGTATATAATGAGATGATCATTTTTCAATTATAGTATTTCCCAGTATAATGTGTGCTTGTACTGTACATTTTTTCACTCACATTGTAGTGTTTCTCATTTGTAATTGACTTGTGATATCCTATGACCTCTAGATCTTTTTCTATTCTAATTATAGATAACTTTAATGTATCATTAACTGAGATTTTACAGTCTCTTAGCAATATGACTTTTATATGCTTATTTTTTGAACATATTTTGTTCCTTAAAATTATATTGCATATTTTATCCTTTAAAATTTTAACTAATATATTGGTATTAGTAATATATAAGAAATATAATCACTTGAATAATAAAAACAACAACAAAAAATTCTAACTTCCATTCCAGGTTCTGATTTTTAACTGATTTTGGAAAAGACAATTAACATTTTATTTTCAGTATCCTTTCCATAAAATAAGAGTACTGGAAGAAGGGGCACCTGAGATTTTTGTATATCTAAAATCCTATGATTTATAAAATAAGTTTCCTATATCTAGGATAAATATTAAATTAATATTTATTGAGCATCTGCTTTTTGTGTGTCGTATACTATACTAGACCCTGCAATAAAGCAGTGAACAAAACATGCAAAAATATATTTCTTACATTCTCTTTAGAAAGATAAATAATAAATAATATGTTAGCAATTATTAGTGCTAAGAAGGAAGAAAGTAAAAAAGAGAATGAGGAAGTAGTGAAGGGGTGGGTTTTTAAATAGAGTGGGCAAGGGAAGTTACACTTAGATAATGATATGGGAGAAACAACCTAAGGAAAGCTAGCAAAACTGTTACCAGAGGAAGAACACTCCAGGCAGAATGAATAACAAGTATGAAAGTCTTGAGGCGGGAGTGTGACTGGCATACTTGAAGAACAGCAAAGAGTGGGTGTGCCTGGAATACAGTGATGGAAAAGAAGAATATTAAGAAATGAGATCACATATGTACTGGGGCAAGGAAAGATTATGTAGCCTTGTAGAGTGTTATAAAGACTTAGCCTTCACTTTAAATCAGAGAGGGACCACTGAAATGTTTTGAGTTCGAAACTGACAAGATCTACCTGTATCACTGTGGCTCCTCTAGTAAGATAGATCAATAGCGTGCAGAGCCGTGATCGTTTAGGAGTCCGTGGCAGTAATTTAAATGAGAGATCAAGGTAAGGTAGGAGGCTGTAGCATGGTAACTTGGCCAGAACGGTAGTAATAGAGGGGTGAAAGTGATTTAGTTCTAAATATATTTTAAAGTTACAGAATGTGCTGATGGATCAGATGCCGGGTGTAGGAAAAAAAAAGTATGCACAAGATTATATAGTTATACAGATGTAAGATATATCATGTGGACATCCTTTCATAAAAGACTTCAGGTACATATACAGTTTGCACTTCCTACCAATTTTAAAGCTTTCATCTCTTAAATATTACTAAAGGAGACACCGATTGTAATGTTAACTTGTGAAAACAACATTTTTTTCTGTAAATAAGTAAAATGTATTATTTACTTACAATAATTTGGTTCTAATAAACCCATGTTTGTAACCTGCTTCCAGATAGTATATCTCTATCTCTATTTCTGTCTCTGTCTCTATCTCTACATCTACATCAGTATCTATATCTGTTTGTATCTTTCTAGGTAGAGAAATAGAGATGAATTTAATCTCAAAACACAGTGTTGCATAACTAGGAGACTACTGAAATCAGATTTGATTACCATCATTCTACTCTCCAACCATCAATGTAAAACCTTTCTGCCATTTAGAGTTTCTACCTCTAAAACAAGCTTTTGTCTTCCTTTTACTGATAAGGATGCAAAACTGATCAATGGGCACAAATTCTCTACAGGAAAGCTGATGTTAAAAATCTCAGCCATTGCTATATTGAATTTTGCTAGTTCGTTATTAGATTATTTGAGGGAATCTTCTCAGTATCTTCAGATAATTTCATTTGTAGATTTAATAGTCTACCCTCTCTGGGAAAGTCCTTTCAAATATTACTTGCTTTTTAAAAAAATATGGTATGTAGTTCCCATCACTAAGAAAGAAATTATGAGGCTAATATTGCTATCAATACTTCTAGATGCAGGAAATTCAAGAACACTTTCAGAAGGGTTGATAAAAACTGCTCTGTAGTAATAATCATGGCATTTAGGTTCTGTTCAATTTTTTATTATTGCTTTTACTTTACACCTGCTGTTTTCATGCTGTGCAGCTCTGAGAATGCATTAGCTGCAAGCTCTAGTACTTCCAACAGGTCAGTTAACAACAACATATTCCAGTTACCGGGAGTCATCAGAGCTCAGCAGACAGTGTTAACAAAATACAGTCATTGAGCAAGGCTAGAGAATGCAAAAGAAATTTCAAGTCAATCTTTGAGAATTCACAGATATACTTTTATATCTATTCTTGTTAAAATCGTGCTTGAAAGACTTTGGCCAGAGTACAAAGCTGGATTTCTTTTTTATCCTGTTGAGATTGTAAAAATGTTCTATTATAATAAATGATTCTAATTTTAAACTTGAAACGTACAGGATGATGTTTTGGTTGGACAGACAGGCACAAAGTACATACACATGCATATATATACGTATGCACTCACCACCACCACCTCCCTGACCACCGTCGCAAACATCACTGTAGTTTTCCCTAAGAGTCACTTGAAGTCGATATGTGGAGTTTTGCATTTCTTTTTATTGTTGTGTTAATAAGACCCATTAACAATAATTCAGTACAGTGGTAAATTGTTTTACATTTCATTTGTGTGTGTTTGAGTTTGTCTTTGATGTCCTTCTTAGACTGAACATTTGACAACCACCAGTGGATATGGTGTGTTATGCGCAATATTTAAAATAAAAATGTCTTTCCCTGAGCTTGTCATAATGAATGTGATTCCCACTTCACTCATTCTTTTGGTTAACTGCAATATAGGGGACACTTGGAAGATATGTTACCTAGAGCAACAGAGAACACATGAAAGTGACAATTAACCTGAGATTATTTTAATCATTTTCATTAGCAGGTTCCTAGGAATAAAAATAGGGCAAGTTCACTTCCCTTTGTAGTCTATCATTCATTCATTTGTTGTTTTCTCCCCCTATTTTATTGAATTTTATTCATTGTCTCCTAAACATTTTGACCATGGAAAACTTTTTTGTTATACCTATTACTATTTCAAGGAACTACGATTCTTTAGTTCACACTTCAAAGTAACACTGTGCTGTACTATATAACTTAATGGGTGAGCTCTGAATTAACATCATTGGGTTACTGGCAAAGCTATTCTTTGACCACCGGGTTTAGCTATTGCACTGTCTAGTGCCATATGCTTTTTCTCAGTTATTTGTGTTTTCTCTTTTTTAAAATTACTCTTTTATGTCATAGTTATTGAATATCTGCTGCTAGATGCTGGGAGTAATAGTAGTAAATAAATACAGACTTTATCCTTGTGTTCATAGAAATTAAAGTTCAGCTGAGAATGCAAAAGTATCTTGACCCTAAAATGTTGTTTTGAGAGACAATATCTGAGAGACAATGTGTGAGCAGTCAGTGTGAAGCCAGGAGCTCTGATTCTTTAAAATGAAAGTAGAACAAGGGAGACGGAAACAAGGACAAAGGTAGGAGGATATATAAAGTTATCAGCATTGATGACTGATTTTTGGAATATCAGCCATTAATAGTTAGCCACCTTTAGTGCTCCTTAATTGTGACTTGTTAATATTTAAGACACATAATTTTGATTGACTGAATTACATAAACTAGCTCAGATGTTTATGAAGAGTTTTGTATGCATCCCAACAGATGCACTTTTACAGGAAAATGTTTGCATCCACCTTGGTGTGCTCACTTTACTTGCTGCTCTTGAATCTGAGATAAGCTTTCACTCTATCTTCCTTATCTCTTTCCTCACCACTGTAATAGTAGCCCAGCTGACTTCACCACTCCCTCCCACTTGACAGACCTCTGGGGAATGAGGCTGGATTCAGGGAGGTGGCAATCTCACTGGAAGTGTGGCACATGTAAGCTTTGTGGGCATATAAACTGGTGGTGCAGAATCGTGGGCTGATGTAAGAGCTGAACAGACCTTCTGTTCTGTTGACTCTCTGTGCTAGTGTAGGCATCTCATAGTTGTCACTCAGGCCATAGATTTAGTCTGTGTACTCTCAAATATATTTTGGAAAAAAAAAAAAAAGCTTTAAAAGTCACTGAAAATTTCTATTTTAATTATGCTTCTAATTTTCAGAAGATATTTGTTTGTTCAAAATTATCTTGCATTAAATGAAGAATTAAAACTATTTGACTGGGCATAAAATAATTTTTTTTTGGCCCACAGGGCATATGGGATCTTAGCTCCCTGACTAGGGAATGAACCTGTACTCCCTGCATTAGAAGGCAAAGTCTCAACCACTAGACCACCAGGAAAGTCCCTAAAATAATTTGAATGCAGTTTCCAACATCTGCTTTTGTCCAGCATCCACTCAGGTTTCTCTGTTAAGTGTATGACAATTTTACCTTGGGGAACCACAGCTACCCCTTTGAACTTACTCTTGGTGAGACTATTAGTAGGTGCCCATCCTCCTCTAAAGTGATTTGGGGGTGCATACTCCCAAAGTATTTTTTTTTTTAATTGAGAAGAAAAAAGTTACAGGTTGAGCTAAGATAGCTCTGGGAGAGGGTTAAAATTTTAAATAAAATAGTGAATCAAGCCTTCACAGAGAAGTAGATATTTAAATAAAGACGTAAAGAACATAAGAGAACAAGCCATGAGAACATATGGGAAACTGCAATGGCACCGAGATAGGATGTGCCAGCTGTGTCCCAAAACTAGCATCTTTGCAAAGAGAGCAATGGCAAGAGAAGTAGAAGATAAGGCAGGATATTGTAATGACTTCGTATTTTACTTATAATTAGGTGAGAAGCCACTGGGCAATTTGAGGCAGAGGAGAGATATAATCTGATTTCTACTTTAATAGAATTATTTGGATAATGTTTTGAGAGAAGACCAAAAAAACCACCAAAAAACAAAACAAACAAAAAAAAAAACAAACAAAACCAAGCCACCCTCAGATATAACAAGGGTAAATGCAGAAATACTGTTTTAGAGAAATAATAGATTATATTCTTTTTTGCACATTTACTTGATCACTATTGGCTCTTATAATTTCTTCATATAAGTAAAACATATACTTTCCCATTGCATTGACTGTGAGCTTGGCAACAGACCTACTTTGGCCAATGAAACATGGGCAGATGTGACTTTTGCCACATTTAAATAGAAGCTTTAAGTGCAGCTGTGTATAGTTAGGCTTTGACCAACCAACCCCTCTACTCTGTCCTCAAGCTACTGTCATCTTCCATGAAGTCAGCATGACACAGAAAGTAGCTGTTCCTTCTCCCTTGATGCTAAAATAAAAGAATGTGGAGCCCATTTCCAGCTGTACCACAATAAGACAAGCGAGGTCCAGAAATTTCAGGAGAGCCTAATAGAGCTACAGGTACCCCCTAATAACCCATAGAATGTAAACAAGAATAAATGTTTGTTGGTGAAAATCAACATTTGTAAGGTTGTTTGTTGTTTCATCAAACCTGAATAATATAGGTTGAAATATAGAAATAACTCAGCCAAAATATGATGGTGACTTCAGCCAGTATGATACTAATAAAAACAGCAAAACTTTAGATATATTTTGAAGATAGAGACAGCAGGACATGTGGGATATTTCTTGAGAAAAGAAGAATCAAGTATTATTATAAATATGTGGACTTCTAGCTGAACTTTGAATCTGTGATCACAAAAATATTCAATTATATTTCAGCTTACACAGAATTATTCTTCAATACTGAAAGAAACTTTCAGGCACAAAATGTATATTTAATTAGGTTGTAATTTTGTAGGTGACATATTTAGAAATATCTCTACTTTCAGAATATAGCCTATTCATAATTGAAAATTGTGAGCATGAAACCTCTATGGTATTCAGATCCTAAAGGCTACGTTTTTAAAGAACAATGCAGCAGTTATATTTTATAAAGTATATGTTTATAATATGCTTAAAATTACATCCTTCATAGTTAAACTTTCCAATCGTTTGTGTGCATACGCCATATAAGCTGTTGCAAGCTTACTCTCTGTTTTATAGAAGCTTTATAAAGTCCTCTTATGTTTAGTATCTATGGCTTAAAAATGGAGACAATTTTACTTTCTTTCTATAGCTATGAAACAATATTTCCATGCTACATACACTTGATATGACATCAGAGTAACTTAGAAAATTATGCTATTGTCCTTTCTTCTAATTTTGTCCTTTGAAATAGTTTATAAACAAGATCTAAGTAAATATGATGTCTTGGGTATATTGTCATAAGTTTAATACGAAACATAAAGTGAATTAAGAATCTTAACTTTTCTCTGCATTCTTATATTATAACAAAAGTCACTCTGAGAAATTATTACTAACAGACCTATCATTTTACTCAGGCATCATGTAGGTCAAATGCGTTAACATTTAAATACATACATATCCTGAAATATACATTCAGAAATTAATGTACCCTCTGCTAATCATGTTTCTGAAGAAAGAAAGATCACTAAAGTTATATTCCTTAAAGAAAAGTTCCCTGGCCCACCCCCCCTCAAATTAGGACCTCTGTCATAGCACCATTGTGATTTTAATGATGTGTTCTGTGTTCATATTCCATACAGGTCTCTTTACTTTATGGTAAAGAAAAATGGCTGAAAATATACTCATCTTTAAGTTTCAGTAAAGAACATTTATTTTTCTAGAAGTATCTGACAGTAGAGTAAGCCAAGTTCTTATTAAAAAATCCTACCTTGTTTTCATTGAATTAAATGGTTCAATGTGTCAAGTTTCTAGAGACTGCTTACTTCCTGGTCACACTGATCTGTGCTAGTGATTTTCTAGGCTGAACGTCATCCTTTTCCTTGACTTGATAGGTAGTGTGATTGTAAATGTAGCAGAACATTTCCAAAGACTTTGGCTAAAGTCCTGTGAGAACACATGACCTTTTCTCCCTGCCTGTAATGCCCACAATGCTGACTGACCACTTCTAACACTGTTGAGGATGACATTAACAACTTCATGTTACCTGCTTCAATATGTGGATATATATGTAATTATGAGCTATCTATGAAATAATTCATTATGATTGTGGATATAGACTGGTTGGTTTATGAGGATAAGAAAGCAAATGACTTCCACAAAGAAAGAGATATTGTGCTGATAATGATTTTAAAAGGGAAGAAATGGAAACATTTTTAACACTTCCTGAGTCCCAGTTGCATGGTATGTACAGTACAAACACGTACATGGATACTCTTAAACAAGTACTATGTGATAGCTATTGTGAGCTTGATTTTTCAAATGAGTCAGGCTACTGCATTTTAAAGATATTTAATAATTGTCTAAAGTGTACAGCTTGTAAATTGTAGTTCTTCGATGTGAAAAAAGGCTGAGTCCAGAGCCTCAGCTCTTTTCAGTAAATGTCGGTATAAAGAGCTATCAGTGCAGCACCCATTTTTGAATTTCACAGAAATCAGAATCACCCAGTTGACTATTACATTTTTTTGCAGGCAAAAATCTATACAGCAAGCAAAAACATCTCCCCTCGGGATGATTTCTAGTCTATTGCTAATGTGTACTTTCTCAGGGTCTAAACATGAGAAGACATTTTATTTGTATTAAGTGGTTTAGGTTTGGAGACATGGATAATGAGCACAGGCAAGACTAGGGAAAGACTGTCATTGTTGATTTTTCAGAAGGAACACTGATAGTGCCTTGCCAGCAGGTTGCCCATGCCTCACAGCAGAAAGCAGATAGAGTCTCATAAGGTCAAATTCTGAAAGCAATGTGAAAGCATAGATGGGCAAATTCTTATGGCCAATGTTAAAGCATATCCCTTTTGCATTCTGTATGTGATTTTGTGATGCATTTATCTTCCAGCTTGTCTTCATTACACAGCATCCTCACAAATAAAATTCATCTTTGCATTTTGCTTTTTTGAATTAATAAAACCAATTAAAATACCATGATGAGGTTCTCTAATTCCCTCACAGCAAAGTATTAGTTTCAGTGGAATTATTCTATAATTGTTCAGTGATACTAATAGAGACCTACTTTGTTTTCCCCTTTTCTGTTTAGTATATCATGATATTTAAATTCAGTTCAATGATATTTTCAAGGACATTTAATTTTCCCCAAATACTGTGAGGTGTCACTCATTCTAAATGACTTTCATTCTTTCTATGTTAATCAGTCTGACTTAACAGCTTGGAGTCAAAATAAAACTCTTGAATGAAAAAGAAGGTTCAGCTTCTCTCTACTAACCATTTTGAATGTAAATGATTACAGATAATATTTTAATACCTTTGTTTTTCTGGATATGTGGGTTAGATGTGGAGTTATGCAGTTTTTCATTTTCATTTTTGTAATTTTTTGTATGGTTGGCTTGGTGGCATTTTGTATTCTTTAAAAAAGTGTGGATATTCAATTGAAAAGATATTCAGGATCATGTTTTTAATCCTGTTATCTTATAGGTAAAATGAAATAGAATATTTAGTATCTAATCTTTGATTTCCCCAAATATCCTAATGGTTTCTGTAGAATACTTTTCTTCTGGGAGAATTAAAATATAGTAGTTGTCCCAAAAATTAATCCCTGTGGAAATACTAAGTTAAATTAATTTGTTTAGTGAAGGATTATCAAAAGTTTTTAGTGTGCTGTGCATTTATTTCTTCTAGAACACCACTTGCTATTATCTTGCACACAATTTGAGAAACATGTTTATTTTCAGATTGATCTCTATCAAGCAATTCAAATAATGCATCTTATAAAAAGAATTAGTTGGTTTTAATAATATTTCACAGTTACTATGAAATTTAAATAAATCATTTTAACTTAAATTTCATTGATTAATATACTCATCTATTCATTCTTTCTGTGTACTTTCAATACCTACAAACAGTCTGTACTTACAAATAGTGGGACATACAAAGATGAATTAGACACAGTCCCTGCCTAAAGGCACACATAACCATGATGAAGCCTTGTGTATATGCCTGTAAAATGTAGACATCAGAGTACATTTAAATAAGGAAAACTCTCCTACCAAAGACAGCCTATAAGTTGTTTTCTTTAAATAAATTAATAGTAGTTTATTAACTTTAAAATGTGCTGAGGAAAAGTATTTAGGAAGAGAAATATCTTGAGGGAAGAGAGAGGATAAAAGTCTGTATTGTCTATTTCAGAGAAATTGTGAAAGAATGGCTGGCTGGCTTTCTCTTGGATGTTTTGACATCTTAAGACAACTTATAGTAGTAAGTTAAAAGTTGTAAGACTTCTGTGTTGTCTTCTAAATAAACTGGAAAACAGTAGAAGGGATTTTATCTTTATTACATGCATGCAGCATACTAGTTTCTGTTCCTGAGAATCAGTAAGTGCAAGATAGTCAAGTGTGTGTTTGTTGATTGTTTGCTTGTTGGATTTTCCTCCCATATGGCACTGCCAGGAAGCCATTCCTCTCCTGTCAGTATGTTGCATTTACTTAAGGAATAACATTTCATCCTTTTTATAAATGAAAGTAGAAAGAGAAAGTCTGGAAATGAAAACAGGAAGAGTGAGAGAACTGCTTCACTAGAAGTTTGCTGTGACAGGAACGTGTCCAGAAACTAGAGGAAAACATAGGGGGAAACATGAGTGAGATTATAAAGTTTACTTGAAAATTTTCTGATTATTCATTTACTTCTTTAAGACTTTAGAGACCCTCTACTGAGGAAAAAAAAATCACATTCAACACAGGTAAAATGCATTCATTTTCAGAGTACTCTGGATCTCCTAAAGTCCATCCAAGCTTAGGAGGTCCATGGATCTCAAGTTAAAAACCCCCAGGGGGTAGAAGAAGAAAAGGAGAAAAAAGAAAAGGATATAAAATGAAAGGGGGAACAAAGCAGTAAAAACTATTCTGAGTGAGTGCAAAGGAGGTTGGCTGAAAAGAAATACAAAGTTGGTGGGGGTGGGGTGCAGAAAGAAAAAGAAAGATGAAAGACACACAAAAAGCAAACATAATGAAAGTATTACCAAGGTTAAAAGAAATTCTTAGAGACAGCAGGAAAAACTTTTGGAAATGCACTAATTTGTAGTAAGACTATACATATTCCAGTACTACATGGAGCAACATAGACTATAAGATATAATTTGACAATATTCAAGAATAGGATAGTTTAAAACATCAGGGCAAGAGTGAAAATGATAATATCTGAATCTCTTCAGACTCATCAAAACTTATCAATTCCTAATTGGAGGAGGAATGGGTATTCTGAAGGAAATAGTTATGTAAAGTTACCTTAGCTGTCAAATCAAGCTTTTAAGTCATCCAAACAAATCTCTTCTAAGGAGTGATAGATCTAAAATTATCAATACCTTTAAATTCTTTTAAATCAAAGTATATCATGACCACATTTTCTTCAAACCAAATAATATTAAAGTAATTTTGGTGGCTACCATACGAGAAAAATTATTTTGAGGTGAGGAAAATTGGGACAAAGTCTTTGTAGCAAGCCTTTTAATATTATTTGGGTAATATCTGCCTAATATCCAAAGTTATTGACTGTAGACATGGAGCATTAATATATGTCAATGCCCATTTTTTTCTTTCATGACATTTACTGATTCCTAAATCCTATGGCTTCTTCTTTAAGTAAGAAAAGAAACTACTCCCAGTTTTTTTTTCCTTCATAAATAAAGATTGGATTTTATACATATGTAGGAGCTAATTCCTTATTTTTATGGACTATGATTTCTAGGTTTGTTTTTTTTAGTTTCAAAAAAATTTGGCAAAGACATGGAAGTTATTATGTTGTCAATCAATCCTCAAAATATCTATATCTTGTCACACAGATTCTATGTCTGGTACATATGTATTATCCTGGGATCTCTCTTCACTCTCTTATTGGTGGTTCCCTCTAATTTTTTCCTATATTCCATCAACTTATATCCTGTATTCCATATCTTACTCTGTCCTAGTTTACTTCCTCATTTGATGGTGAATATTATTCAGAGGCTTCTTTTGCTCAGATAACAGGGTGCAAGTATTTATTGTCCTTGCACTCTGAAAATATTTTTATTCTACTATAAACTTGATTAATGATTTAGGTGGATTTAAAATTATAGGTTAAAAATGATATTTTTTTGCAGAAATATAGTGCCATTACGCCATTGTCTTTTTACTTTCAGTATTCTATTCAAAAAGGCCAAAGTCATTCTGAGTTTTTGAAACATTGTGTTTTCTCTAGAATTTCTGCTGAAAGACAGTGATCTGTTGTTTTACCATATGCTTAGGGTGAATCTAATTTTATCCATAGCTATATGCACCCATTGTGTGCTTTTAGTATGGAAATTCGTGTCCTTCAATTGTAGGATATTTTTCTCTTTTATTGCATCCTTTAAAATGCTCATGTGATTTTTCCATTATTGCAGTTAATATGTTGATGCTTGCTGATGCCTTTGACATATTAAATAAAGCTTGCATTACTATGATAGTTCCTATTGTTCATGATGTATTATTCTTTTAGGTAATGTTGGAGTCAATTTGTTAATATTTTGGAGAAGAGTTTTACATCTATATTTCTGAAAAAGAGTGGCCCATGCTTTTTCTGTTTTGTAATATTCTTGTCAAGTTTTGGTGTTAAGGTTATGTTTACCTAATAAAATAAGTTGTAAAAGTGATTTTTCTCCCTCTGTTTTGTAAAATATTTTATTGTAAGAGTGGTGTTATTCTTTGATAACATTGACCAGTAATAAAATGTTGACTTAGAGATTTATTTGGGAGAAATTTTGATAGCACATTCTGTTTCTATAATAGAAATAGGAGTCTTCAGAATTTCCATTTCTTCTTGTGTCAATTTGCTTAAATTGTATTTCTCAAAAAACATTCATTTCACCTACTTTATTAAATTTGTTGGCAGAAAACTATTATTGTGTTTTTTTATTACTCTTTTATAATTTATAGGATCTACAGTGAAAACATCTATTTTATTGCTGATGATATTGATTTATGTTGTCTCTCTTTTTGCTAATCAATCTTTTGTGTGATTTCAAAGAACCAGGATTTGTATATATAAACTTGGTTTTGTTTATATCCTCTATTGTCTTTCTGTTTTCTGTTTTATTAATATTTTTTCTTAAATTTATTTCCTTCTTTAAGCTTGTTCAGGTTTACCTGGCCATATGTTACCTATCTTCACAAGGTGGAGGCTTAGGTCATTAATTTTAGATATTTTTCCTCTTTTAATACATGCATTTAAAGCTACATATTTCCCTATAAGCCCTGTTTTAGCTTCACCACACAAACTTTGATATGTTGTATTTTCATAATCATTTAGTTCAAATTTGTCAATCTTTGGTTTTTATTTGAACTGTTTACAACATTATTTCATATAATTATCAATATGTCTGTGTTTAACTCTACTATTTGTTATTATTTTGTATAATTATTTGTCTTTGCATTGTGGCATTGTTTTCTTGACTTTGGAATATTTAAATTAATTTTTTCTTTTTTTTTCTTTTTTTATATTTTTATTTTCATTTACTGACTTTTTGTATAGATTTTTTTGCCTTTTAAACTTATTTTTAATAAGTAAATCTCCCCTTTCATCTCTACATAATGTTAATATCATATCACTTTGTGTAAAATCCAGAAAACACCAACTTTGTAAGCTCATTTATCCCCTCTTACCAATTTTTAATTTATTGTTTGTATAAGTATTACATACCATGTATTGAAAAAATAGGTAATGCTATAATTTTTGCTTTAAACACTTGTTTTACACTCTATTCTTTTAAATACCTAAGAGAACAAAAATTTGTCTTTTCTATTTACCGCTTTGCTGTCCTTACTTCATTTTTGAAAATTCAAGGTTCTTTCTTACATTGTTTATCTCTTATAAAGTTCCAATCAGCGGGCCTATTATATAATATAATCTGTTCATTGATTTAGCAAGAGGTTAATTTAAAGAAACTTTTAGGTGATACTATACTCAAATTCAAAGGTTATTTACTACCTGAAAGCCGTATATTCATAAATTACTCTTCTATAGCAGGAGCTGTCCAGAACCTCTATGTTCTTCAGTCTCCATACCTAGCTTCTCCATATACCATCCTACCTCTCAAGGAACATCACAGAACCACTGCCTGTGCACCACTCCACTTTGTTTGCTTGGTGGTTTGTTTTTTTGGTTTCACTACCTGCCTTCCTCATAGAATGCAAAACAAAGATGGGCTGAGATTGAGAATAAAATGCAAACAAGCAATAAGTATAACTATTTTCCCCATATTAGAAGTTAAAATGACCTTTATGGTTAAATTTTTAATATAATTATCACTTACAAATTGCATCAATAGAGATCTTCATTCCAAATCTAACATAATCGGTTACAAATAAAATGTGAAAGTACTATTCATTTTTTTTAAATTTTGGAATTTGCCATCATTTAGTTTACTTAGTTGTATCTTTCTCCTTAAAACCTTTAATAGACTGAAAAATCTTCATATAGATTTCTGAAGTAAGAATTCTATAAATTCTTAGTTAAAGGAAGAATTTGCAGAGTTCAAGAACAAATCTGAGTAGAACACCAAATTATTACCCTCGTAAAGCATGAAAAAAGCAGCATCTCCGTATCTAAAACCAAGATATGGAGATATCTGTGGATACATAGGGCCTGTTTCTCACTCAATTTGTTGAATATGCTGAATTTTTCAATAATGAGATTGAATCTTGCTTTAGTTCTGTTCTAAGAAGTGGTAGTTACTGGATCATTTAAACATTCATAATTGCTGAAACATGGTTAAAGGGAGAAGGCAATCACACATGGGCACTTAAGTAGCTGTTAACCTTGAATATTGCAAGCATCTAAACCTGTACATTTCAACTACAATTCTACACTCTTTTCTCAAAAAGGATGTAATTGTGTACACTTCCCAGTAAAATACCTCCTCAGGGAGAGTAGAAAGCCCCATGCTGGAATGTATACTTCAACTTCATTTTTAATTCTTTTGAGCCAAATGTGATAATTAACTCTCATTGAAATGAAGAGTGAAAAAGTTTTATGCATGTGTGTGAGCATTTCTCTGTGTGTGTGTGTATGTGTGTGTGTGTGGTAAATACTAATACACTGTTTTCTTATAAAAGTGTCTTGGTTTCTCTTCAAAGTGGACAGGTGTCTATGAATGATACTTCCATTACTGTTAACTGATTCTCTTTCCTGGCTGCTGGTAGTGTAAGATTTAAAATCAAGGGGCAGCGTATTTTATGCAAACTGTTTTTTGTTTTCTGTTTTTCCTAATGTAAGTATACATACATGCATGCATATACATACACAGAGCCTTAGTTCAGTGGATTTCCTTTAAAGCTCTGATTGATACTGCTTCATTTTTAATATGCTACTGCATCCTAATTGCTGGTCTTTTCATGGGTTAATTTCCCTATGTATGATTGTTTCCTCTTGATTTGCAACCTGTCCAAAGACAGCATACTAAGGCAGAGAAGAATCCATCAAGAATCGGGAAATGTGTCTAGTTTGAATGGGGTTATGGTTTGGAAATGGCTATTTAAAAAAAAAAAATGAAGTTTGTGGATGTCAATGATGTTGCCCATTAGATAAAAACAATTCTTGGCATGTTATATTTTAGTATCAAAGTAGAGGAAAGTATATCAGATAAGCCTCTCTCAAGCTGTTAGTTCAAAATCAGTGCTGTGAAAACTTCTGTAGTATAACTTCTGTAGAAAACTTCTGTAGTATAAGTTTTAACTAGATTATCAGTATTGAATTAGAAAAGTGAACTCAAGACCCTTTCCTTTCCAAATTACATAGTTTTAATGATGATTCAACTTTTAATTAAAGGTTTAAGCAATTTATCCTCAATAATATTGTAACTATTAAGATTAATCATAACTTGTAATAGCTTTTAAATTAACAGGGCATTTCATTTAACAAATCTTTGTGCAGTAGGACAAGAAATAATTACACTTTATTTCTCTTAAATGTGTTAGTAATTAACATTTCTAATTTTGTATGTGAAATAAATGCTTTGATTTAAATATAAAAGGACATTAACAAAGACTGCACATGCAGTAATATAAACTGAAGTCACAGGATATACCTATTCATTTGTTAATATTAAACTTTTCCTTAAACCTTGACTTTCTTGTGATTTTCTGAAAATGATAGTATTTTCCTGACAAAAAATACTCTTCAGAGTATGTTCTAGAAACTGATGTTAAAAATTCTGAAATAAAGTAAACTAAGGTAGAAAAGTGCAAATGATGACCAAAAAATACAGATGTGGACAGGTTCAGAGTATGTTTCAGTGCAAAGACCTGGAAGTACCTTATATACATTTTAGAGGATAGTTTATTGATCAAAGTGCCCAGACACATTTTAGATAGTAACACTACAACATGAATTATAGGCAGCAACATATCCCATCACTGGAAAAGGTATTGACTATTACTAAACTTCATATTGGGGTTTTTGAGTATAGCTTTCTATGATTGCTAACCAGAAGTGCTAATCAGAAGTGTCAGACCAATACAAGCCAAACTTTACTTATGTTACAATTTGTGACAAGCCTACTAAATGAATAAAGACAAATAATTGCTTTCCTAAGCAACCAAAAGCAATGTTTAAAGTTTTCAGTGTATCTAGTATCAAAAAGGCCCAAATTAAAGCACAAATATTTCTAAGTTTGATAAATAAATGATATTTCTAACTGACTGCTTTAGATCGCATTTCTCATTAAAATATTCAAAATGATCAAATTAATTCTCTGGATTCTTTTTTTATTCGTGGTCAAGTTATAATACATTTTAAAGGCAACAAACAAAATGCTCTATACATCATAATTTTAAAAATTACTCAAATTTTTTTCACTTCTAAATCTGTACAAAATGGCACAGTTATTTCATTTCTGTAGATTCAGAATCAGTCATAAATATGAATCACAATGCTTTTTCATGACTTTTGGGAGAAACCATTTAAGTAATAAAAATAGAATCAAAGTAAAAATGTCATTCATGTCAACATTTGGCTTATAGGCTCACACTCTGTCTTCTCAACATTTCTGTTTTTATTGGCAATAAAAAGAAGATAGTTTAAATATAAAAGCATAAAGTGCTATAGATAGGCTTATTCTGGAAGATTCTAATATAACTGCTTCAACTGTTTAAAACTCAAACGTTTCTCTAAACGTTTCATTCCAATGAGGCCATCTTACAGAACCAACCTGTTCAAATAATTCATCAAATCCAAGGGGAATAAAATCAGTTATATTAGGTTTTATAGCAAAAAAAGAAATAATTTGTGTTGCTTGAATTTGCTTCCATTTCACGTTTTGTTGTAGCATAATGGAGATACAAGATAAGATTAAATGTGAAAGCCTTAGATAATATAAAATATTAAAATATATTAAATATATTTAAGATTAATATAAAATATTAATCTTAAAATTTTAAGATAATAACCTTATTCTAAAATAAGAAATTCATCAAGAAATTGTAGTATAAAGTTAATAACTTGGAATTAAATGTCAGAAAATAAGTTAAAATTTTTAGTTAGGTAATAAGTAAAACAGGTCCTTAACATGGTATATTGTCTTCCAGTAGAGTATAAATTAGAGATAAGAAACAATGGAAATATTATTTCCCCCTGCTTGCCTTTTCTTTCTGATCATAAAGTTTACAGCATTTTATATCTAAAGTTATTTATATTTTAATATTTTAAATTGTAATTCCCCTGATTTATTTTAACAATGAATGTGGATTAGGAGAATGGGGAATTTATAATGAAAGATTTTTAAAAAACTAAAAATTATTTGCTACTCCTCCCATCAAGGTGGCATTTCCCTCTCCTAGAATCTGGAGTGAATTTAGTGACTTGTTAGATTAACAGAATATAGTAGAGTCTAGGTAATTGGAGTTCCTGCAATTTCAACCTAGGACTCATGGGACACTCTCCCTTTGAACCATCACAAAAAATGTACAGCACTCCTGAGACCCTAATGGAGAATCCAGAGGGCCACTTCAAGTCTACTAGTAATTCAATCGAAAGACTCTCATTTTCTAACATTGGATTTCTTTTCCCCTTAGGCTTTTCCATTTGATTCTTAGTCTTTGCAATTCTCTGTTAATCATCATCATCTATTCATGCCTGTCACCCACCTTTTCCATTAGGTCATTTAACATAATAAATACAGCTCTTTTCATTATCTAGTGGGTTATGGTTCTTCTGAGTCAGGTTCCTTTGATTCCTTTGTTTCGTCACAATGTGTTGGGATACTTTTCCCTTATTTTGTTGTTTATATCACAAAAATTATGTTATTTTTTTAATCAAACCATGAACATTTTGTGTAAAACAGTAAATTCTAAAGTAAGTAGTGTCTACATCTTGAAATGAGCAAGACTTTTCTCTCAGAACATTAAAGCGGGAGTTGAGATAGTGTAGGCAAAGGAAAGAAGTTTGTTTGCATTTTGTTTTTACTAAGACTGTGGTTAATATCAGTAATCCCAGTCAACAGATTCCTCCAGTCATGGGTTTCCATTTCCCATGTGTAGGGTAGGGATTTTGGTGTCAGGGAGTTTCTCCCCAGTTTTAGTTCTCTACCATCAACTTTTAGCCCACTTTGTCTATGTACACTTCAGAGGTGAACTCTCTCCACACTCCTGCCTCTCCTCATCCTTAGACTTCTCTGTTAGGGTCATGTTAGCAGTAGGGGGCGTTGTTCTGGTCCACCTTCATTCTGAAGGAGGTCCTTTGCACCTGAGCCAAAATTATGGAAGCTTTCTCAGTGTTTTTGCCCCTTGGAATGATAGCCAAACTTTGCTTTATATTTGTAGTTGGTCTTGGTTAAGGAGTTTTCTTATACTCTCTCAGTAGAATAAGACCTATGATTGGTAGACATAGAGTATCTTTAGTCTAAGGTGTTTTCCTACTTCTCCTTCAGGAAGAAGAGGCTTTATTTTTCTTACCTTTCCCCTAACCCCAAATTGTCTTTGCCTTTACACAGGGAACAGCTATGATATTTCTCTCTGTATCATTTAAGGCTCCTACGAAAGTGTGAGGAAATGAGTCCTGTTATGTACCTGTGCCCCCACAACCACTGATCACATCCCACATGCTTGCCATTATAAATAGATAGGGGCCCTTTTCAGTCTTCTCTCCTGCCTCCAATCTTTTTTGTAAGCACTCAAGTAAAAGTGTGTATGAAAAGGCTTTGGGGTGAGTAACAACTCCACTTAAGTCTGTGGCTCCCCTATTCCAGAATGACATTCTATCCTCTATTTGACCTCTTATTAAAATTTTGCTGACTTCTTCTCATCTACGTAAGTACTGAATTGTGCTTCTTCTGCCAAAGCTTTACCATAGGTGATAAAGTTTGTGCATTCTGACTCTTTTTGGACTTGTTCCTCTTTGAAATTCAGGTTACTTGTTTGCTTTCTACCCTCGACTTTCTAATGGGTTCAGTGAAAGTTATGATTTTTAGTGTACTTGGTTTTTTCATTGTTATTGGGAAAGCAACATTCTTTAAAGTTTTATTGTCCTAGGTGGAAATGAAGTCCAGTAGGTTTGCTTTTGTAGCTGTATGCACACAGTAATTCTGAAACTATTTATGAAGTCTTATAGTATTTAGCAAATGAGCAAGTGTATGATGTTGTTAGAGCCAGAAGTCTAGCTGTGGAGCAAGAGAGAAGGCGAATAATGACCCTCTAGGAATAGAATCATGACTCATTGCTGAGCCTTTTTCCAGAAAGATGTAAACTAGCAAAGAAGAAGCATTTTGGCAGTCTTTTTAATACCTAAAATTATGTACTTTATGGTACTTTAGAATTCTATAATATTTAACAATGAGACATTGGAAGTCACACTTAACATTAACATAATATTTGAGAAAATAAGCCATTCCACCTGTTTCTAAATATTTCCTTGAATAACAGAAATAAATGATACAACTTATCAAAGCAAATAATTATAAGATAAAAATATCTTATTGAATACAAGAGTAAGTCACTTTCCCTGTATTTGTAATGCTGAATATTGTGAATGTGCACTCACTCATGTGATCATTTTTACATATATTATATATATATGTGTGTGTGTGTGTGTACACATTACTTCTGACTAAAAACTATTCTTTCTTAGGTTTTATACCAGAAAAACCATCATTCTATCATCAACACACATTCAATTCACTGAGATGATTGAGATTGGAAGAGAAGACTGGATGTACCTGAATAAAACTTTTAAATCTAGATAATTTTTTGTCTTCTCTATGAATGGCTTTTCAGCAGCACATGTTTTGAGATTGAATTTTAGATTTGAAGTGATAGTGAAAGAATCTGTTCTTACAATAGTTTCAGACTCTTTTACTAAGTCAAGTGGTCTGGATAGCTGATACAAGTACCTTAACCTTTTCACTTTTTTCTAAAAGCTCCTGTCTCCACTAAAATCTCCGTTATTTTTCTGGTTACCTAGCTTGTTAACTACTGAATCTCCAACTCTATTCACTCTTGATTTCTTGCACTCATTGTAAACTTTTGTGTCTGCCTTCACCAAATTATGAGGTTTTACTCATTTTCCAATCTACTGCTGAAATCAAACCAGAACCGTTTCTTGATTAATATAACCTCTTTTCTGGATTCCCAATATTTGAACTTCCTCATCTCTAACCTGTCTAAGCTCTATTGCACCTTCTTTTCTGGCTGATCTGATCACAGTAGAGGCTTCATTTTTTAAAAAAAGTTATATCTGAATGAAACTGGAAATCTCTGTCAATAGCCTTTATTATACAACATACCACTTCTTGTAATCTCTTTTGCCCATTTCTACTTTTAATATACTCTTCCACCTACCTGGAAGAGTGTTGTGAGGACATTAGTTTGTTGAATTCTATAACAATGACTGTTTCCTTTGGAAAGTGTGCTTCATTAGCTCATTTTGGGAGCAGATCAAAGTTTCAGTACAATGTTAGGTGTGTGTCCTTGAGTAATTGAAAAGAATATATGTTCAACTATTGTTGAGTCAAGTGCTCTAAAAATGTGAATTACTTCAAGTTAGTTAATAACGTTATTCAGGTCATCTACATCCTTACTGGTTTTATGCTCACTTAATCTATCAATTACTGAGAAAGAAGTGTTGCGGTTTCTAACTATAATTGTAGATACATATATTCATTTTGGATCTATCAATTTTTGTCTCATGCTTTGAGATTCTATTGTTAGATATATACACAATTATGATTGTCATGCCTTTTTGAAGAATTGAGCCTTTTACCAGTGTGTAATTTCTCCCTTCATTTCTGATAATACAATATTCCTTTTCTTCCCCAGAAATTTACTGAAAAAACTGTATTAATTTTTATTAATTTTTCTGAAATTAATACAACTAGTTCTTTTCTTTTTGATTATTATTTACATGGTATATCTTTTTACATTCTTTTATTTTTAACCTGTCCATGTTTTTAATTTGAAATGCATGTCATTAAAATAAAATCCTAGCTTAATATTTTTATCAGTTTATGTAACATTCATCAGTATCTCACCTAAGTAAATAAATACTCTTGTTTCTAACTACAGATATCTGTTTTGTTTTGAATATGAGATTAGTTGTTTGCCCTGTAACCTCAGTTCTTTAATAGGTTCAAGAAAGATCATTAATTTATAATTTGTCCTTTGTTGTTGCTGATTGTAAAGAGCAAGTGAAGAGATTTTTCCAGCTTGCGATATCTCTGAGTTATTTTATACCTTTAAAATATATATATATTTATGTTGCTTTATTTCTCTAGCTGGATACTTTATTGCAATGTAGATTAGATATGATGATAGTGAACATCTTTATCTTTTTCTCCATTTCAGGGAGCGAGCTTTAAATTTTTCATCATTAAGCATTTTTTGTTAGCTTTGTGTAGATTCCCTTTATTAGGTTCCAGAAATCCCGCGTAGTCATAGATTGCTGTCATTATCTTTAATAAATGTTACTTTAATTATTGACCTGTTTCCATTGAGATGATCAGATGAAATTTTAAAATTTATTTTATTTTTATACAGTTTTTAAAGGTTACACTCCATTTACAGTTATTACAAAATACTGGCTATATTCCCCATGCTGTACAGGCTACAAAGTTGTCTTTGTAGCCTATCTTACACCCAGTAGTTTGTACCCCTCACTACCACACCACTATATTGCCCCCCTACACTAGTAACTACTAGTTTGTTCTCTGTATCTGTGAGTCTGCTTCTTTTTTGTTATATTCAATAGTTTGTTGTATTTTTTTAGATTCCACACATAACGATTTCATACAGTATTTGTCATTCTCTGTCTGACTTATTTCACTTAGCCTAATGTCCTCCAAATCCATCCATGTTGCTGCAAATAGCAAAATTTCATTCTTTTTTATGGCTGAGTAGTATTCCATTGTGCATATATACCACTTCTTCTTTATCCATCCATCTGTTGATGGACACAGTTTTTTTTCCCATATCTTGGCAGTTGTAAATAACTCTGCTATGAACATTGGGGTGTATGTACCTTTTCAAATTAATGTTTTTGTTTTTTGCAGATATATACCCAGGAATGGAAATGCTGGGTCATATGGTAGTTCTATTTTTAGTTTTTTGAGAAACTTTGTAATATTTTCAAACATTATGACTTTTTAAAAGTTACTTTTTATTGAAGTATAATTGATTTACAATGTTGTATTAATTTTTGTTGTATAGCAAAGTGAGTCAGTTATACAAATACATGTATCCACTCTTTTTTAGATTCTTTTCCCATGTAGGTCATTACAGAGTACTGAGTAGAGTTCCCTGTGCTATACAGTAGGTTCTTGTTAGTTATCTATTTTATATATAGTAGTGTGTATATGTCAATCCCAATTTCCCAATTTATCCTTCCCTGCTTTTCCCCCTTGGTAACCATAAGTTTATTTTCTATATCTGTGACTCTATTTCTGTTTTGAAAATAAGTTCACTTGTACCATTTCTTTAGATTCCACATATAAGTGCTATCATATGATATTTGTCTTTCTGTGTCTGACTTACTTCACTCAGTATGACAATCTCTAGGTCCATCCATGTCATTGCAAATGGCATTATTTTGTTCTTTTTTATGGCTGAGTAATATTCCACTGTATATATATATACCACATCTTCTTTATCTATTCATCTGTCAATAGATATTTAGGTTGCTTTCATGTCTTGGCTATTGTAAACAATGTTGCAGTGAACATTGAGGTGCATGTATCTTTTTGAAGTACATTTTTCTCCAGATATATGCCCAGAAGTGGAATTTCTGGATCACATAGTAGCTGTACTTTTAGTTTTTTAGGAACCTCCATACTGTTCTCCATAGTAGCTATATCAATTTACATTGCTTTTTAAATCAATTTTGATTACTTAATGTGATGACTTGCTATGATAGTCAAATATTAAACATCCTTGGAATTAAAAAAGTTAGTTGTGATGTATTATACATTTATAAAACATTTTAAAGCTATTACACACTTTTAAAATAATTTATCTTACTAAAATTAATGAATTTTATTTTTCTGGAGTTTTCTTTCCCACTGTATTCTTCTCAGGTTTTGGAGTCTAGCTTATACTGTCTTAATAAGATAAATTGGAAAGTCTTCTCCATTTGTATTGTCTAGAATAGTTTGTGTAAATTGATATTAATTATTTTTTCCTCATGTGTTTGGTAGAGCTCAATAATGTTGTATTTTGTGTCTGGACTTTTTGTGGAAATACTTTTTATTAAATATACAATGTATTTAATAGATACAAAATTATCTCTACTATATTTCTTTTGAATGGATTTTAGATTTTTTTAAAAAAATACACATTTCATTTCATTTCCATTTCATTTGAAAATATTTATTCATAATATTCTATAATTTTCTGTTTAATGCCTGAAAATTGAACAACAGGGATTTTTTTCTTCCCTGAATTTATTAATTTCTGCCTTTCCTTTTTTTTTTTTTTTCAGTTTTCCTTGATCATATTTGCCAGTGGTTTATCAAATTTTATTAGTGTCTTAAATGGACCAAATTTTGGCTGTAGTGTTACTTGTATTATATGTTTATTTTGTAGTTTATTATTTTCTGCTCTGTTCTTTCATATATTCTAATTAGTTTGATTTTTTGAGATCAATATACAGGTCATTGGTCTTCAGACATTCTTTTTCTTTTTTTTTTTTTTGGTATATTTGCTTTAAGGAAATAAATTTCCCTCTAACTACTTCATTTGTGGCATTACAAAATTTGATAAAACATGTTTTCACTATCATTCAATTAAAAATATTTTCTAACTCTGCTATTGATTCTTTGATATATGGATTATTTATATGTGTATTGCTTAATTTCTTAATACTTGGGGAATTTCTTATTAACATTTTCTCACTGTTTTCTGTGCTACTTCTAGAGTATAGAGTGACAATTCTCTGTCTTTAATCCTTTGAAATTTGATGAGATTAGCTTTATGTCCCAAACCTTCTTTCATTTGGACATAGGACCCCCATGAACATGAGAAGAAAGTACATCCTGCAGTTGCTTTATGTAGTGTTTTCCAAATAGCAATTCAATAAAAACTTGTTTAAAATTTTCAAGTATCCCATCTCCTTACAAAATTTTTGGTAACTTTCCATAAATTACCAAAAATGTGTTCAAATCTAATAGGTTGTTCTTGATTTTTCTATTTCTCCTGACCCTGTAAAATCTTGCTTTGTATATTTGATATGTTTACAGAATTACACAAATTTTAAATTGCCATTTATACTTGGGAGGTATATTTTTATCTTAATATAATATATATAGGGGAATTCCCTGACAATCCAGTGATTAGGACTCTGCACTTCCAATGCAGGGGACATGGCTTTGATCCCCGGTCGAGAAATTAAGATCTTGCATGCCACTCAGGATGTGGCCCCTGACAAAAAAATATATATATATATAAATATATATATATATACACACACATATATACATACACACATATACCTCATAATATTTTATAATGATTTTGTCTTAACAGTTAATTTGTATATTTTAATGTATGCAAATTTTAATATAAATATAAACATATATAAATATAAAATATAAATTTATATATAATATATATTTTTACAAATATGAAATTTGTAAAATTTAATATATATACACATATATATGTGTATTATATGTATTGGGTGGGCCAAAAGCTTTGTTTTTTTCCATCAGATGGCTCTAGTATCACTTTGTTGTCATATCAGCGTGCTTTTAAAAAAAGAGATCAAAATCGGGGAATTTTTGTATAGTCACTTTAATATTGAAGTTGGAAGAAAAAAGCAACATTTTTGGCATATTATGCTTTATTATTTCAAGAAAAGTAAAAACGCAATTGAAATGCAAAAAATGATTTATGCAGTGTGTGGAGAAGTTGCTGTGACTGATCGAACTTGTCAAAAGTGGTTTGCAAGTTTTGTGCCAGAGATCCCTTGCTGGACGATGCTCCATGCTCGGGTAGACCAGTTGAAGTTGACAGCTATCAGATCAAGACATTAATTGAGAACAATCAACATTATACCATGCGAAGATAGCTGACATACTCAAAATATCCAAATCAAGCACTGAAATTCATTTGCGCCAGCTTAGTTACGTGAATTGCTTTGTTGTTTGAGCAGCACATAACTTAAGCGGAAAAAAAACTTCTTAACCATATTTCCACATGCGATTCTCTACTTAAATGTAATGAAAACGTTCAGTTTTTGATACAAATTTTAACGGGCAATGAAAAGTGGATACTGTACAATAATGTGGAATGGAAGAGATGATGGGGCAAGTGAAATGAACCACTACCAGCCTCACCAAAGACTGGTCTTCATCCAAAGAAGGTAATGTTGTGTATATGGTGGGATTGGAAGGGAGTCCTCTATCATGAGCTCCATGTATACTTATGTCAGAACTTTTGAGTATGTTTTGTTATGTATATTATAGTCCTGTAAGTACATTTTGAACTCTATTCTCTACATTTGGTATTTTCACATATTTTACCTTACTTTTTTTGATTCAGTGATTCCCCTCTTCTTTTATGCCTAATTTGCTGTTAAGTCTTCTAGCGTTTTCTGAATGCCAATTGTTGGAGTCTTCAGTTTTATCATTTCAATTTTATTGTTATTTTATAGTTTTCACCTTTTTGAGTTAAAATATTCCCCTTGTTTATATTTTTATCTGATAACTACAATTTGGGGATCATGTCTCTGTTAAATTTTACTATTTGTTCCCATTTTACTCATTTCATTTTGTCCTCTGGCATCCCAGTCGTTTTAAAAAATTATTTTGGCCATTTTATATGAAAACAAATTAGAAATAAATTGGTGCTCCAAATACAGTTAACTTCCTCCTAAAAATATGTCATGTTGTTAAAACAGGAGCAGATTAGTTTAACATTGAGATTGAGTTTGGTCAAAGCTGTTATTCAGTCTTTTGGGAACTCTAGTCTATTTCCAGTTTGCTCATACATGGGCATGTGTGTGTGTGTCTGTGTGTCTGTAAAAGTGTTTACCAAGACCTCTAATACATGGTGGCCTCTGAAACACGTTTTTCTTTTCCACATCACTGTGAAAGTCCTGAAAGCTCTCATCAGCTTCCTAGCCTATTTAGTTATCCCTTTCTCTGGTGTTAAGTCCATCATACAGTCACCACTTAGAAATCAATAAATGCCTTGATTTTAAAATTGCCTTCACCGTTGGGCTCACTTTAAAGTAAAAACTTTCCTTCACTCTAACATATTAGTCCTTCAGGTCTTGGCTGACTTATAGCCCAGAAATTCAAATTTTGTCTTCCTGCTTCATGAGATTTTGGAAAGGTAACAATGATTTACCAGCTACAGCTATCTCTTCTCTCTATTTCGTTATGGAGTTTCCCCTTTGGTTGCTACTTTCAAAAATAACAAATGTCTTGTGAGGGAAAGCATTGAATAGTTTGGATCTGTTTCGATAGTCTTGTCTTCTTTTTGTGATTCTCATCCCTCAAGTTGTGGACGTTTTGGTGTACCTCTGATGTCTTCAAAGGCATGCTTTTTGTATTCATAGTTATTATAAAATAGGAGTTGATGTGCAAAAAGCAAATCTGCCATTATTACACTGTAATGAATACTAAGTTATTTTCTTCTTATTTTTATGTATTGATTTCTATGTGTGCTGCTTGATTTTACAACTAAATTTTATAGTATCTACATTCCAGACTTTCACATATTTTACCTTACTTTTATATGTACACTCCCCAAAGTATCAATAAAAGGAATTATGCCACAGAAAAATCAGTTGCCTTGACTATTAAATTAAATCAAATTAAGTGAGTAAATAATGAAGCTCTTATGGTAACAGAGTTTTTTGGGGGGAGCTAGGTATACTAATCCTAAATTACTTTTTTTCTTTTCATATATTTGGAAAAAACTTCATACATTTTTGATACTAAAGAGTAAAACTTTTGTGCCCTATTTTGCTCAATAGTATAGTCAATTTTGCCCATGCTGCTGTGCAATCTCAGAAAAAGCAGGAATGAACAAATAGGGAGCTGTTCCTTCTATTTTCTTTTAGTTACAAAGTATGCTTATTGGCAAACTTTGTCAAAGGATGGAGACAAAAGAAAGGATATGGTGTCTGTTTTTGTTATTCTCATGTCAATGTGACTGAGGGTATGGTGTTATAATAGCAGAAAGTGAAACTGCCTTTCCAGTTGATAAAAGAAAAGGGGAGGAAAATAATACTAACATTACAATACCCTAAAGGGATTTTATCAAGCAGAGAAGAAATTTTATGTTTGCACTTTTATAATACCTAGCCTTTATTTTCTTTTTTATTTCACCTCAGAGCTTTTCTATTTGGGCAGATTTAACTCCAGAAGGAGTATCCCAGAAGGAATCCACAGAGGCCGAAATGTAAAAAACAAACAAACAAAACACACAGAACCTGAAAAGTTCTGTGCGGTTCCTACTGTTATAGCCTTTTCATGACTATAATGCTCTTATTACTGATTAAATTCTAGGTCATAGCATGTCATTGTGGCTACTTGCCAGACATCTTTCTCTTTGACAAAAGGAAAAATGATAGAGAAGGGATACAAAAATTCTACATGTAATTATGAATGACCTAGCAAAACTGAGGTGGCACTCTCTGTAGAATCAATAGCAAGACACAATGCAGTAGTGGGTTCCCTGAGATGAAAGGGTTTGTGAAGAGAAGGAGATTTGAAGGGGGGAAAGTGATTAGTGAAAAGAGGGAGGAAGGGCAAGAAGGTTAAACCAAAGTGATACCGATGTGGCTGTGCCAGAGTTCATGCTGCCTTTGAAACTGAAATCTGATTCCCACAAAAGTGACAGATGTTGCAGCTTTGGCCAATTAAGGGACCAAAAAAACTAATAATTTTATGCTCTGCTAGCTGTATAACAGCTGTATAACCAGTGAGCTAGTCCAAGATAATCAAACATGAACATAGTTATTATTAAGTAAAAAAAAAAAATTAAAGAAGGAAACAATAGCAAAAAAAGCATACATATATGTGTAAGAATTTATAGATAGAATACAAATTACAGAAGAAACTGCACTATGGAAGTCTGAAAAGAGCCACCTTCATGTAATATGTTAACACACGCCATTTTTTTTATTTAAGCTTATTTATATTTATTTATTTATTTGTTTATTGGCTGCATTGGATCTTTGTTGTTGCTCAAGGGTTTTCTGTAGTTGTGAGCGAGGGCTTCTCTTCGTTGTGGTTGCAGGGGTTTCTCATTGCAGTAGCTTTTCTTATTGCAGAGCACAGCCTCTAGGCACACTGGCTCAATAGTTGTGGCTCGCAGTCTCTAGAGCACAGGCTCAGTAGTTGTGGGGCATGGGCTTAGTTGCTCCATGGCATGTGGGATCTTCCTGGACCAGGGATCGAACCTTTGCCCCCTGCATTGGCAGGCAGATTCTTAACCACTGCGCCACCAGAGAAGTCCCAACATATGCCATTTTATTACCATTTTCAAAAAAGTTAGCTCTTTATTATTTAAAGTTTGTTAATATCATTTATAGAGAGTACCTTTTCATTTTATATCTATTTTGCCAAAATTAAGTTGTTTCAGAATAGAGATTTTACAATGATAAACACATTTTCTTACCCATTTTTTATTGTGATAAAATATACATGATAAGATTTTGCCTGTCAACCATTTTAAGTGTACAGTTCAGTGGTATCAGATACATTCATAATGTTGTGCTACCATCTTCACTATCTACCTCCAGAACTGTTTTCATATTTTTGAAACTAATTCTCTACACTCTTTAAACAACAATTCCCCATCCCTCCTTCCTCAGCCCCTGGAAACCACCATTCTACTTTCCATCTCTATGATTTTGACTGCTTTTAAGTACCTCATATAAGTGGAATCATATAGTATGTGTCTTTTTATGACTGACTTCTGTCATTATATAATGTCCTCACAGTTCATCCATGTTGTAGTATATACTATTATTTCCTTCCTTTTTAAGGCTGAATAATATTTCATTGTATGTATATCTCACATTTTGCTTTTGCTTATCCATTTATCTGTCAATGGAGACAGGTTGCTCCCACACATTTTGAAAAATGCTTCTATGAAGATATGTGCACAAATATATCTTTCAGACCCAGCTTTTAATTATTTGTGGTATATACCCAGAAGTAGAATTACTGGATCAAACGGTAATTATAATTTTTTTAAAAACTAGGATACTGCTTTCAAAGCTGCCGTAGCATTTTACATTCCCACCAACAATGCACAAGTGTTCCAATCTCTCCACATTCTCACCAACACTTATTTTCTAGTTTTGCTTTTTTTTTAATACTAGCCATCATATATATATATATATAACTGATTCACTTTGCTGTACAGCAGAAACTAACACAATATTGTAAGTCAACTATACTCCAATAGAAATTTTTTAAAAATGAAAAAAAAAAATAGTAGCCATCCTAATGAGCATAATGTGGTATCTCATAGTTTTGATTTGCATTTTCCTAATGTTGCACCTTTTTCATTTGCTTATTAGCCATTTTCATATCTTCTTTGGAGAAATGTCTGTCTAATACCTTTACCCATTTTTGAATTGGGTTGTTTGGGTTTGTTTGTTTCTTGTTTTTTTTTTTTTGTTTTTTTGATATATTTAGGAATGCTCTATATATTTTGGATAATAATCCCTTATCAGACATGTCTGAATCTGAAGTGAGTATATTGTATACAACACATAATTGCTTCTTGCATTTTCTGTTTGTTTGTTTATTTCTTTTCTTTTTAAAAAGATTCTGTCAATCTTTGTCTCTTGAGTGAAGACTTTAATCCATTTACATTTAAAGAAATTACCAGTAAGAAGATACTTCTGTCATTCTGCTATTTGTTTTACATATGTCTTATAGCTTCTTGTCCCTCATGTCCTGTGTTACTTTGTTCATTTGTTTAGTTGATTTTTTGGTAGTGAAACATTGAAATTTCTTTCTCACTTCCATTTATGCATATTTTAGAGCTGTTTTCTTTATGGTTACTATGGAGATTACATTTAACATTCTAAAGTCATAACACTCTAATTTGAATTTATGTATTAAAGCTTAACTTTAATAACATAGGAAAAACTGCTCTTTACAGCTCCATTGCTTTCAGTTGTTGATGCAACAAAATTACATCTTCATATATCTTTTGCCCAACAACATAAACTAATAATTCTTTTAATTGCATTTGTCTTTTAAAATATGTTAAAAACAAAATGTGGAGTACAAGCCAAAGTTATACTATTACTAGCTTTTAGACTGATTTTTTTTAATGTAGTATTCTCTTAAATCATATAGGAAACAAAAAATGGAGTTGTGTACCATTGTTACAATTATACTAGGTTTTATAATTGTTATGTATTTACTTTTACAAATATCTTTATTTCTTCATTTGGTTTTTAGTTACTGCCTAGTGTTCCTTTATGTTGAACTACAGGACTCTCTTTAACATTTCTTGTAGAGTAGGTCTAATGGTAGCAAATTCCATCAGATATTTGTTTGTCTGGGAATGTGTAAATTTCTCCCTAATTTTTTTATATTTTGTAATTAATGCATTCTAGACATTTGTTTAGTGAAATACATATTATTTTAGTATAAAATACTTGTATTTCATGAATAATAGGTATGTAATTATTCTGCCTCATTTCCTAAGGACAGTTTTTCCAAATACAAGGTTCTTGGCTGACAGACTTTTGTTTTTAGCTCTTTGAATGTATTGGCCCACTGCTTTTTTGACCTCCATGGTTTCTGATGAGAAATCTGCTCATAATCTTATTGAGGATCCTTTGCATGTGACAAATCACTTCTCTCTTGCTGCTTTCAAGATTTTCTCTTTGTATTTGTCTTTCAAAAGTTTAATTATAATGTGTCCCAGGGTGTCTCTCTCTCTTTTTTTTTTTTCTAAGAAATGTTATTGAGATACAGTTAACAGACAATAAACAGCATATATTTAGAGTGTACAGTTTGGAATCTCAACCTCCCAATTCATTCCGCCCCAACCCTCCCCGCTTTCCCCACTTGGTGTCCATATGTTTCTTCTCTACATCTGTGTCTCTAATTCTGCCTTGCATTTTCTCTTTCATAGTTGTTAGCATTTGCCTTATGTATTGAGGTGCTCCTATTTTGTGTGCATATATATTTATAATTGTTATCTCCTCTTCTTGGATGGATCCCTTGATCTTTCTGTAATGTCCTTTCTTGTCTCTTGTAACATTTTTTATTTTAAAGTCTATTTTATCTGATATGAGTATTGCTACTCCAGCTTTCTTTAGATTTCCATTTGCATGGAATATCTTTTTCTGTCCCCTCACTTTCAATCTGTATGTGTCCTATGTCTGAAGAGGGTCTCTTATAAACAGCATATATAGGGGTCTTGTTTTTGTATCCATTCAGCCAGTCTGTGTCTTTTGGTTGCTGCATTTAGTCCATTCACATTCAAGATAATTATCGATATGTATGTTCCTATTACCATTTTCTTAATTGTTTTGTTTTTGTTTTTGTAGGTCCTTTTCTTCTTTGATGTTTCCCACTTAGAGAAGTTCCTTTAGCATTTGCTGTAGGGCTGGTTTGGTGGTGCTGAATTCTCTTAGCTGTTTCTTGTCTGTAAAGCTTTTGATTTCTCTGTTGAATCTGAATGAGATCCTTGCTGGGTAGAGTATTCTTGGTTGTAGGTTCTTCCCTTTCATCACTGGAAATATATTGTGCCACTCCCTTCTGGCTTGCAGAGTTTCTGTTGAGAAATTGGCTGTTAACCTTATTGGAATTCCCTTGTATGTTATTTGTCATTTTTCTCTTGTTGCTTTTAATAACTTTTTTCTGTCTTTAATTTTTGTCAGTTTGACTACTGTATGTCTTGGCATGTTTCTCCTTGGGTTTATCCTGCCTGGGACTCTCTGTGCTTCCTGCACTTGGGTAGCTATTTCCTTTCCCATGTTAGGGAAGTTTTCAACTATAATCTCTTCCAATATTTTCTCGGGTCCTTTCTCTCTCTCTTCTCCTTCTGGGACCCCTATAATACGAATGTTGATGCATTTAACATGGTCCTAGAGGTCTCTTAGGCTGCCTTCATTTCTTTTCATTCTTTTTTCCTTATTCTTTTCCGCATCAGTGATTATCATCATTCTGTCTTCCACGTCACTTATTTGCCTTTCTGCCTCAGTTAATCTGCTATTGGTTCCCTCTAATGTATTTTTCATTTCCGTTATGGTGTTGCATATCTCTGTTTGTTTGCTCTTTAATTCTTCTAGGTCTTTGGTAAGCTTTTTGATCTTTGCATCCAGTCTTTTTTCATGTCCTGGGCCATCTTCACCATCATTATTCTGAATTTCTTTTCTGGAAGGGTGCCTATCTCCTCTTCATTTAGTTGTTTTTCTGAGGTTTTATCCTGTCCCTTCATCTTGTACAAAGTCCTCTGCTTTTTCATTTCCTCTGTCTTTCTGTGGCTGTGGTTTTCAGTTCCACAAGATGAAATACTGCTGATACTGCTTGATACTGCTGTCTGCCCTCTTGTGGAGGAAGCTATCTAGGAGGCTGGTGCATGCTTCCTGATGGGAGGGACTGATGGTGGGTAGGGCTTGGTGGGCAGAGCTCAGTTAGACTTTAATCCGATTTGGTGGGCAGAGCTCAGTAACACTTTAATCTGCTAATAGGTGGGGCTGTGTTCCCACCTTGTTGGTTGTTTGGCCTGAGGCTACCTAGCACTGGATCTTAGAGGCCCTTTGGTGGGGCTAATGGCAGACTCTGGGAGGGCTCACACCAATAAGCACTTCCCAGAACCCCTGCCGCCAGTGCCCCTGTCTCCTCAGTGAGCCACAGCTGCCCCCCACCTCTGCAGGCAACTCTCCAACATCAGCAGGTAGGTCTGGTTCAGTCTCCTATGGGGTCACTGCTCCTTCCCCCTGCATCCTGGTGAGCACACTATTTTTTGTGTGCCCTCCAAGAGTGGTATCTCTGTTTCCCCCAGTCCTGTGGAGGTCCTGCAATCAAATCCCACTGGCTTTCAAATTCTGATTCTCTGGGGATTCCTCCTCCTCTTGCTGGACCCCCAGGTTGGGAAGCCTGATGTGGGGCTCGGAACCCTCACTTTAGTGGGTTGATTTCCATGGTATAACTGTCCTCCAGTTTGTGAGTCACACACCCAGCATTTATGGTATTTGATTTTAACACGATTGCGCCCCTCCTACCATCTCACTGCAGCTTCTCCTTTGTCTCTGGAGGTGGGGTGTCTTTTTCGGTGAGTTCCAGCGTCTTTCTGTTGATGATTGTTCAGCAGTTAGTTGTAATTCCAGTGGTCTTGAAAGTGGAAGTGAGTGCATGTCCTCCTACTCCACCATCTTGATTCATCTCCCCTATCATTCTTAAATTTAGAACATCTTCCAGATTCTAAAAACTGATCAATATTCACCTTTCTTTTTTAATTTATATTTTAATGAAGTTATGTTTGTTTTATCTTGTACTTAATTCTAATCCTTTTGGCAATTATTTTCATGTGAAATGTTATAATGTCTTCTTTCAGCTTCATTGAAGTATACTTGACAAATAAAATTGTAAAATATTTAAAGTATACAATGTGATGGTTTTATATACATACACATTGTAAAAGGATTTGCTTCATTGAGTTAATTAACATATTCCATCACCTCACATATTTACTTTTTGTGTCTGTGAGAGAGAATATTTAAGTTTTTCTCTCTTAGCAAATTCCAATTATATAATAGTTAGTAGGTTATACATTAGGTCCTCAGACCTCATTCATCTTTTAACTGAAAGTTTGTAACTTTCACCAAGTATTTTATTATTTTCTGCACCCCCTTGCCTCTGGCAACCATTTTTATATTCTCTGTTTCTATTAGTTCATTTTTTTCTTTTTCTTTTTTTTAGATTGCACATATCAGTGATACTGTGTAGTATTTTTCTTTCTGACTTGTCTAACTTAGCATAATGCCCTCCAGGTTTATCTATGTTGTCACAAAGGACAGGAATTCCTTCTTTTTTAAAGATGAATTATATTCCTTTGTGTGTGTGTGTGTGTGTGTGTGTGCGCGCGCGCACACATGTGTAGATTAATAGATAGATATTTTCTTTCTTTCTTTCTTCTTTCTTTCTTTCCTCTTTCTTTCTTTCATTTCCATGACTTATTTATTTTATAACTGGAAGCTTATACTTTTTAACCCATTTTGTTCACCCTGCAATCCCCTACCACTGACAATCACCAATATGTTCTTTGTATGTGTGAGATCAGATTTTTTTGTTGTTGTTTTATTATTTTTTGTTCTTCAGATGCCACATATAAGTGAGATCATAAAGTGTTTGTCTTTGTCTAATTTCAGGCACCATCATGCCCTCAAGGTACATCCATGTTGTCACAAATGGCAAAATTTTCCTCTTTTTTTATGGCTGAATAATATTCAATTTAATATGTATATATACCATAATTTCTTTGTCTGTTCATCCATTGATGGACACCTAGGTTGTTTCCATACTATTGTAAATAGTGCTTCAGTGATCGTAGGGGTGCCTATATCTTTTTAAGCTAGTATTTTTATTTTCTTTGGGTAGATACCCAGAAGTGGAATTGCTAGGTCATTTGTAATTCTATTTTTAATTTTTTGAGAAACCTCCATACTATTTTCCATAGTGACTCCACAAATTTACATTTCTACCAACAGTGTGCAAGAGTTACCTTTTCCCTAATTCCTAACCAACACTTGTTATTTCTTATCTTTTTTATAATAACCATTCTAATAGGTGTGAGGTGATATCTCACAGTGGTTTTGATTTGCATTTCACTTTTGAAATGCAAATGTTGAGTACCTTTTCATATTCCTATTGGCCATTTGTATGTCTTTGGAAAAATCTACCCAGGTGCTTTACCCATTTTTTAATTTTATTTATTTTTTGTTATTGAGTTATATGAATTCTCTGTATATTTTGTATATTAACCCCTTATTGGATATGTGATTTGTGAATATTTTCTCCCATTCCATAGGTTGCCTTTCATATTTTGATGGTGAGATTATTCTGAAATATAATGACTATATCATATATTTTCTTATACAAGGGCAATTTAAGATCTTAGATTTTAGATCTTAGATTTTTAGAAAATATGTAAGCATTCTTCATATGATCATTCGTGTATTGACCCCACATAAAAACCAGAAGTAGAACAATGTATTGATTTTCTATTGTCTCCATAAAAATATTTACCAAAAGCTTAGTGGTTTGAAACAACACAAATACATCATCTAAGAGTTTTGTAGGTCACAAGCCCAAGTACTTGTGAGCCTGAGTGTGGCTCAGCTCGTTTCTCTGCCTAGAGTATTCAACGCAGAAATAAAGGTGTCAACAGGACTGGTTTTCCTTCCTGAGGCTTTGTGGAGAATTCATGTTCATTCAGGTTGGTAACAGAATTCAGTTCCTCATGATTGTAGAGTGAAGTCCCTGATCTTTACTGTCTCTCAGCTAGTAGTCAGTCTCAGCTTCTAGATGTCACTTGTGTTCCTTAGCTTCTGTGCCCTTTCTACATCCTGAAAGCCAGCAGCTTGGGTGAAATCCTTGTCCTATGCTTTGATGTCTCATCTCTCCTTTTGCCTCATCTCCTTTAACTCTTTTTTTTGCCTTATCTTTCTCACGGACCCAATCAGAGAAATTTATCTGCTTTTAAGGGCTCAAGTGATTAGAGGGGATTTACCCAGATAATCCTAAATAATGTCCCTATCTTACAGTCTATAATCTTAATTCTGTCTGATCTCCAGGCATAACATTAAGAAGCAAGGATAATGGTGGCCAAAATTCTGTTTACCACAAGCATCATACCTTTACCCAATGAACATATTCTTACTGTAAACCAAGTTAATGAAGAGCTACAGAAAACTAAGCAAAAATCTGGTAGTCAAGTTTACACAAAGGTTGAACATAAAGAGGAGAAAATAGCTTGTTTTTCAGGTTACCTTGTTTAGTAGCATTTATCTTACCCAGATTTTTGGCAGAGGTGTGGTAGCGAAAAGGTAAGGCTAAATTTACCTGTGAAAACCTGAACCCCAGGTATTCTCAGAGAGCTATATGGTTTGTATAGCAGATCTTTAAGTGGAAATGTTGATATTTTATGATGAATGAGGAAACGTTGGCCTGTATTCACATAGTGAGATCGTCAACAGGACACATGCAGCATGGAAGAACCAATTATCTTTGCAGATATACCTCCCATGTTAAATTTTATCACATGCCTTAACAAATATTAAGATAATTTTAGGCATATTATTTGAGAACATTTTCACATTCAATAAACTAGGTATACAAAATTTCAATATTGTCCCCAAAAATGTCATTGCTTTTTTGAACTCATTTGAAAATTTTGAAAATGTGATGAAATTGTGTCTAGTTCTGAACTAGTCACCTAACTAAATTTTGGGGAGAAGATCAGTTTAACAGAATACTTTCAGACTTCTAAATGGTTCTTTCTTCTCCTAGAAAATTATTTTAATATAATCAATCATTTCCTCTGATTTTTATTACTTTTTCCAGCTATAAAATTACCTTCCAATTGTAGAAAAAGTTTAAAATCATAGGCAGTTAAAAAAGAAAAATTATTTGTATCTGTGTGTCTGTGTGTATTTGCACATACTTCTGCCATTGAGAGGCAACTAATTATTGCTAATATTTCCTTATCATTTATATATATATATATTTTGCATAGATAATTTCAAACTGCTCATAAAATACTATATCCTGCTTATTATAAGCCAACATTACAGTGTAAGCAAATATATTTCATTCCTTTAACATTTTAGGACAGCATTTTTCCTTTGAGCATTATCTGTTTATTTCTCATATTTTCAATTTTTTACCAACCTTATTTCTGCTTAACAGTGATAATATTTACATTCTGTGCAAAAGAGAGACAAGAAAGATAACCTTTGTTTTTTCCATTCTCATGGCCAATCAATAGCCAAAGTCTGTTACAAGCTGGATTGAATTATATGGTAGTGAGTTGTCTTTATTTTAAAAAGTATTCAAAATTTAATATATGCAATCATGCCTTAACAGTGCCTCATTCACCAAAAGTCTATTTCCAATTAATGGAGAACTTGTGTTCTGTCAGCTCCCAGAGACGATGTGTTTGCTGCAAAAGATGTTCTTTCCTTCAATTGACTTGTTTGACTCTGGTCAACAGCCCCGGGTGGGTAATTATCACCATTCTATCCTCAGGGGCTCCTTAAATATCCCTTCAATTCTGTCTGACAGCTGTCCTATTCATCCTTTACACACTTGTCCCTTTTAAGAATAACCCACAGAATAAATTCTTTGAGATACTTTTGTGTTAATAACTAATTGACTGTATGCTTTCCTAAGGTGACAGCCTACATGTAACCCACATTCTTCTATCACTTTGCTTGAATGATGCTACTATTTCCTGTGCTCCAAGTTATTTTGTTGCTTGAGTCCTGACCAGAATGCTTGCTCTAGTGCTCATTTACCTGGAAGCCTTATATTCATATTTCTTCTGCACCTGCTTTAACATGTCTTATTTATCTCCTCCCTGCTATAGCTGTTTTTCTCTTTAGTAGTTAACTTCTACTCATTCTTCACATTTGTCATTTCCTCAAGCAGTCTCTATTGACCTTAGAGCACCACATCAGCTATAATTTTACGTTTATCTCTATGATTGTTTAATCTGCAGCCCTGTCTCCTCACTTGACTATAATCTTCAGGAAGGCATAATGTTTCTATGCTCCTGCTTAAGTTGTTTCTTAGCTGTATGTCCTATGATCAGTGTATAGAAATGTTGATTGAAATAAGAAGTAAATGAATGCAGACTCTGTGGAGCTATATGTAGCTGATAGTTGTTTTGTAAAAGTAATACCTGTATTTTTCTAGACAGCATTCTATCCTCTTGAACAATTTATTAGGACGAAGGATATGAGTAACCATTATGCATACCTACTATGCACGAACACTAACTCTGCTGGGCATTGTACATGCATTTTACTATTCATAACCACATAGGACCCCTTGTCAGATGAATTGTTTTAACACTTTTCATATGAAAAAAAAAACCTGATAATCTGATTAAAAAGCTTGTCAAATATTATAAATATAGTAAGTGGTAGATTTGAACCTAATTACATCTGGAACCAGGATTGGTAATCTGTGTATGTGCTGTGCCATACCTAAAATAAGAAGCAAAGCATGTTTGATAAAAGTACATATGATAGTATCCTTCACAAAAGAGAAAAGTGACCCTTGGCCAGACAACTGATTCTCACCATTTTGCTAATTTGACCAGATAGAAACATTTTTAAAATCATATTTTACAGAAAATTTCAACTTTCAATTTGCATAGGTCAGCAGTTTGCAAAATGCTGGACCTCAGAGGTAAAGTAGCCCTTGGTCTAAAGCTTGGAAGAGGCAAGACTCCTGGCCATTAACTCCACCACTTCAAATTGAGGAGCAGCATTCTATTTTATAATTTGGCATTTCATGTAAGATGTTATTTGGGGGAAAAAATCATACCAAATAAGCAAAAACCACAACAGCTTGAAAAAATTGAAAACCAGTAAATTAGGCCATGGAGAACAGACTTTGAGTTCTTTAGGGATTCCTTCGGAGAGAACCAATCTGTAGCCAGCATCAATGAATAAAATTAACTCCACCAGCAATATGAGCTGAGAGGGATCCCCTTCTGTAAAGGAAGACACTCAGACCAAACAACAAGGCTCTTCAGGCTACAGAAGGAATTGCTCTCAGAAAAGCCTCAAAAGGGGACCATTATTCCAATGGGAACGCTATATTAATAATTTCTTTTTCTCAAGGAGCAGCTGAAGAAAGAAGCTGAAAGTTCCTGGATCTTTCAGTTAGAAGTCTTATACTCTAGAACAATTGACTTTCCTGAAAGTTCTCCATCCTAGTTTTCTTAAATATAAAACTGAAAAATCAACGTATAGGATTTAGTAAAGAATAAAATAATGTTAAAATGTTATACATTATTATTGATAAGTACTTAACACAAGTTAGATGACTTGTTAGCAACATTAACAAAAACTATATTTTAAGCATCTATTCTCAAATGAGCCACTTTGCTAAATTTGATGGGAGTTACAAAGAAGTCAGTCATAGTCAGGCTACCCAGACAGATTGGAGACTTATAGAACCAAACAGAAATGTTGACAGGTTGAAATATTTAATCAATGACCACAATGTTATCAATCAGGAAAAAAAAAATCACCTCCTGCTGATAAATGAGAGGAAAACAACTCAACTAGAGTCACAAAATGTGACTGAGTATTGAATCCGCCCACAAATTTTGTTAATTTTTATTTTTAGGCTGAAAAAAAAAAATAAAACAGCTGTCTGTTTTCCCTGTTAACTCTATCTGTATATACAGACTGTTGCTTTTTTCCCAATCATAGTACCTTACATTTCATTTTAAACTTTATAGGTTTTGAGATAATTTTATAAATTTTTTTCTTTATGTAGTCTCACTAGGGTCCAGGAGAACATCAGATTTAGATTAGATTTATTATTTAGGTTAGGAAGCGGAAGAACAGAGAGCGACTGTGGCTGTGGAAGACGACACAGTACAAGGCAGAACACTAAATTCCAGATCTTCAGAATTTAGTCTCGTAGTCATTAGCTGAATTTGTGGCATTGTTCCTTCCCATGAGTTGCTCTTTCTTTGCTCCAGGTTTATGATAATAAACTCTAAAATCTCATTATTAAATGCAAAATTGACTTTATGAGTCTTACTTGCCTTTGAAACAAAACGATACCACTTCCTCAACATTAATATTTGCCTAATTGACCACTGATAATGTATCACTTAGAAACTTTAGGGTCCTGGGAGACATAAAGATATTTCCAGGAATTGTTTGATGTGCTATAGTTGTTTAGCCCGTATACCTATAATGTCCATTGTAATTAAGTTTCAAAGTTTAAGTCAATGGCACAGAGATGCAACTAACTTAATGGCAAAGCTGAAACTTGCTTCTAGGCCCTGGAGACCCAGTCTAAATTTTTCTGGTAATCTCCACTCTGTCATGTTTTACACAGCCACTTTCTCAGATGAAGTTTTATCCCTGGTTGCTTTCCCATGGGGAGGGGGTTGGGGGATGACATTTGCATCATCTTTTGATGCTTTTAATTGTGCACAGAACCTGACTATAGTAGCATGGGCACTAGAAGCAACTGAGAATATAAATAGGAATGGAAAGGCTAGAATGATCTGAAAGAGATATACTTGGATATTTAGGTTGCTACAGACAGACAAGAATACAAAAGGGGACAAAGTTCATTGGTCAGTGCATGATTCCCTCATTGATTTTCCCTGCCACTTCCTTTCAGTTCATTGATTTCCATTGCTGATTGAGTCATGTTCATCTGCTGTTAGGCGGTCACTTCATTTCCTTTTTACTCATTTTTTTCTGCCTACTCGGCACTCCTCCACATGTGCATGTCACTACCACTAATCTCAATTGTCTGCTGTCAACAGAGTGATATACTTTTTGCACAAGGAGCCGTGAGATTCAGGGCGGGTGGCTCAGGCAGCCACTGCATAAAACTTAACCAGAGTGTACTCACAGATTCCATTGTGCTCTGCAGTCATTGTGGGGGTCTTTGTTCCTCTATATCAGACTTAAAGGTATGCAATGTGTGTGGTCCCTAGTGGCCATAGGCAGTCCACTCTAAGCTGGCAAGAGGGAGTGATGCCCTGATGTCTCTGAAAATAGCTGATGTCGCTGTGCCAAAGAGTCAGAAAACAAACACCACCTTAAGGTCACAACTCTTTCATGCCACACTATCCAGAAGTCCTTTCATTCAGCAGTCATATGGGATCTTATACCTACTGAGGGTTGTTCAACAGATGGAGGAAATAAGTATATTTTCACAGTGATAGCATTATGTATATCTGTTTCAGCAATTTGGATTCTATCTACTAGCAAACCCATTTCAAAATACAGTTAAATATTTTGTCAGAGTATTATAAGTTTGAAAGTTTGTAAATTAGGTCTGTACATTGAAGACATACACATTTTAATTCATGGTGTAGTTTAATCATACACACAATCCTTAGGAAAATAAAACCAATTGGGTAGCTGTACCATTTTATGTTGTGCAAATTCTAAATGCATTAGGGACAAAGCAGGCTGTATTCATTCCCAGACTAAAACCACAAACATATCCACAAAAAAAGATAGCAAAAGCTTCTCTAAGACCACAGAGCTACTGCCTTTAATGAGATTTTTTTCAGGTTTGTCGAAACATTGGAGATTATGCCTTTGAATTTTTTATGCCACTTGAAGATGTGATTTACTCTGTATTTATATTTAGTAATTGGCCATGCAGGTTTGGGTTTTATAATTTATTATGCAACACTCAACAAGACTAACAGTATTAAATACTAATCAACTTTTAATAAGAATTATACATTCTATGTCCTTTCTTAAGACAAGAAAAGGAATCACTAATCAATCAGGTAGTCTAATCAATTTTCAAAATGAAATTAACCATGCATCATGTAGGGGGAAAAAAAACCCTTGAGAAATAGTATACTATGCCTTTGCTACAGGAGACAAGCTCAGTTTTAGAATATGTTAATAGGATATTTAGTTTCTGCATGACCTAGTCACTCTGATGAGTTTTCAAAGGGTTACTGAGTTATGTGTCTTTTCAGTGACTTGAAAGAAGATTACAAAAAGTCAATAGATATGTGTTATGAGAATGTGACATAATGTCTGCAATTTTTCTCCACTTTAGTTCTTATAGAAATTATATCAGGAAGTGAATTTCAATTATCCCAGCATTCACACACCTCCTAAAATGGTGAACATCATTAAGAATTTAACATATAGACATATTTTATGTAAACAAGAATTCTTATAAATTAGAAAATGATTTAAATTGCTGCCCTAACAAAAAGTCCTTTCAAAGAATGTTTAAATAAGTTTTTTCAGATAATGCCGTGTAACATGGACATGGATCGTCCAATTTATTCAACCAATGTGGAATGTAGGACCATTGTGTACAAGTAATATGCTGGGCACTGGGAACAATAAGAAACAAATTCACAGACCTTAAAGCACTCAAGGCCCACAAAGGAGATGGTCATGTGAACAGAATGAAAACCAAGATGCCAAGAGCAATGGCTTTGAAAAGGAATTTTACATACCTGACTGGTTAAAAATGGTTGGCTTCTATAAAAGTTTCATGGAGAAGTTAAGTCTGGGTTGTAAATAAAATAATAATAATAATGTCTATTGAACAATCATTAAATGCTAGCTGCTCTACATACTTTATATATACTATGTGCTTTTATTCTCATATAAAATAGGTGGGCTTAGTTTTATAATTATACTCATATTTATTTAAGCAGTGGGGAACTCTGAGATTCATAAAGTTTGAATAACCTGTCCACAATCACACAGTTACTAATTGGTGAACCTGGTATAACAAACCATGCATTTGACCCTAAAGTCACTTAAATACTTAACTGCTTTGCTGAGACATATTTAAATTCAAAGTTCAAAAGTCCCATTTAATTTGGCCATTTCTTTGAAGCAGAAGCCCATGAGAAACACACTGAGACATCATTTAACATCATTTCAAATTATTAAACTTGCATCTAACAATGTGATGCATATTTTACATGAGCTCTTTTATTATTAAAAATACAAAGACATTTGAATTTGCCACTTGACATTAATGTTGCTAACTCTTTCTGCATAACACATATACTTCATTGAAGCTATCTGCTTTACATAGAATTCTACGAAAAAGGAGTTTTGAATAAGAGAGCAAGCATACTTGACAGCATATCCAATAGTATCTATTAAGGATACACACTTGACATGACAATACTTGAACAAGAACAAACAATAATCACTATTACATGACATGAAGATATCTTTTCAAATAGCACCTGGCCTTGTTACTGAAAATACTCTCAAATTCACTGAGGCGTGCATAACTAAAGCCCTCAAAACTCCTTTAAAATTACTTCCAAATGTTTTCTGTTGCCATCATTTTATATACAAGAATAATTTTTCAAAGTTATTATTATTTAGAACATGCAGCCAGGAATGGAAATAATTCAGGGTAAAGCATTGGTAAGGAGGGGAGGGAGAATTAACAGTTGTACATACTGTCTCAGTCAGCCTCAGAATCAACCTTGTCATCGTTATCCCCAGTTATTCAGATATGGAACATTGGGTGGCAGAGATTAATGAATAACCAGAGTCCTGTTATACAGACAATTGTCAGGGTAGCCAGGATCTGTACTTAAGACTTATGACTCTGAACTCCATACATTAGTTTCCACAACATATTGCTTCCTAAGCCTCTTTGAAATTAAGTCGAACATTCAGGGTTGTTTAAAGATAAAACTGAGCATTAAATGTTCCATAATACCCAGACTCTAAAGATTTTATATCTCAACAAGATTATATATAATATACATATATATGTATGTGTATCCACATATACATGCACGCGTGCGTGCATGGGTGAGTCAAAAATTATCTGCACTCTGGCTGTAGAATTTATTTTAATTAACTTTTTAAAAAGACAAATATATCATTTTTTGACATAATCTCCTTGCTTTTCAATACACTTTGTCCATCTGTCAACAAACTTTCATATTCCCTCATTAAAAAATATTTTAGGCTGAGCTGTGAGTCACGAATGCAGCACTGTCTTCACTTCTTCATCAGAAGTGAATCTTCGTCCTCATTAGGGCTGCTTTCAGGGGACCAAGCAGGTGAAAGTCCAATGGAGCAAGATCAGGACTATAGGGAGGATGCTTTAACACCTCAAAACAAAGTTTTTGCAGAGTATCAACAGTGTGGGCATAAATATGTCGAAGTGCATTGTCATGCAAGATCACACCGCACTTGGATTGCAGTCCTCTGCATTTAATCCAAAGTTTAGACTTCAGCATAAGCTTTTCAAAAGCTAAGGCTGTCATGGATTATTTCACAGGTAGAGCCATGGCTGATTTGCCACATAATCCACTGTCACTCATCTATTCGACAGAATCATTTCACATGTATGCTCAATGTTGTCATCAGACATGGATGTGGACAGGTGTCCAGCTCCTTCTTGATGGTGAATAGTTGTGTGACCTTCCTTGAACTTCTCTACCCATTCATGCACACTTCTTCATGACAAAACACTTTCTCCATTCTGAGCAAAATGTCTTTGATAAATAATGGCACCAGGTACACCCTCAGACCACAAAAAACGAATCACTGCACGCTGCTCTCCTTTTGTGGAGGTCATAAGTGGGGCATCCATTTTTGCTTGCACTGCATTTACAAATGAACTGATGTAACACGTTCACGCCTGCATAGCAGTGACTGGGGAGACAGTAGCCTTGAATGGAAAGTGCTGATAAGACAGTGCAGCCAACAGAAGACTTAATATAACCAGAATGTGGATAATTTTTGATTCACCCTCATATATATACTGTATAAGTATATATATGTATATATATATACATATACACACAGACACACATGTAGGTTGTTGTTGTTCCCTTTGTTCTCCATGAAACTGAAATCTCTTCTTCTCAATGTTAGGCACCAAATCTACCAAATGAAATATAAATATCTAGCAAGCATGTTCACGTCCTACATCCATGCCCACCAGACACACAGGAGATACTTGCACTTCAGTGGGCAGTTCTAAACATAAGGGGAATCATTTACTCCTAGATACCTAAGTTCTCTTTCTCTCTCTCACAATAATGGTTTATTGTCATTAATAATGACACATACTCAGTCCCTCCTGCTCTGGTTACTTTCCATCTGTTTTTACATATGTAACCTCTTTTTTTCATATTGTCATTCAGTAAATATATATAAGCCCTGATCTATACATAATTATCCAGATAATGGGTCAAGAGTGTTGCACTACACCAACAGAGCCCTCACCATCATTACATTTCCATTTTAATGATGAAATAGAAAGTAAATAAACCAGGAAGTAATTTAGCTTCAGGTGATGAAAAATGCAATGGAAAGAATAAATTTGCTTATATGTACAGATGATACTTGAGAAGTAGGCTATTCAGATATGCCTGTCAAAGAATACCTCTCTGAGAAAGAAATATTTAAACAGAGACTCACGTGATGAGAAATACTGAGCCTCAAGGATTTTGTTTTCAACAACGTTCTAGAAATAAAAATACTAAATATAAAGTCCTTGAAGCAATAACAAGCTTGGTTTGTACGAATGACAGCTATCAAGAAAATCTTTGAGAAATTTGATCCCAGAAACTCTGTCAATGATGGTACTATGAATAGAGGTGAAGAACTAAGGACAGGGCAGTTTGGTATTGGTAGGAGTTGAGTAAATACTTGTAGCTTAGTCTTATTAGGTTAGACAGGCTTATTAGCTATCAAATAGAAGTATCAAAAAGAAGCTATGATACATGATTTTGGTGCTCAGTGGAAAGGTCAGAGTTTGCAATATAAATTTAGGAATTGTAAGTCTATAGACAGAATGTGAAGCCATGAGATAGGATGTGATCACAAAAGGAGGTAATGTAAATAACCAAAATTTGCAAAATATATAGGTTAAGGAAAATTATTAGGGATATTTTCATCTCTAGAGGTCCCACAAAGGAGGAGGAACCATAAAGGGGGACTCAGAAGGAGAATTGTGGGGTAGAAATAAAATTGGATGAGAGTAATGTGCTAGAAACCAAGTAAAAAAGTACCTGAAGAAAGTGGGTGTGGGCAATTGTGTCATAAGTAACTAAGAAGTTAAATAAGCATGAATATTGGCTAATGATTTTGACATGAAGGTGGCTGTTAGTGATGTTGACAAAAATTACTTCACTAAAGTGATAGGAAAAAAAGCCCCATTGAATAAGACTTTTGTTCTTTTTAGAAATAAAATAACATTTTTTAAAAAGAGAAAAATCAATGACATAAATTAACATAACTAAAATATATTTCACACCTATAAAAGATTGGCCAGTACCCAAAGAAAGGCTAGATAAAAGATGTAAATAAATAAACTGCGGCATTAAAAAGAGAGAATACCCACAGACGCAAAGAAATGAGCTATGAGGCCATGAAAACTTGTAACGGAAGCATATAACAGAGATTTAAATACATATTACTAAGTGAAAGAAGCCAAAAAGAAGCTAGGTACTGTATGATTTCTGCTATATGACCTTCTGGAAAAAGGAACTATGGAGATAGTAAAGAGATCAATGATTGCCAGGAATTGGGGGATGAGGGAAGGAATGAATAAGTAGAGTATAGAGGATTTTTAGAATGGTGAAAATACTGTGTGTAATACTATAATGATGGATACATGTCATTCTGTGTCCAAGTGTGTACAATGTACAATGCCAAGAGTGAACCCTGATGTAAACTATGGACTTGGGGTGATTATGATGTGTCACTATAGGTTCATCAATTGTAACAAATGTACCACTCTGTTACGGGACATTGATAATGTGAGAGGTTCTACATGTGAGGGTATGGGGTGAGGAGGTATATGGTAAATCTTTGTACCTTCCCCTCAATTTTGCTGTGAACTTAAAAATAGTCTTTAAAAAGTTTTTTTTTTTTTTTAAACAAAGGTTTGCGCAAAAGAGGAAAAAGAAATGACTAGGTAGATAAAGGTATTTGGGGATCAAAAGAGGATAATGATTTTTAGATAGGAGATTTGTTTGCATGTTGGTATACAAAAACACATTAAGGGAGCAGATTAAAGAATTTAAGAAAAAAAGGGAAAATGGTGATGCAGAATTGAGGGAGATCCACAGCAATAGCAGACTTTGATGGAATAAATTAAGATTCAGTTTAAAACTGGAGGGTCTGCCATAAGATAGGGGGAAGGACATTTCTCCATGGTAACAGGAATAAAAGAAAAGATTGTAAACATTGATGCAGATAGTCTATAGAGAAAGAATTGGGAGGACAAAATAATCTGTTTGCTTTTATTTTTTAGTTAAAATGAATCAGTCCATTAGGTAAGAATAACAAGCGGGAAATGAATGTTGAAAGACCAAGAGACGAAGAAATACAAATCTGAAGAGAAAATGTGAGAATATGAGAAATCAAATATCCAGGGAAATTTTGGTTTTATTGTTTCATTATTCTTTATTGCTTTTTATTTTCCTGTGGACACTCTTTCTGCTGCTTCAGTGTAGAAAAGAGGTAGGCAGAATTTGAATCACAGGACACTTGCATTTTTTTCAGGTGAAAATGTAAACACATTCAGTACTTGTATTACTATATCTCTTAGCAAAAGCAGACATATTTGACCACAATCCCCTTACTGAAATCTATTCCCTAGGCTTTGAATATACCACAGTGTTTATTCTCAGTTTTCTTTCTAGGTTCCTTCTACTTTATCTAAATATTCAATGTTGAAATTCCTTGAGATTTAATCTCAGATAGTCTTCTCACTGTCAGCCTTTTCTGTAGACTATATTCACTCCTATAATATCAGGTGCCATCTATCTATAGACAATGATTTCTAGCTTCACACCCTCATACCACATGTCTCTTCTGATTACCAGGTCTCAGACCCAAATGTCTCCCCTAACTCTGCCCTTGGGTATGTAATAGGACCATCGGACTCAGCATGTTCAAGCAGAATCCACCTTCTCACCAAAAGCTTGCTCTTTCTCTGCATTCCCTTTCTCAGCAATTGCTACCATAATCCATCCTGTGATAAAAAGCAAAATACATAGGTACTCCTTCTTAACTCCTACCTCTTTCTAATCTACCACAGCCAGTCAACCAAGTCTTGTCTATTCTTTCTTCTGTTTCTCTAATCTAGTAGTTTTCATCTTGTCCTGAATACAATTAGAATAGCCTGGAGAGAATTTTTAAAACATATACTTGCCTGAGTCTCCTCTCCAGAAATTCTTGATTCAGTTGGCCTAATATAGCTCTCAAGCATTGGATTAGTAATAGTACTTTTAAAACTCCAGGAAATTCTAATTTGTGTTGTGGATAATAATGTTAGCAGAGACTTATTGAGCACTTAGAATGTGCCAGGCACTATGTGAAGTCCTTCACAAATACTATCTCTTCTAAACCACAAAATAATGCTCTGAGGGTGTACTATCAATATTCTCATTTTAAGCGTGGGTAAACAGGTATGGTCAGGTTAATGGCCTTACCCAAAACTATATGTTTCATAAATGGTGGAAATAAAATTTGAAGTCAGGACATTTGACTTCAGTGCACATCCTCACAACGCATAAACACAAATACCAATTATAAATTTATTTTATTTTATTTTTACTTAACAACTTTATTGACATGTGATTAATATACAAAAACTATGCATATTTAATGTATACCTAGGCATACACCCATGAAATCATAACCACAATTGAAGCAATAAATATAGCTGTCAGCTCCAAAATTTTTCTCACACCCTTTTTTTGCATGTGTGTATTAAGAGCACTAATGTGAGATCTACCTTCTTAACAAATTTATTAAGTTTACATTACAGTATTGTTAACTGTAGCTCTATGTTGTACAGCAGATCTATAGAACTTATTTATTGTGTATAACTAAAATTTATACCTGTTGAGCAACTCCCTATTTACCCCTCCCTCAACTCCAGGCAACCACCATTCTACTCTCTGCTTCTATGAGTTTGAATATTTGATAAACCGCATATAAGTGGAATCATTCAATATTTGTCCTTCTGCGACTGGCTTATTTCGCTTAGCATAACATCTTCCAAGGTTTATCCATGTTGTTGCATATGGCAGGATTTCCTTCTTTCTAAAGGCTGAATAACATTCCATTGTATGTATATACCATATTTTCTTTATCAATTTATCTTTTGATGGACATTTAGGTCTTATCCATATCTTGGCCATTATGAATAAATATGTAATGAACACAGAAGTGTAGATATCTCTTCAAGATACTGATTTCAATTCTTTTGAATATATACCCAGAAGTAAAATTGCTGGATCATACGGTAGTTTTATTTTTAATATTTTGAGGAACCTTCACATTGTTTCCCATAGTAGATGTGCCAACTTACATTCCCCAATACAGTGTACAATGGTTCCAATTTCTCTACATCCTAGTTAGCACTTTTTTGTTTTTTTGATAATAGTTATCCTAATAGGTAATATCTCACTGTGGTTTTGATTTGCTTTTTCCTAACAATTAGTGATGTTGAGCACCTTTTCATATACCTGTTCACCATTTGTATATTTTTTTTGAACATTTTAAGCCCATTTTGAATTGGGTTATTTGTTTTGTTTTGTTTTTGTTTTTCCTGCTGAGTTGTAGGAGTTCTTCACATATTTTTAATATTAACCCCATATCAGGTATATGGTCTGCAAATATATTCTCCCTTTCTGTAAGTTTCCTTTTCATTCTGTTTATTGCTTCCTTTTCTGTGCAGAAGTTTTTTAGTTTGATGTAGTCTCACTTGTCTATTTTTGCTTTTGTTGCTTGTGCTTTAGGTATCATAGCCAAGAAATCATTGCCAAACTAAATGCACAAAATTAATTACATGACTTTGAAGTTGTGTTAAATCTTGCTGATTTTTGTACAAATTTGATATGCTAATTAGAAAAATCCAAAATAAAAGGCTAGTACCTCTTCTTGCTTACTAATAATTAACAAAAATACTCACACTAAATGATATTATCAGGCCATGGAACACATTTCATAGAAGACCAAATTAATATCAGCCATAATCCTAGATAAATGCATCTTACTTGTATCCTTTCAACTTTATGTTTACCATAATCACCAAGAAAAAAAGCGGTGAATATCAAGGGTATATGATTGTTATTGGTTTCTCTCATCAAGCCATACCAGCTTCAAAGTGCAATCAGCAATTAGACAACAGTAGTTCTGTCCAAGAAAGTCCATAGTTACAAACCAGGTGTTAGGTGTGTACTGTTCCCAGATTCAACTTAAACAAAAGCTTGTAAATAAAGAACAGTATGACCATAACCAACAATAACCATCCAACACCTGGGCACTTACTATGAGCCAGGCAGTGTGTTAAGTGAAAGCTTTACTTCTTTTAATACAACAGCATTCAACATCTGTAATCTGCATTTTACAGGTATGGATAGCAAGTCTCATAGATTATGAGTAATGTATTCAAAATCACACAACTTGTAATTGGCAGAGCCAGAGACATAAACCCAGGGATCATGACTTAAAATGTCATGCTTGTGTTTACCCTATCATGTATATTTCTGTAGAAGATGTGAGTTCTGGGTGATTTGGTGAACCAGCTGGGAAGAGATAGGTTTCACTGGAAATGTTGGGAGTGTAGGAAATTCATAAACACCTGAAGGTGAATGGTAATATAGTGAAAATTTTTCAGTATTTTATGTGCAAGTTGACAAGAAATCTCTTTCCTGCAGTGGTTAAAAGTAGATCTAAATTCAACTGATATTTTCATAAATTCTCTTGCAGAGTTATGTTTTATGTATATATTCTTTCTCTGCAAGAAGTATCAGACCTAATTAAGGGCAGAGGTCATTCAATCACCTTTGTATCCTACTATGTAGCTCCTTGATTTACACTCTTGCTACAGGAGGTTCCAGAAATTAGTTCGTGCCATGCCCTACATATAGAAGCCACGAGATAAAATAAATATCAGCTACTTATGCTTTGCTGGCTTCAAAATCATGGCAAAATTCAAGATGCAATGATGTAGCCAACATTCATACATGCAGAAGATATTCTTGTGCTTTTAATCAAAATCTAACTTAACAAAGATATACTGATCCTGATGGTTTATGATCTAGAGTTCTAGAAAATATAGTCTTGAATATCCTAAATGATTTTTTAAAAAGAATGTTCTGTATTTTCTTAGTTTACCTGCACCTGCACATCACATAATGAATCTTGTTTTCATAACTGAATTTGCTGTTGTTTCCCTCCTTCATACAGTTAAGCACAGAAGGTTAAGTATTAATGAGGTATTTTCAAAGTAGCTTTATATATTTCATGGAATAAATAGTATGAAAAACAGGATGTTAGGAACAAACATATGTAATGATTTGTGATTCAACTAAAAGTTTCAAAGTTTATTTCATCAACTCTTCTAATATACCTTAACTTTAGTCACCTTCCATTATTATGAAATTTGAAAGGGTGAAAATAATACCTATTTAATTTTTGTTAAAGACGCCATACACATGTATTAATGATAAAGGCACACTATTATTAAAGCACTACTTCAGCTTGTCTCCTGTAGTGTCTGCTTTTCTAAAGATACCTCAAATTACTACTCAGGCTTTCAGGGGGCTGTTCTGACAATGTAACGGTTAACACCTACCCATTGTTCTATTGTTACTATAAAAATGAAAACCAACTCACTTGAGACAGGTAAGTATGTGAGCTTTTGGTATCATAGCTGAAAAAAGGGATTGTGATTAAGTTTCAGCCACATAAAGCATCATGCTGCATCGATATAGTTAAAAAGCTTCTAATATATTCTTTAAAAATATTGCCTAGAACCTAACATGGTAATGGATTCAATTGCCTTGAAATTACTATTTAAAAATTCTGCACCTTTTTTCATATTAATGTTTTATTTATTGATGAATACTACAACTTTTGGTCAGCTAGCTTGTTCATGTTTACACAGAATTAATTTGTTATTGCTTTATACTTCCCTCAAGCAGGAAATGTACCTGTTGTTACAATATTATGAAAATTTGCATCCAGTATCTAATTAACTTGAAGAAAATTTTAGGCAGTATTTTTTAAGCAACATTTTTCATAGGCAGGACTATTAAGCATTTTAATATCTGTTCTCAACCCATTCATAACATGGCAAAATAATCACCCACTTTGATTTATAGGGATTTGCTTTCAGAACAGGAACTTCACCCAGGACATTGGTTTTCAGATTCATTTCCAATTCTTATTTAGTAGGAGGAACTGAAGACCTTATACCTTATCAGCAATAAATTACTCTCCTGTTAAACTTACTGCTAAACAAGGAGCTACAGTACTATTAAAATCCAATTAAACATGCATCACATTTGATAGATATAATTAGAACAACTGTAGAGGGTAAATGGCTCCAAGCACTGTAGCCTGAAGAACTGTAGATCAGTGTTAAAAGGGAAAATAATAGACAATATACTGGGGATTTGTTTCTGCAATGATGCCTTCTTTAATGTGGCAATTTTATTTATCACCCTTTAGCTAATTTTAATAGTTTCTTATTGGGAAAGGATACTGTATCTGCTTCCATGGGGGTAAATCAGACAATGCAGTGATAAAATTGCAGATTTTGCAAAATACTATAAAACTTGTAGTGTTTATTAAAAGTATTTTAAAATCATTTTTCCTGGGTTTAAATGTCCTCATTGCATTGTATACAACTTAGGTATGGATCTTTCTAATTGTCCTTATCACAAAGATGGAATCACTAGGAATTGGTGACCCAAATATTGTAACAATTAGGTAGATTTGCAGCCATTGGTTTCCCTATACACTTGTCTATCCTCCCATAGTGGCTGTTGACAATCTCTTTGCTGAATCCTTCCCAGTGGTTCTTAGCAATAATTTGTACTCCTTGTTTCCTGTATTTGCTAATCAAAATGTAGAAGAATATTTTCAGACTTTGCATACAGCTATAAACAGAAGCTCTTTTTTACATTGGGGTTGAAAGGAAATTTTCTAAGCAAAGCCATTACCAGTGCATAATAATTTTTTGTAAAGGATGGCTAGTACTATAAATGTAAACATGTAGAACATAGTAGATTATTAAACTATCAGTTTACTTGCATTTAGTAATGTTAAATTTGAATATTCAAATAATAAATATACTAAGAGACATCGGGAACGAATCAAGAAGGATGATACCTGACCATTTTTATGTGTCCCTTCTCACTTGTTAAATATGAGCTTATTTTCTGTGCTTTATAATACCAAAATATTGTCTTTCTTAAACTTCCTTGTAATTGTGGTTCTCACTTCAAGACTATGAATAGTTAAGTCTTGGCACAATTAATAGCTCCTAGCTTGCATATCTATTTATTTACACATCAGATGGGAAAAAAATGGACATGAAGAATTTGGGAACTTTAGGGTCTGGAATCTAGGACTTGTATTTCATCTTTGTTCCTCTCTTTCTCTATAAATCTTATTGTTCTGTTTCTCCACAATTGGCCTCTGTTTCTCTTACTGGATAGATTATCATCCAGGCAGAAAGGAGCCAAAGGAAGCTCTCAAGTCGCTTCTGTACAGCTAGCCAAAGGAAAAGAAGTCTTCCTATCAATTCCTTATAGTAGTAAAGCTCCTGGGAAGGGACTTGATTGGCCCTACTTGACTCAACTACACATCATTGATGAACATGATTGACTTGAACCTTGTCCCATGCTCACTCGTAATCAAGAAGGAGGATTTCATTACTGGAAGTCGAGTTGTGGACAGGGATATTAAGTGCAAGGCAGACAAGAGCAGTAGTTATATCAGGTTGACTCTATGAAGCTGCTGCAAGGGTAACCTTTGAGCTATTCCTTCCTGCAAAGACCCTCTGGCCCTTTTCATGGCCACAGACACTTGGCAGGCTTCTTGCAATCCAATGGTTCATAACTAAACAAAGCTTTCCTGATTCCTCAAGTAAGAGGGGAGGTAGAGAAAAGTTAGTCTATTTTCCTGGGATTTCTGTCTTTCTCAATTCTATTTTATCCCTTGCTCTCCACAGAGTACTTTTTGCTACACTGTTTTGTTATCTAATTGTCCCTCTATTCTTCAATCTTACTCCATATTTCTATAATAAAATCTTTTCACACTGTTAATAAATGTACAACTATATTTCCTTCTAGTTTCACTTGAAAAATGTTAGCCAAAAGTAAGATTTATTTATGAGAAATAGTTAAGGTCAAGATATATTCATATTAGGCTTTATTTATGTTATTTCCTGCCAAATCACATGTTTATACAGAATTTCCTGAGTCTTGGAATTCCGTCAAATAAGCTCTCAAGGTAGGGACATGTCTAAATGTTTGTAACTTCAGAAATTTAAATGTGAAATTTAGAGTCTATCAAATTATTTATATTTTATTAAATACTTAATAGAATAATGAGGTAGAAGCATATACTTAAAAGTAACCATTCATATTGAGCTAACTTGCTTTTAATAAATATTTTTTTCAAAATACCTTACAGGTTATGTTGACCCAAAACTGATCCATTGCTTATTAATTCTGTCTAGAATGACTATATTATAGAGACATTTTATGCTATGGTATTTGAGTATTTTATGATGACCTGTGTTTTATGGCATGAGAAATGTGAAAAATGAAATTATCAAAACTAACTCTTGAAAGAGTCATACTTACTTGTTAAGAAAAAAAGTGCATTCATTTATCAAATTATCTTAGAGCTACATAGTAACATAATTTTCCTATGCCCATGAATTTTAGATTTAAAGAAAAGCATGAAATCTATTTATATATTTTATTCTGCATTTATATTTGTTATGTACACTTATCAGATATGCCCTTGTTTTAAATTAATACATATTATTTCCAAAGTTGAATGGAAATTTTTCAGTATATGACTTTAAGAGGAAAAGAACATTTTGTGAATAATCATTAGGGCAGGATAACATTAAAAATGCATTTTGTAAAAATAATTTACATAAAACCTAAGGCTCTAAATTATAAAGTGATAAAGACATTAATGCATTTCAAGAGATATAAATCAAAATTTTTCTTCTAGTCAAATAATAGAGAGCATAATTTAAGGAAAAGCAATTATGTGAAACCATGTGTAAAATTAGGCATGCTTTAAATCTAAAATTAAAATTAGTGGTTTACTAAACAAATGCTTCTAAATAATTAAAACCAAGAAATAAACTCTTTTAACACTTGGTGTTTCTTTTCCTTTTAAGCTGCTTGAATTTTCCTTTCAGAATTAGTGTCATTGGTTTTAAAATATAATATTTAGCTTCCTTATCCTAAAATCTGCTTAACTACTGTCAATCTTGACTTGTACTAGAAGTTAAAATATATGAATTTGCTATTTTGCCTATGCTGTCATTTTCTATTAGTTAACCTCTAGTCCAGGAGGTTAAAAAAGAAAATAGGAAAAAAAGATAGGAACAGCTGTTTGGGAGAAGGTATTGTATATGAAACATCTTCTATCATATATTTGCAGTGTGACGTTAAGAAATCATTTAAAGGTTAAATTCTCTCCTTCACTTTAAGCTGAGAAAAGCCTCTCTGACTGCCATCAGGTATATTTTTACAAAAATAGTATTTTTTTCTGTAAATTCTAGTATGGAAAAGAATCACAACCTTTCTGAGGGAAAGAAGTTTTCAAGTCAAAGTTTGAATTATCTTCTGAACACTAAGTATATGTAGAAAATAAGTTTGAAAACTCTGTTGTTTAGTGAGCAAAACATTTTGTTTAGTAAAGTGAGGGAGCCTTGAATAATGAAAAGAGCACCAAATTAGAAGCATTAGTTTTCAGACAAATGTCTACCAATTTTTATTAATTCTCAGCCAGGATTTAGAATGATGTATTTATTATTCCCTCTCTCTGACAGTGTGATTGATATTCTTCTGTTTGTTCACCAGCATGAAACCACCAGGTATTTATAGATGGTGAGCATTCTGATTGGTCAGTACACGTGCTATTGAGATTTTGGCCTCTTTCTAATCAACCAGAGTGAACTTTTAAAAATATAAACATGATGAACATTTCACTGCTAAAATTTCTCTAATGGCTTCCCATGTCTCTCAGAATAAAATCTAGACACAATCCCATAGCATTTAAGACCTTCATGATTCACCTACAGTAAGCTAAACATGCTCCAAATTCAAGACTTTTTGCTCTGATTTTTGGTTTTGCCAGATTACTTTTCTCTCATATGTTCACAAAGCTTAATGAATTACTTAATACATGCCTTTGCTCACTGCCACTTTTTTAAGAGGCTTTTTTCTATGCATCCTATCCAAAATAATACTGTCCATATCATACTCTCTTCTCCTTCCCAGATTCTTTTTCCTTCACCTTCTTTACCAATACTTAATACTACATATCTATTTATTCATTTGGTTTCTGTTTGTCTTTCCTTTTAAGACGAAAACTCCATTCGGACACAGACTTTTTGTTTGTTTATGTCTACATCCTTAGTGCTCAGAGCATGCCCAGCATATGATGGTTTTCCAATAAAGATCTGTTGCAAGAATGAATGTTTAAATCCATATGTTCAAAAAGATACTTAACCCCTCTAAGGCTCAATTTTCTCATTTGCAAAATTAATATAATGATGGAAGTATCTATTCCACTGAAATTTAGTAAAGATCAAATAATATAATGAATGTGAAATTACTTTCAAAATTGCGAAGGACAGCTGTGTTTCTCTGAGAAAATATAAATCTTTTGGAGGCAAATCTTTACTAAATTCATTTAGTTTCCTACTTTTTCTTATTTTTTATATTCTGAGAAGTTTCTCTTCTCTCTTAATATCAGAATGATATGACTTAATTAATCATAGATCATAAAATAAGTACAGTACTCATGATTCATATATATCCTCATGGAAACGACATCATTCATCATAGAAACGAAAATTAATAGAGTGATCTTAGATACCTTTATAAGGCCTTAAATTACCATAAATAGAATAAAGTTAAAACTTTGCAACTGGTCTATTAGAACAAGCAAAAGAAAATTTAATAGTAAGGAAGTATTTTTTCATCAATATTTTAAATAGTGCCATAATGTAAGTGTTATTCCTAAAAATTTTGGTAACTATGGATCTGTGTAAATAAGAAGTTTATGCCAAAAGGATAAAAATAAAAAATAAAAAGTAAGTCTACATCTGTAACTACTAAGTTGCATCACCTTTAACATTCAGACCTCATAAAATTATTCATTGTGTGAATGAATTATTCTAATTAACAATGGACTACTTATTAATAAGACATATAATGGCTATTCTGGCATTGAAACTTTAAAGTTGTTTCTCAAAATGTTTTAAATACCATGTCTCAGGGAATGAATAAACAAATTATAGAAATCTAGCTTTCATGGGAATGAAAGCTCCACTTACCTCTTATATGAGGTTTAAGCCAGTTAGCTGGCTTAAATGACTTAAACCCAAGGTAAATTTTTAGCAGCGGACAAATTTTCTAAATTAATATATCTTCTTTTCTATCTGATACCTAAATACATATTTGTATCCAAAAATAAATCTTAAAAATAACTCATATTCATAGTCCTCTTTCAAATATAAGAATGAAGATATTATTCAAAATTATAAAGACATATATCCAGAAACTCATTTACATTGTTTACTTTCATGTGAAATTAACTTTTATTGGAAATGCTTAGACATAACTCTACATAATAAGTGGCACCTATAAAATACAGTATATTTTTCTCCTGAAAAATAAATTTTTCTTATTTTTAATGTAAGTACATTAAATGTTGTAATTATAATAAAAATGGACTACAATTATGTTTCATGTATTACAGTTATTTAGAATGGAAATTAACATAATAACACTATAAAATATCCCTTATCTAATTTAAAGCCATAGATATAGTAATCATGACTTAAAAATATGTCTATATATTGAATTTATTTTCAATTAATTGATTTACACTCTCCGCTATGATTTCCCCCTAAGTGTTATGAAGAATGCAAACCCTCCAACAAAGAGAAAACTAAAATATATCTATACAATTCCAAAAGAGAATTATCAAATTAGTGTTTATTCCCTTCCTTAGTAACATTTCAATAACACAATGAAAGGGAAAAAAACCTAGTTGAAGACCTACTAGAAGTCCTTTCAGCAGTCATGTTCAAGTGTTTCACATTAGATCTTAGATTAAACTTATAATTGCTATAATGATATAAAGCAATACTGCAATTTAGTGTAATTATATCTGTAAAAAAATTGCTAATAAGTATAAATGCTTAAATGTTAATATGCTAACAATTAAGCACAATGATTCAAGATCAGGAAAAGAAAAGCTGCGTCATAAGCAGTTACTGGTGCTCACTGCTCCAGGGGCCAATAAGTTACTTGTTATGCATCTTGAACCTGACTTACTTTTGTAATTTATTGTCCATTTCTTCTTACATGGGTCCAAGATGGACTTACCATGTCTAATTTTTCTCATTAACTGATGGTGTCAGAGAGAGATCGTATGACTTTTAGTAGCCAGTTGTGAAGAGGCAAAACTGTGGTTGTTCTGGAGTGTAAGCATTCTAAGACTGTAATATGCTGGCTGAAATATAGGCAGCCTTAAACTTGTGAAAGAGGTGTCATTTTAATATGAATTGGAAAATGTATCTGTAATATAGAGTCTGACTCCATTTTTGATGTTTGGCTGCTGACAGCTTTTAAGCCTTACCCTCTGCACTTCTGCTTTTACCTCATACATGGGCAAGCCCAGGTGTTCTCTCATTTGCCACACTGGGAAGTTCACACCGTGTGCAGGATGGTCACATTTTCTAATCACAATAAAAAATCTTTGCCAGTCTTTTCTAGTTCTTTCACATTGTTTCCAGAATTAGTTGGAGCCACCTGCTCTTCCCAGAAAAGCTTATTATATAAGTAACAAAACTTTTCATACCCTCTTCTTGTATGTGTTGCATCATCAGGCCTCATATCAGAACCTAATTTGGAGGGGTTTCCCTGGTGGTGCAGAGGTTAAAAATCCACCTGCCAATGCAGGGGACATGGGTTCTATCCCTGGGCCAGGAAGGTCCCATGGAGCAACTTAGTAGCAGTGCAACTAAGTCCATGAGCCACAACTACTGAGCCCACATGCCACAACTACTGAAGCCCAGGCACCTAGAGCCCTGTTCCGCAACAAGAGAAGCCACCACAATGAGAAACCCACACACCACAACAAAGAGTAGCCCCCATTTGCCACAACTAGAGAAAGCCTGTGTGCAGCAACAAAGATGCAACACAGCCAAAAATAAATAAATAAATAAATAAATAAATAAATAATAAAATAAATCTTTTAAAAAAAAAAACCTAATTTGGGGGTGGGGGTCCATCTTGCTTCTGCATCATGGTCTAAAATTATCTCTTTTCTTTGTGAAAGTGGTTTTTCACTTGAATGTTCTTTTCCTTGCTTTCTCCAGGTGACTAATTCTCAATACCTAGGATTTCTCTTGATGGCTTGTCTTACACAGATGTAACAGGATTGATCTCAACTTGTCATATATACAATTCTAGTTTAATGAGAGTAGTTATGCTATGGAGCAGAACTCAAAGTTGGTTTTTTTTAATCACTTATGAATATGTTACTGAGAAAAATATGTTTTTCTTGGAACGTAAATAAGTATTGATCTAATAAGCACACAATTTTAAGTCTGCCCACTTACATATATTCTAACCAACACTTTTTAGAATTACTTTCTGTGTAGATACTCATTGCTTTCACTCTGTCTCCTCTCCTAAAGAGGATCATTTCCATCAGAATTTGGAATATCTTATGAGATACTCAAGGCCTATACATATGTGCTTTGAAGTTCGGAAATAAGTAAAAATAAATATCTAATAGAAAGAAAAGGATTAGTAAATGTTGGGATTTCAAGGACACTGTATTCTAGCAGGGCATCTTTTTTAGTTTGGTCACATAGTCAACGACCTAAATCAACCAACACGTAGAACATTTCTTGCCAAACAATCTTGCCAAATTTGTAAGAATGCAATGTGTTTTTTCAAAGAAAATTATAAAAAGGCGTGGAATAATAAACACAGCATTCTTGGCTATAGAGTTATTTCACTGAAGCATCCTTATTAGATTTTAAGTTATCTGAATGAAAGAAGCATATAGCATGCAAGTAGTAGGGACTCATTGCATAAATGGTAATTATTACTGATGATGATTCATTGGTCCTTATGCAAAGCTAGGACAGCATTTATGTTGGCCTTAGAAGACATGCAGACTTTAATTAAAATATTTACTGATTAGCTGTGAAACAGTGAACAAATTACTATTCCTCTCCAATTTTCCTCACCTGTAAACTGGAATAATAACATTGAATTCCCATGGCTGTTGAAAGGATTATTGCACTTACTGGAGAACCTATAATAAGAGTTATTGTTTCTACATTTGCCTTTATTATACTCAGTGAAACCATTTAAATACATTCTCATCTCTCTTACTAGACTAAAATCTTCCTGTGGACAAGCAATATGTCTTTTTGTTATTTTATTCCTAGCAAAACGTTTTCCAGGAATATCTCAGGCACTCAGTAAATGCACAATGGCTTAATCATTCATAATGTTGATGATTTAAAACCAAGCATACATTAATCCACTCTTTTCAGTATATATGGTATAGTTACTGAAATTTTTCAACAAATGTGCATCAACTTTACCAGGAAACTTTATTTCTACTAGTCATTCTGATATCTACTTCTTTGCTGTAAAATATGTAAAACAGCATTGATTGTAGTCATTTCTTTGTGGTATAAACAATCCCTAGGAAAATAAAAAGTTGGTCTATTATTTTAGGTAACAGTGGACCATCAACTGAAAAGACACATGGATGTGATGATGTCTAAAGTCCTGTAAGTCAAATTCAAATTAGCAGGTTTAAGTGTTAAAATTTGCATTGTAAACTACATTACTAGGCCAAGTTCAGATATTCCGTTCAGAAATTTTGCCTACATAGTAGTATTTTTGAAACAATGTTACTTAAATCCAGTTTCTGATAAGTAATTTGGACTATGGTTCAAATAAAATTGTTTAAAAAAAATGGCTTGCTAAGAGCCACCCTCCCTCCTATTTTTAATCCATGTGGTAAATTATCTAAACATTTTAAAGTGATACTTGGTAAAATGGCTCAAAAAGACTAGAAAAAATTAGACTACTTATTTGAATTCCATGCATGTTTATTGAATCTCCTAGCCATGCCATAGACTATGAAAAAGATGCTGCAGTCTTGGCCCTGAAGGAACTCACAAACACATACAGTTGAATACAGCTTGAGAGAGAGATTAGCAGAGCTGTGCATTAAGTGCTCTGGTATCTGAAAGCAGAAGATGAGAAAATTAATTCTGCCATCTGAAAGAAAGAGCCAAGAAAGTCATGATAAGGGGCTTATGTTTGAAATTAATCTTGAAAGATAAAGAGAGGTTTGAGAACAAGAACATTTTGGGAAACAGAGTATGTACAATGTTTAACAATATGAAAAATATGATTTTCTTGGGGAGAATAACAAGTACTGAATTATGTCAGAACCATAAAAAAGCATCAGAGAATAGAGGTGTGAGATGATAATAGAAAAGTAGACCAGGATCTGACAACGAAACACCCTGTATACCAAGCTAGGAAGATTAAACTAAAATGAAATGTAATTGAATCCATAGTATTGAAGAATTTTAAGAAAGGATGGATAAAATTAGATCCACCTTTTAGGACATCCTCTAGTCAGAGTATGAGGAATGGATTAAGGCATGGGGAATTTGTAGTCAGAGAGTAACAAAGCTGATGCCATAGTCTAGGGGAAAGATGATCGGATCTGAGTTTCAGTAAGGTAGTAGTTGGGTTGGAGATAAGGAAACAGATATGAGAAGATATTTAGGTACGGGAATTAATAAGATTTGGTAATAGATAGGATATGGACAATAATAGCTAATGAAGAAGTGCAAAGATTAGCTAGTTTGTAGCTTAGTGGGGAGGGTGGCTATCACCATCTTCAGTGCTTTTGTACCGCAATAGGTATGGCTTTCTCCAAGAACATGGAAGCTGCCATTTGTGGGAGAGTGTGCCCACATGACTTGCCTTATCTAATGAAATCCAAGAAGTGACCTGTCTACTTCTCAGAGGATGCTTTAGAAACCCAAGTGTGATTTCCCATGCTCTCTCATTCCCATTGCCAGTAATGTAATTGTGTCTGCTCCAACAGCCTGGATCCTTGAGTATAAACTATGCAAAGTAAAATCCCTATCCAGGCCACAAAGATTTGTAAGATTATAAAACCAATTTTTGTATTTTTTTAAAGGCACTGAGATTTTCTGGTTGTCTTCAACTGTACCATGGCCTTGATGATATTAAAGTGATGGTGAAATAATGTTAAATTAGGAAAAGCAGTCTTTGCAAGTAAGATCATGAGGTTAGTTATAGACATGGGAGATTAAGCGTTAAGTGATTATATTGCCAGTTGTCAGATCTGTAGAGTTTGGTTCTCAAAATTGAAGTGTATATAGGAGATATGGATTGAGTATTAACCAAAGTTATAGAAGCAGACATAAGTATGCAAGGAAAATAAAGATTAGCTGAAAAATCTGCAGAGGACAGAACCCTCAAAAATACCTACATATGTTGTTGTGAATTTGGACTTTATCTTGAAGGAAACGGTTTGTCATTAGAGGGTTTAAATAGAGAAATGATATGGTAAGAATTGTGTTTTTGAAAAGACACTCCATAGTTGGAATAATTCATTATGAATAAGGATAAGCTGGTTATTAATAAATTATTCATTCTTTGATTTACTTAGTAAATTTCCAGAAATTACATCTTGAAAACACATGTTGCTCTTAGGCTTGTCCTCCTTTGGGTGCCCTAAAATTATGTCTTAGGCAAGGTCAGTGTTTAAGATTACACTTCTTATGGTTTATCCTGAAGTCATGTAAACTTCATAGCTTCATGACTCTTGAACAAATCCAGACGAAATACACTTTATTGGAGAGAAAATGCTCCTAAAACCTGCATGTCCTTGAAACCTGGCATATGTGTTCTGCAGGATACCTCAAAATACACCATCTTGCCAATCAGTTTATATATTCTCAGCAATTACATAGTGCTATTCACAGTAAAGAATATAAAGGAGTATAAGCTATATTGCTGACCTCAAATATGTAGAATCAAGGGAGAGGCTGAGAGAAAATTTTTGCAATGATCTTTCTTTAAAAAACAAATATGTTACACAATGCTAGTACATAATACTTAATGGCCACATAGTGTTATCTCATGAGTATTATTTGTGGAAAGTATTTTTCTTTAATTAAATTTTAATTTTTTATATTTCATATGTGCTCTACTTTTTACAAAATTTTAGTTTTCTTTACCTTTCCCCTCATCCATAGATCAATTGATTATCTATTTCTCACTTTTGTTAAACTACTTCAGGTTACTGAATTCTGATAGGAAATTCTTGTTTTCTGCAATACTTTACTCCTAACAGTTAAAAATACTAGCAATAACAAAATATATTTTGTATTACCCCATTATACAGTAAATTCTTTGAACGTAGGTCAGGAAATACTTTTCATAGTTGAATCATCCTGCTGATAATGGAAAGATTACACATATATTTTGAAAGTCAAAAATAAAACTGTATCTATTGACTGATCACAGCCTGCTGACTCATGGAAGAGTTGGAAGAAATAAACCATCTGTTATTTGGATGCATACAGACAACAGCAGACAAGAAGAAGAAAGGCAAGAAAATATCTCACAAATATCTCACTAAATACAAATGGGGATATTTTAACTCTACAGAAGGTTGGTTCTTTAAAATAAACGGATGGCTGCAGAACATTCCAGATAGACTGTTGACCTTACCTGAGTAAATACAAGAAGAATAAAAGAAGGAAAAGAAGAAACACAAAGTATACAAAAAGACCTCAAGTTGAATAAAACAGGAAATCCTCTTATTTAAAATTGCCCTGTAATACCTATTTGAGTGCAGCAAAAAAAAGATTTCTATTTTATACTTTATTTTCCCTTTCCAATTTATAACAATCTAATTCCATTTTAAATTAACATATCTGCAGTAATATTTTTCCTTTTATATCCCAGTCAGTTGCATGGCTGCCTATTCTATACTGTGAACAGATTATAAGTCTCTAATATGAAATGTCATTTTTACTCTAGTTCCTTCTCCTACATAATACAATTTTTAGAATAGCCTGCAAACACTAGTGGTTTTCCTTTAGTTAAGACTCTATGATTATCATTAATTTCAACCTAATTTGATACTGACATTTTCCCTGCATGTGGATTAGAATCAGAATTTAAAACAGGGAAACTGTGAAAAACAGAAAGGAAGAAATTTAAATACAGTGAGTATATATCAATGCAATATGTTGTGTACAGCAACTATTATTTTCAGTTAAATCCTAAAAGATCTTTTTAAGGTATATTTTTAAGGCTTTATTTTTTGCAAGTAGTCTGGCTATTTATTTATTTTTTCTAAACTGCATTCTTTGATAAGTACTACCAAAAGCAAAACTGAATATATGTAAATATCTCACCATCATCAGGCAGCACATTTGAATTGCCACCCAAGAGGTACACTGTCTTGAACTTGAGGCAGATATTTTTATCTAAGGTAATGTCATACCTCAAATATGTTTAATCTTTTAATATACAACCTGGAAATCCTTATGCTGATTGGTTTTAAATAATGATGATAAATCTAACCCTCTAATGAGCTTTCTGAAATATATGAGAAGAAAAAATATATAGTCCTTATAGTTTGGTAATTATTAGTTAATATGTTTATTTCTAAAAACAGTACATCCAGATATAACACATAGCATAACTCTCTAATGACAAAAATGCATAAAACTTGTTTTCAGTTATTTGTAGAAATATTCAACCATTATTTTAATTAGCTCTATACTTTGAAATTCCCATAATGGACATGCATTTTAAAACAGTTCTGCTCATTTTTATCATATAAAGACATATTTTAACTTCTACCTTAAAACTATAAGAATCTTTTTTTCCCATTTCATTTTATTACACTGGCACCTTTGTTTCGCTTTTATATCAGATCTGTGGCACTGCCTAATACTGAATAAAACATACATAAATATATTTGAGTTCCCAGTCATCCAAACAGCTCTTGAGTTCTTGTCTCTTCTCTAAATCTTAACAAAAATCCTTCAGCAAATGCTTTTAACAGTTTCCTAAAGAGCATATGTTTATCTTTCAGCATGGTCATCAGTTTGTAGTTACTGGTTTAAGCATCTATTTCAGCTAGTGTATAGGCTCCAAAAGGACAGAGACCATATCTTTGTGATCCCCAGATATGTCCACAAAACCTAGATTATGTCTATAACATAGTAGATGAACAAGTAAAGTAAGTTGCAATGGTAACCCCACATAGAGTTTACCAATTGTGGAACTGACTAGTAAATTTGAGATTTTATGATTTTGTGAACTGCGTTGTCAGAGCTTAGTATCATCACATTAGGTCACTAATGTAAACAACAATAATATAAATCAAATTATCTCTAGTTATCTAAATATCTCTTCTTGCCAAATGAGTAAGATTCTGGTCTTTTACAGTGACATACCCAAGGAGGGCAGAGAAATATAGTGCAAATGGAAGAATGAACCTCCTTAGATCTTATTCTCTTTCCCCTGGCAAGTTTACTTCATCAGCGTTTGGATTCTCAATAGCTTATTTCTTTTGGAAGTCTTGGTTGTAGTAATTAGCTATTATTTATGCTTACTTCAGTTGTTCGTTGAGATGTTTAGACTACACAGTATGAGAATAAGAAATATTCTGCATTAATTTTTAAACCTCTAACTGTATAATCTATTTTCAAGTCTGAAAATAAAGAAATAAATGAGTATAAATGTAGTTTGTACTGAAGAAAGCAAAGAGGAAATAAAAAAATACCTAGAAACAAATGGCAATGAAAATACATTGACCCAAAATCTATGAGATGCAGTAAAAGCAGTTCTAAGAGGGAAGTTGATTGCAATACAATCCTACCTTAAGAAACAAGAAAAATCTCAAATAAACAACCTAACCCTACATCTAAAGTAATTAGAGAAAGAAGAGCAAAAAAATCCAGCAGAAGAAAAGAAATAATAAAGATTGGACCAGAAATAAATGAAAAAGAAAGGAAGAAAGCAATAGCAAAGATCAATAAAACTAAAAGCTGGTTCTTTGAGAAGATAAGCAAAATTGATAAGCCATTAGCCAGATTCATCAGGAAAAAAAGGGAGAAGACTCAAACCAACAGAATCAGAAATGAAAAAGGAGACATAACAACTGACACAGCAGAAATACAAAGGATCATGAGAGACTATTATAAACAACTATATGCCAATGAAATGGACAACCTGGAAGAAATGGATAAATTCTTAGAAAAGTACAACCTTCCAAGACTGAAGCAGGAAGCAATAGAACATATGAACAGACCAATCACAAGCGCTGAAATTGAAACTTTGATTAAAAATCTTCTAACAAACAGAAGCACAGGACCAGATGGCTTCACAGATGAATTCTATCAAATATTTAGAGAAGAGCTAACACCTATCCTTCTCAAGCTCTTCCAAAATATAGCAGAAGGAGGAATACTCCCAAACTCATTCTACAAGGCTACCATCACCCTGTTACCAAAACCAGACAAAGATGTCACAAAAAGAGAAAATTACAGGCCAATATCACTGATGAATATAGATGCAAAAATTCTCAACAAAATACTAGCAAACAGAATCCAACAGCACATTAAAAGGATCATACACCACGATCAAGTGGGGTTTATCCCTGGAATGCAAGGATTCTTCAATATACACAAATCAATCAATGTGATACACTGTATTAACAAATTGAAGGATAAAAACCACATGATCATCTCAATAGATGCAGTAAAAGCTTTTGACAAAATTCAACACCCATTTCTGATAAAAACTCTCCAGAAGCTGGGCATAGAGGGAGCATACCTCAACATAATAAAGGCCATATATGACAAACCCACAGCCAACATCATCCTCAATGGTGGAAAAACTGAAAGAATTCCCTCTAAGATCAGGAACAAGACAAGGGTGCCCACTCTCAACACTATTATTCAACATAGTTTTGGAAGTTTTAGCTATAGCAATCAAAGAAGAAAAAGAAATAATGGGAACCCAAATTGGAAAAGAAGAAGTAAAAGTGTTACTGTTTGCAGACAACATGATATTATATATAGAAAGCCCTAAAGATGCTATCAGAAAACTATTAGAGTTAACCACAGAATTTGGTAAAGTTGCAGGATACAAAATTAATGCACAGAAATCTCTTGCATTCCTATACACCAACAATGAAAAGTCAGAAAGAGAAATTAAGGAAACAATTCCATTTACCATCACATCAAAAAGAATAAAATACCTAGGAGTAAACCTACCTAAGGAGGCAAAAGACCTGTATGCAGAAAATTATAAGACACTGGTGAAAGAAATCAAAGACGACACAAACAGATGGAGAGATATACCATGTTCTTGGATTGGAAGAATCAACATTGTGAAAATGACTATACTACCCAAAACAATTTACAGATTCAATGCAATCCCTATCAAATTACCAATGGCATTTTTCACAGAACTAGAACAAAAAATTATACAATTTATATGGAAACACAAAAGACACCAAGTAGCCAAAGCAATCTTGACAAGAAAAAACAGAGCTGGAGGAATCAAGCCCCCTGACTTCAGACTATACTTACAAAGCTATGGTAATCAAGACAGTATGGTACTGTCACAAAAACAGAAATATAGATTAATGGAACAGGATAGAAAGCCCAGAGATAAACCCACGTACATATGGTCACCTTATCTTTGACACAGGAGGCAAGAATATACAATGGAGAAAAGACAGCATCTTCATTAAGTGGTGCTGGGAAAACTGGACAGCTACTCTTGTAAAGGAATGAATTTAGAACCTTCCCTAACACCATACATGAAAATAATCTCAAAATCAATCAAAGACCTATATGTAAGACCTAACACTATAAAACCCTTAGAGGAAAACTTAGGCAGAACATTATGACATAAATCTTGTCCCACCTCCTAGAATAAAGGAAATAAAAACAAAAAATAAACAAATGGGACCTAATGAAACTTGAAAGTTTTTGTACAGCGAAGAAAACCATAAATATGATGAAAAGACAACCCTTGGAGTGGGAGAAAATATTTGCCAATGAAGCAACTGACAAAGCATTAATCTACAAAATATATAAGCAGCTCATGCAGCTCAATATAAAAAAAAAAAAAAAAAACAAAAAACAAATAACCCCATCCAAAAGTGGGCAGAAGACCTAAACAGACATTTCTGCAACAAAGACATACAAATGGCCAAAAAACACATGAAAAGATGCTCAACATCATTAATCACTGGAGAAATGCAAATCAAAACCACAATGAGGTATCACCTCACACCAGTCAGATTGGACATCATCAAAAAATTTTGGAACAATAAATTCTGGATTGGCTGTGGAGAAAAGAGAACCCTCTTGCACTGTTGGTGGGAATGTAAATTGGTACAACCACTATGGAAAGCAGTATGGAGGTTCCTTAAAAAACTAAAAATAGAACTACCATATGACCCAGCAATCCCACTACTGGGCATATGGCATATACCTGGAGAAAACCATAATTCAAAAAGATACATGTACCACAATGTTCATTGCAGCATTATTTACAATAGCTAGGACATGGAAGCAACCTAAATGTCCATCTACAGATGAATGGATAAAGAAAATGAGACATATATATACAATGGAATATTACTCAGCAATAAAAAGGAATGAAATTGAGTTCTTTGTAGTGAGGAGGATGGAACTAGAGTCTGTCATACAGAGTGAAGTAAGTCAGAAAGAGAAAAACAAATACCATATGCTAGCACATATATATGGAATCTAAAAAAATGATACTAATGAACTCAGTGGCAGAGGAAGAATAAAGATGCAGATGTAGAGAACAGACTTGAGGACATGGGGAAGTGGGGAAGGAGAAGTTGGAACAAAGTGAAAGAGTAGTATTGACATGTATATACTACCAAATGTAAAATAGATAGCTAGTGGGAAGCAACTGCATAACACAGGGATATCAACTTGATGACTGCTGTTGACCTAGAGGGGTGGGCTAGGGAGGGTGAGAGGGAGGCTTGGGAGGGAGGCTCAAGAAGGAGGGGATACGAGGATATATGTATAAATACAGCTGATTCGCTTTGTTGTACAGCAGAAACTGGCACAACAGTATAAGTCTATTATACTCCAATAACGATTGAAAAATAATAATAAAAAATATAGTTTGTAAATAAGTTATGAAATACTCATTTAGCAAGTCCTTTTAAATTTATTTTCAGTTGAAGTATAATGCATTCATAATTAGTTAATGAATTCTAATGATATTGGAGAATCATAGTGATGGTCATATACTGAAATGGATATTGTCTCTAGTGAGTTAGTTTACTCATAAATGCATATGTATGTGTCCTAATTAATATCCCTTCACAACTTATCTTCATCAAAAATCAACAAATTAGCAGGCTATGTTTTGGCCCTGCTGTCTCCACAATAATTCATTTACATAACTAAAATATTCAATCTGTTTCAAGGGCTTGTAGCATATAAAAAGTTATTTTAAAATAATTAGCCCTGGGAAAACATAAGATGTGCATCATTTAGCTTGACTCAACAAGAAGGTTTTGATATATTAAGGGATCCTAGTGACAGCAGACCCATTGTTATAGTTAAATACAGGTTAAGAATCAAATTTTCAGTGTGGCATCAATCTATTAACTTGCTAGTTAATCTACATTAGGTTTCTATCACTCATAGACATATAAATAAATACCTATAAGAAATAAACAAGCAAATAAATAAATAAGGTCAGTAACCTTTGTGATGAGATTCAACTGCAGAGTAAATGTACATATTTAGATCTTTAGCTGATATTACTTATTGTTTGCTTGATTTTCAATGCTACTAGCAAGCTATATAGATTGTTAAATTTAAGGAGAAAAGAGTTTGGGAGAATCAAAAAGATAAATAGTTGCAAGTGTTTTCAAACCCAAAGCTACTAACCATTTTAGCACTTACTACAAATAAACTCTATGTCCAAAAAAAACGTATTTGAATAAATGGCTGCTTCATTAACATACAAAATCACTGTGTTACATCTGGTACTTGTCATTACATTTTTTGAAGTGTCTTGATATATTTTTATTTAAGAGCTCTAAATATCCACATTCCATTTACTATCTACAGGTCATTAATTAGGTCTGTAAACTGTTTGTAACCTCCAACTACTATTACCTTTTTAGACTGGGAAAGCAAAGTCTAAAATTCATTGCTATGTGTTAAATATGAAAGGAAGGTTACGTCCTTTTTGAGAAAATGATTGATATTTGCTTTTACATTGCTTTTTAACTTGTTTACCCTGGTTGTACACAATAATTATATTAGGATGACCATATTGTGGAAGCTCAAAAGGGCTATAAATTTCCTAGAACATCACCATACAACTAAAGGGGATAAACTTAAAAAAATAAGAACCTGGTCTCTAAGCACTGATGTTATGCAAAAGACATATTATCAAAAGCAATGACAAATAGCCACATAAAGCCAAGTCGTGCATAAAAATAGGCATCATCCATCATTACAATAGAGCTACTGAACACCTACTGAGTTCCTGATAAGCAGTAGTTTAACAATTAGGTAACCTCATTCCCTCCAAGGATCCCTTACATAAAAGCTAATTGCTAGATCCTGAGTTAACTGAGAACTGGGGGAGTTCAATTCATGAATATATATTGAGCACCTACCATGTGACCAGCAGTGTGCTACAGAAATCAAGGCAAGAGATCAACCTATAATCCATAACAGAACATGTGCTCATGGTCTAAAATATACATGTTATCTCTGTCACACACTTCTGGAAACCATAAGAATGCTGAAAATGTCTAGAATTCCATGGTCTTACCTTAGGCACATGTTCTATATGATGTCCTCTCTGTGGAATTTCCTTCTAACTCAGAATTTTCCAAAGAAATAAATCAGTTAGCTCTCAAAAATGGATAGACTATGGGAGTCTTCACATGCTTAGGAAACATGTAAGCTTCCTAGAAAATATGGATGGTAAGAGAAATTAGAGATCATCTTGTTTATTCCTCCATAATTACTTTATCAATAGAAGGTGCTAAAATAAATACATTTATAAATTTAGCCAGTAAATGGTAGACCAGATCAAACCTGGGCCTCCAGATTTCAATTTTTAGCACCTTCTACCAAAACATAACCTTCAATTTTTCCTCAAGTGTCTTACATCTAAAATTGTCTGATGTTGAATGTAAGGTCAAGAAAATCATAAGCATGAGATGGCATCATGAGGTTGGTGTTTAACCAGACATGAGCAGGCTTTAGAACTAGCTCTTGAGCCCTGAAGAAATCTGGCCCAAAAATATAGTTAGCAAACATTTTCAAAATTCTTTAAATCTGTCAATGATCCCAGAACTGTCACTTCTCAATGACCATACTAGAAAAGCTTATAGTGATGTCTATAAAGAATTAAAAATACAGAATAAATAAAAATATGGTTTTTATAGGACAGATGTTAGTTGAAATTTCTTAGTTTTCTCATGTTTCTGATAATTTAAAATCAATCTACTAAATATGCTACAATGAAATCTCCATAAGAGGTCTATCTTCATCTGCTATATTTCTCTTCTCACTATTATTACATGGTAGGCATTCTTATTTTATTGTCATGTCACTTTTCCTCAATCTAAGAACAGGGAAATCATGAGTGATTTGGCTTGTTACTGTACATATGACTATATATGCTAATAGGACTTATATTTTCATAGTTATTTCCCGGATTACTCTAGATCTTATTCACTACTGTGAAGAACACTTCAAAAATGCATGGTTGGGACTTCCTAGGTGGTACAGTGGTTAAGAATCCGCCTGCCAATGCAGGGGACACAGGTTCGATCCCTGCTCCAGAAAGATCCCACATGCCACAGAGGAACTAAGACCATATGCCACAACTATTGATCCTGTGCTCTAGAGCCCATGAGCCACAACTATTGAGCCCATGTGCCACAACTGCTGAAGCCCACATGCCTGGAGCCTGTGCTCCACCATAAAAGAAGCCACCACAATGAAGAGCCCGTGCACCACAATGAAGAGTAGGCCTTGCTCACCACAAATACAGAAAGCCTGTGCACAGCAACAAAGACCCAATGAGGCAAAAAATTAATTAATTAAATAATTTTTAAAAATGCATGGTTGACAACTAGAATTTTCTCTAAGACTGAAATTTCATTATTATGAGAGAGCAATCTTTGTAGAATATTGAAAGAGGAAGAGAGAGAGATTATTTCTTTCTTATCTCTTACTTTGATTTAAAAAAGTAAAAACCTCAGTATTTTCAAATCATAGACAATTTCATGGAGAACAAAGAAAAATAGGACTGAATTAGTTTGGATTCTCTATTTCCTAAAGGGAAACTGTAATGAAGCTAACCCATTAGCAGTTTTTAGAATTTTAGATACAACTCATTAATATAGATGCATACAAATTTAAACCCCAAAGAAGCAAATTTGTAGTGCAAATCTTAAGGAATTTGTAATACCATCTCTATCATCTACTGGATCACAGAATAGAGAAGTAATGATTAAATTAGTATGGCCAGAATATTTTTGAAGAAGTCAATTTTAAGAATTGTGTTTGATTTAACAGGCATTAAGCTGACACACATAAGGAAATGGAAAAAAATGTGATTCATATATATGATTTGTAGAGTTATTCAAATGTCTAAAACAAAACAGTGTGTGTGTATGTGTGTCATGTACCTACATATTTTTTTTTATTGAATGAAATATTTTTTAAAATTCTATAGTGCTTTACAATTTTGAAAAGTTTCACAGACATTCTTTTACAAAATCCCACAATAACCTTTTTTCCCCATCCTATATTGCCCCCACTTTCCTTTCCCCCATGGTAACCAGTCCTTTGTTTTCTATATCTGTGAGTCTGCTTTTTTTGTTCATTTACTAGTTTGTTGTATTTTTTAGATTTCACGTATGTGATACTATGCACTATTTGTCTTTCTCTGTTTGACTTATTTCACTTGGCATAATGTTCTCTGAGTCCATACATGTTGCTGCAAATGGCAAAATTTCTTTAATTTTTTTTTTTGGCTGAGTAGTATTCCATTGTATATATATATACCACATCTTCTTTATCCATTCAGCTATTGAGGGACACTTAGGTTGCTTCCATACCTTGACGATTGTAAATAATGCTGCTGTGAACATTGGGGTGCATGTATCTTTTCAAATAAATGTTTGTTTTTTGTTTTGTTTTGTTTTGTTTTATGATATATACCCAAGGATGGAACTGCTCGGTCATATGGTAGTTCTATATTTAATGTTTTGAGAAACCTCCATACTGATTTCCACAGCAGGTATACCAATTTACATTCCCACCAACAGTGTCTGAGGGTACCCTTTACTCCACATCCTTGTCTTCCACATTTTTGTCTTCTTTTTGATGATAGCCATTCTGACAGATATGAGGTGAAATTCATTGCGTTTTGATTTGCATTTCCTTGATGGTTAGAGATACTGAGCATCTTTTCATGTGCCTGTTGTCCATCTGCATTTCCTCTTTGGAAAAATGTCTATACAGTTCTTCTGCTCATTTTTTAATTGAGTTGTTTGTTTTAATGTTGAGTTTTATGAGCTGTTTATATATGTTGGATATATGCTATCAGTCATATCATTTGCAAATATCTTCATTTCAGTAGGTTATCTTTTCATTTTGTTGATGGTTTCCTTTGCTCTGCAAAAGCTTTTAAGTTTACTTAGGTCCCATTTGTTTATTTTGGCCATTATTTCCTTTGCTTTAGGAGACGGATCCAAAAAACCATTGCTGCTATTTATGACAAAGAGTGTTCTGCTTATATTTTCTTCTAGGATTTTTATGGTTTCCAGTCTTACATTTAGGTCTTTAACCCATTTTGAGTTTATTTTTGTACATGATATTAGAGAATGTTCTAATTTTATTCTTTAACATGTAGCTGTCCAGTTTTTTCAGCACACTTATTGAAAGATGCCGAGACCAGCTCGGCGACTCGAGGTGAGTGACGGGTGCCACAAGCTTGAAGAAAACACAGACATAGACTGAGGAAAACACAGACACAGACTGAAGAGAAAGATGGGACCGGGGGGGCTCAAGACCTCTAGGATCAAGAGCCTCACTGATTCATCCCATGTTGCTTTTATTGAGTTCTTGGCATAGTCTAAGGGTCTAACACTCCCACTTTAGTCCCACAAACAAGGTTATCTTTGAAGTAAACAAACAAAGGCCTCACATGACTGGGGCAATGATCTTTGTTTGCCTCCTGGGTCCAATTTGAGCTGGGTGTGGATTTGAGCTGGGTGTGGATTTGAGCTGGGTGTGGAGAGCAAAGCAGCCCTGGGGGCAGGAGACCTCTCTCAGATGGATTAGGGGTCTGTGCCCCACCCCTGTTGGTCCCTCTGCAACTGTGCCTGTCTTAGGTTGTTCCTCCCTCGAGGAATCTTACCCATCTTTGGCTAACCAGCCATCTTCTGGGGCCAAACAGGGTGATATGAGGTGTGCAAGAGAGAAAGGGGCTGCGCCCCCAGAGAGGGTCAATATTCTGTTTCCACGGTAGCCTATGCCCCCATGGTCTCCACGCCCAGCACCCTTAGTTCCTCCACTGCTCAAGCAGGACATCCTGCATCCAATCACTTGGCCCACATACTTTAATTACTTTTAGTAACATTTACAAGGTTTCAGAAAGACTTCTGAATGTCTTCCCACAGAAAGAGACTCTTTTCTCCATTGTATGTTCTTGCCTCCTTTGTCATAGATGAATTGACCCTAAATGTGTGGGTTTGTTTCTGTGTTCTCTATTCTGTTCCATTGATCTATGTGCCTGTGTCTGTGTGTGCATGCCAGTGCCATACTATTTTAATTACAGTAGCTTTGTAGTTTAGTCTGAAGTCAGGATGCTGTTCTTCTTTGTCGAGATCTTTTGTGGCTATACAGGGTCTTTTGGTATATTTTACATACAATAAATTATAAAATATTTTACAAATATTAAAAGGAATGTTAGTGTCTGCAATATTTAAAGAGGCAGATCTGTAGTTTACATGACCATATTGTGAGTTTGGACAATGTTTTCTTTTCTGGAACAAAGTAAGCTAAAGAAATTTGTTAGCACTGTATATTGGTTGTTTATCCATGCCCTAAAGTCCATGTCTATAATATTTACTATCTTTTCTCATGTTGCGAGAATGCCTGCTGATTTGTAAAAATTTAGAATAGAAAGAAAAAAATTACTTTCAATTTTTTTTTTTAATTTATAATCTTAGTCCATAGCTACACAATTTCTTATGTTTTGGACTTTCAACATTATGTTAAGGGAAGCAATCCATTTTTTTATTAAATTTCCTTTGAAAACTTGATTTTAAGTATTGACATAATATTCCATTATTTAGACTATCCAATATTTGTTGTTTTGAAGGCTATCATATGTATTTATTTTACATTAATTATGTGAATGAATGATCATTTCCCTAACTTAGTTTCCAAGAAGGGAGTCAATGATTTGATGGGTATTACCACTGATGGCTTCCCATTAGTGTTGAAGGAAGGATTAAGTGGTGCGTGAACTGATCCCTTGCCATTATCCACAAAACTTCGATGTTTCTCAATGCTTTTAAAAACATCCCTCATGAAAAAATATTTTTGGAACCAATGAAGGGTGCTAAATTTTGGGCTTCACATAGAGAAAGTAAGCATACACAGGATGTTCTCAGCTGATTCAGGGGAGGCAGAAGTCATAGTCACATATGCACTATTATATTGTCTCTAAAATGGACCTGGCCTAAATGAAAAGTGCTTCACAAACACTTTCTCAAATCATTATCCAAACTGTGCAAACTCAAAGAGCTGCTGCCTTACACTGGAAAGTTTGTAATACGATGCTCTGACCTATGAAGTAGAAATTGAAGGAAGATGTAAGGGCTTTCTGTTACCTTTCTCAGAAATAGAATTCTTCTATTTCATGAAATAAAGTAGTATTAGACTACCAGATTTTTTCCCTCCTCAATTTAGTTGTATTGCACTATTCCATAGATTTTGTCTTATACTCTAACAAAAAGTCCTTGCTACATGTTTGTTTTCAGAACGATTTGTTTGTTTTTTAGACTTTTCTTTGTCTTTAAAGACATTATAGCTGCAAGGTGGTAAATCTATATCAGGATCTGCCAGACAAACGCTATTTCAATTTAGAGACTCCAATATGTCCTTTAACTTTTACCACTTGTGAAAAAGCAGTCAGAATTGATGTGAATTAGCCATTTTTATTAGGACAAGTGTTTAAAAAATTCACCCAGCTTTGGCAAGTACATCATTTCACTGTAAAGAGGTCAAGATACTATTAAAGTCAGTGCTATTTTATTAATTTGATGTAGCTATGCAACAATCGAAGTTAAAGGAAGAAATGTTGCACATATAAAATAACATTCAGTTTTGATTGTTTCTCACCAATTCTGCTGTTATTTTTTTCCAATGGGTTTTTTTCTTTATGAATGAAAAGTTTGCATACTTGAAATATTTTATCTAACTCAGCATTATTACAAGGAAAGGAATACCAGAAAATTGAATAAGAAATATATTTACAGTGATCTAGAAGAGAAGGAAAAAGCCTTCCAGAAACAATATATTCTTTTCAATATTAAATTTTTTTGTTATATGTGGTATAACACATATACTACAAAAAAAGTTTTCCAGCTTCTGCATAAATTGTGTGGAGTACTATTACCATGTCAAAACTGAGTGTTCTTATAAAGTACAGTTTTTTCCTGCAGGTGACTAGTAAATGTTCAAAGATAAAGAAATACAACATAGTTTTATCTAATATTAATTCAGATTTTAGGGGAGATGTTACCTAACTTAACAATGAAAAGTAAATGCTTGGCTCAAATGGGATGGATGGGTAGAGAAGGGATGGTGTTCTTGGAATTAAATAAAGAGTGCATGAGAGAACTTCAGTATGAACTGACGCTCTAATTCTCTGCAAGAGTCATGAGGATTGATCACTTTGCTGATATTTGTTTGCTCCAGGGGAAATTAAAGTACAGAAAACAAAATAAACACATATATGAATGTGTGAACCAGCCTTATTGGAAGGTACTTGCCAATGAGTGCTACTTGGCTTTCATGTAACACAAAGTGAAGTGAAAGGATCATACACTTCGAAAGGTTCACTTCTGTTGAGTCTGATCACCTAGACCATTCATCTCTATCCTGAAATACTAAGTTGTCATTTGCCAAAACTAAATTCCACTGCAGATAGAATTGGGCATTCATTAGAACAAGTATGGAAGAGAAACCTATACTTCAAAATTCCCCTTCTTTTAATAAACTTGTCCACTTGGTAACTGAGGGCAGGTTACTTATCTCCCTTGTATCTTAGCTTTCTTGTCAGTAAAATGGACAACAATACTACAATTTAGTTGCAAATATTTTACATGCATGTTAGGTTAAGTATCATCTCCCTTAAAAGTCTCTCCCCTGCTCACATATCCAAATGAAGATCCCTTCTTCATGCTTTTATGACTGACTAATTACTCTCCACTATAGACTGGACTGTAAGCTATGAGTTTCTTGTAGATATAAGGAAAAATTGTGAGAGACTTTGAAAGTTAGTAAATGTCCTGACTAGATTCACCTTCTGGGCTATCTCTGCTTCTGTTTCTCATTAACTAGGCTATTTTACAGCTAGAAATAGAAAATAACTTGTAGAATGCTGATGTAATACAAAAATCGTGTCCCATAGAATGCAATTGATTATTACCCTACAGATATTAACCAGTTTTTCTATCCACTTATAAATTTATTTGATATTCTTTTTCTGACTCTAAATGTGTAGTATTTTGAAATCTCTTTTGGACCAGTTGTAATATCTTACTCTTTCCATATAAGTAATTAGTCAAATAAAATAAACACCCATAAAGTCATTTTACATCTATAAGACTATTTCATATTCTAAAAACTTTAATGTTTAACAAAGAGCTGCATCTTATTCTCTGTACTATCTCATTTTCAGAAATTTTGGCAATTTTCTAGCACAGAAAAGGTACCATGTAATTATTGAATGAAATAATTATTTCTAGGTTGGATCATTGGGATTTAGTGCTGTTAAACTGTTATGGACAGAGTTTATAGCACAGGTTTGGATAGAAACTTAGGCCTAAGTCAAAATGCACTGACGTGAAAAAAAAAAAACCATATTCCCAATCATGGAAAAGGCAGCTGAGACTTGGTTGGTTTTAGACTCCCTTCCCAAGGCTAAATCAACTTTAGCAGATCTTGACTAAAAAGGAAGCACTACACATCTGAGAATGTTAGTTTGCTGAGTGGTAACCTTCCAGAACAAAGTGCTTTCCAGAAATTTCCAGTAAGTCAGAGTTATGTTTGAAGAGAAGCTGCACTGATTTTATCAGCCACCCTTCCCCTCAAGTTCACCATCAAAAGCATTTATGTTGGTTTCTTCATCTACAATCTCCAAGAGAGCATTCATAGAAAAATCTGTTACGCATTAATCTACCTTCCTTGAGGCCTTGCATTTAATTCTCCATGTTTTTATTCTCACTACAGTCCTCATACCTTATGTTCTAAATGGATATTTAGATACATTCTCCCTAAATCTGAAAACAATCTTCTCCTTTCTTTGCAGTTATCTATTCATTCTTAACCCACTGCTCTCCCAAGATTTTACTCTAATTCTCCTCCCTCTCCTCTCAAGCATTGGACATATTTCAATATCGTAACCAGGGTGTTCATGAATATGGTTTCAGGATGTTAGATTCATTTAGTAAACCTATATTTATTTTTATGTATTAAACCAGGCCCTCTGCTAACACAAGATGACAAAAAGATGAACAAAGCCTGACTTCATAGGATTTTAGGAGAAACAAAAAGATCAAATACATTCTTAGAACAATGGGTGACAAGTTATATTAGCCAATATGGAAGCACTGAGGACCACCCAACCTAGTAGTAGGGAACTTCAGAGAGTAAGCTATATTAAGGTTGAGACAAAAAGGAAAAAAAAAAAACATAGAAAATGTTTGCTATGTGGAAAAGAACACTACAGCAACATTGAAACTATGTGAAAGTTTATCAAAATGAAAGTTTATATCATAATGAAATAAAATCTAGTGTGGATGCTCCTGGTATATTAGATCTCTTGGAAAGCTCTACGCCAAGTAGCTAATTGAGAATCCAGTTTTCTTTTATTTTGTAATCCTACAGTCTTCATCCTCTGGTCTCCAGAGTCAACATGAAAGGGAAAATTATATCATAGAGGATTTTAAGGCCATGCCATGAAATAGTACACATAAATTACACCCACATTCCCTTAGCCAAAATTCAGTCCAACTGAGGTATGCCATTTAAATATATGCAAAGAAAGAAAGAAAAAAACAGTTAGGAAAAAAGTATAGATCTCTGTTTCTGCTAAATCAGTTGTTTCCAAATCAAGTATTCCACAAATCACAGTTTAAGAAGCACAGTACTACAAAGCACTGTGGGTTCAGCAAATAATATCTATCTATACTGCCCTTTCCCCATGACAGCCTTCACAACAGAGGCTAAAGAAACTAAATGTTACAATTGTAAGGCTCTTCTGGACTTAGAGATGACTGCATGATATAGTTTTTGCCTGTGGGGTGATGGGGCATATCCACTGGAAGGACAGGGCTTCTGGGAAAGATTCTTATTTATTATAAGAAAATAGATCTGCCTATATCCATACCTTGTTCTTTTTTTTTTTTTTTTTCCTTCATTTTTTACTTGAATGGAGTTTTAAAGCCCTCTGTTAGTCTAAGGAAACCCAAGAAAGTTACACAGATGCCAATCAAGGGTCTTGTCCAGATTGAATCATGGGAAAACTGACCAGCAAGACCAGATTACTGAGAGAAAAACGAGTCTCTGTTTTAACCCATCATCAGTCAAATTTTCTGTAATTGAACCATCTCTAACAGGCACACACACAGACAATTCCCAGTTTTCATATTTTGTGTTGGAAAAGAGAATGGTTTACATAAATTCACTTTGTGATCAATTGTTTTTTAATATATGTATTCATTTATTATAAATGCTGTATTTTAGAAGGTACATAAATATATTTTTACTTAATACAGTAGCTGTACTAATTTATAGCCCATAAACAGTACATAAGTTTTCCCTTTTCTCCACATCCACACCAAGACTTGTTATTTTTGTCATTTTGATAATACCCATACTAACGGATGTGATGTGATATCTCATGATTTTGATTTGCATTTCCCTGATGATTAGTAATGTTGAACACTTTTTCATGTACCTGTTGGCCATTTGTGTATCTCCTTTGGAAAAATACCTAATTGGGTGCTATGCTTATATTAAAATTAGGTTTTTTTCCTACTGAGTTGAATAAGTTCCTTATATATTTTGGATACTAACTTCTTGTGAGATATATGATTTGCAAATTCTTTTCTCACATTCAGTAGGTTGCCTGTTCATTTTGTTGATGGTTTCCTTTGTTGTGTAGAAGCTTTTTAATTTGATGTGGTTGCACCTGATTAGTTTTGATTTGTTGCCTGTACTTTTGGTGTTATGTCCAAAAAATTACTTCCAGTACAGTGTAACAGAGCTTTTATCCTATGATTTCTTCTAGGACTTTATGGTTTCAGGTCTTAAATTTAAGTTTTTAATCTAATGATAGTTACTTTTTAAGGGAAAATTTTCAAAATAAAAATATGAATGTGATCATATCAAAAATTGTAAGATACTAAAAAGAATTTTCACTGGGCATGGCAAAAGTTTTACTTTTCAATGACATATGTATACATTTAATATAAGATCACTTAGTTAAATGTATTTAGATACTGATTTTCTGACATTGAATTTCTTTCTATTCTTTATTTAAGTAAACAGTAGAAGTTGCCTGATCCTTAGAAAATCCTATAGGTAAACAGATACTGTAAAATGAAAGGTGCCAGAACACTGAAGATAATTTGCATTTATTGACTCTGTAGAGGGCCTGGACAAGGGCTCATTTTTTAAATGGAGCACAATTCAAATTTATGGACTAGACAAATCAATAAATCTTTATACATGTCAGGTGAAGTAATTATCTTGGTTAGCTAATCGCCTTTAAGGAAAATATCTTACTAAACTAAAGCATTTAGAGATACAAATAAAAAATATCTTTTTATTTTCCCCTAACTGAAACCAAAGTCTGAATATCTTAATTTGGATTTTCAATGACATGCTTTTTCTTCAGATTAACTTTTCTCATTGTTTTCTAAAGGCTTTTGCAAACTTTTCAACTTAGAACACAGTTGAACTCTGCAAATAAAAAATAAACCCACTGTACATTGCAAGGATTTGCAAGGGTGCTCTCTAAGTGAACATGGGTATGAATTTGGAAGAGTTGATTCATAAAGCCAGGGACGCTGCTTCTTTAAACTTCTTGAAAAGGTAAACTTTACATCAGCAAGATGAGTCATATTACCTATAAGAATTGCTCAGGTGATATAGTGAAATATTTACTCTTCGATACTTTTCCAGCTTGCAAAATATGTAAATATCAAAAGTGAGACCAGAGAAAGTATTTCTTAAGGAAATCTCCACAAATGGTCCTCTACCCTAATATTTATATGATTGGAACTCTTCCGGACCACCTCTCCCTGTGATAGCCTGTCACCAGTTGAACTGTGGAAGTATGTGTTTTGCTACTTAGTAATTTCAAACTAGAATGATGCCAGATGTAGTTATTTTAAAGACTAACCTATTAATTTCTTCCCCAAATTTCTTTTCTTATGTGGATATGTATGGGAAATGTCATACACCTGAATGGACACTAGGAACTTGAATCCCGTTAAATTGTTTTACTGAATAGTAAGAGAGAAATCATTTGACTTTAACATCTTCTTCACTTATTGTAAATGACAAACCTAGTAACTTTTTAAACTCTGTTTGTATTACAAAGGCCACCAACTTAATACAAGAAATTTTTTTTCCTAGCCCAGCGGACTCTTCTTTTCCATCTAATTGGCCTGTGGCACCCATTGATTGACAAGTAGTTCACAGTTAGTTACCTTTAAAAAAAAAAAAAAACAGGTCTTATCACTTATTTCTGTATATGTTTTTTCTTTCATTGGGGCTTATATTTGAAGTACCCTGGGAGACTTTTGATATCTTATCGCTCCTTCCCCTGGACTGCCTGCAATTCAGTCGCAAAATACTCATTCTCTCCCTGTAACATTTTTTCTTTTTTTTTTTAACTTCTCACTCCTAGACTGAACAAAGTCAATGCCTTTTTTCCCTTGGCCCTTCTAGGAATGAAATGGATGAAGTGAGCTGCCAGCAGTAGAAACAGCCAGGTTTTCCTGTTTCTTTTAGAATTCTTTTTAATTTTAGTCATGCAGTCAAGGATTTCAGACAAGCAAGTTTTGTTTTTGTTTTTGTTTTTTCATTTATTTTGTTGTGGGTGATGTGTAAATAGTTAACTTGGGAAACTTGGGATGGAGAGACTTGGCAGGGAGCCGAAGGTTTGGAATATTACTATTTCTTTATTAGTTTGAAGATGGAAAAGAAGTGTGACCTTCGCTAAGTAGCCAAGCTTTAATTTCAGCTACTCCTAAGGATTTTTTTTTCTCATTTCCTCACAATCTCTAAAGTCAGAATCAATGTTCCTATATTAAACTTCCTCCCTGGCTTAGATCCAATAAATATTTATAGGTAGGCAGAACCTTAACCATCATTCAGTTGGGAATTTTTCAATCTAGGTTCTGGAGTGCCCTTTTGTTCCACTGAGAAATATTTTTGGATCTTCTCAGGCCAGTAATTGAGAGCTTAAGATCAGAGAGCATATTACTCTTCTTTGAGAGTAACTCCAGTTTATCTGATATTGGAGTTTTACTTCAAATTTTATGAAATATCAATTTTATTGATTAATTATTTGGAAATCTCCTATTTTCTGTTTCTCAACTTCCATTGTTCAAGCATGGTAATAACAAATATTATTTCCCTGAGTCTGTCTTCCTTTACAATTGTAGGACATCAGGATCCATTTTATTCATTTCCTGTTTGTCTCAAACACATGGAAAGGCCCCATCCTTTTACAAACCTGTCTGTTCCTACACAGTGGGATTCAGAACACCAAAACCTCCATGTCTGTATTGTCCCTGCAAAGCCATCTCTGGGAACTGCTAAAGTCACACTGAGTCAGTGCCAAATTTTGTTTCATTGTATGGAAACTATTTTGGTGTGTCAATACCTCAGTACTGTTGGAGCCTTCAAAGAGAGCTGAGGTCTCTGAGCTCTTAATGCAAAAAGAAACAGTGTTCTCTCTTCCTATGCGAGGAAGGAATCTCCCTTTCCTAACTATGCTAGTCCATGAGTTTCTAGGCAGTGCTTTGACTTTCAGAATTAAGTGAAATCTGTACTTTCTACCAATTTCCTCTCCTCAAATTTAGGTACATGTTGGTTAAAGATTAGGCTAGAAATAATGTGATAATTAACACTGGTCTTTTCCTTCTTCCCCATTAGACCCTGAGATGTAGTTTTTAAGGCTTGTGTGTCCGGACTCTGTTTTTTATGGTAATGAGATATTTTCCAAGAGACTCCACAGCTCCTCATATAAATGTTTTATGGCTCTTAGACCCTTCAATAGTACTCCTATATGCATGAATCCAATGGTAAGCAAAGCTAAGGTTTAAGCTGACACAACGAATTGAGATCCAAACTAGTGAGAATGTCTTGTCTAAAGTCCCACACTGAGTGACAGGACAAAAACTACAGTTTACTGATTCCCAGTTCACTGCAGCGCACTTCTCAGAAATTCTTAGTCAACATCTCCTTAAAACACATTCATCCAAAATCATTTAACAACAAATTATATAAAGCCCACTCTGCAAACAGAATCTGTTAGAAATAGATGTTATAAGAAGAGTTAATCCCTACTTCTTTCATTTGTACCTAATGTCTTTTTCTTTCTTTCTTTCTTTCTTTTTTTTTTGGCTGCACTGCATGGCTTGTGGGATCTTAGTTTCCCAACCACGGATCCGAACCCCGGCCCTCAGCAGTGAAAGTGCAGAGTCATAACCACTAGACTGCCAGGGATTTACCCCTAATGTTCTTTTTCAATTCCAAGATGTCATCCAGGATACCACATTCATTTAGTTGTCATGTCTCCTTAGGCTTCTCTTGACCATGACAGCTTTTCACACTTAACTCTTGTTTTTCGTGATGCTGAGCAGTACTAGGCAGGTGTATTGTAGGATCCCCTTCTATTGGAACTTGTCTGATGTTTTTCTCCTGGTTAGACTTGGGTTTTGAATTTTAGAGAGGAAGATCACACAGGTAAAGTGCCAGTTTCATCATGTTAATGTTACATGGTTTATGACTGTTGATGTTGACCTTGGCTACCTACTCCTTGAAGAAGTGTTTGTAATTTTCCCCACTGTAAAGTTACTCTTTCCCCCCTATTTCTGTATTTTACTTTATGAAAGGAAGTCTCTATGCATAGTCCATACTTCATGAGTAGGGGGTTACATTTTCCCTCTTTTAGGGCAGAGGATATATATAAATTATGTGAAAGTCTTCTATATGAAAGACATCTCTCCTCTCCCATTCACTAACTCATTAAATTGTTTATATCAGCTTGGGCTGTGGGCACTTATTTTATACTTTGCATTGTAATCCAATAATAATTTATTTTGTGGCTCTAATAGTTCCAGCTTAGGCCATTGGAAACTCTTTCCATTAGCTCATGTGCTGTTTGATGAACCCCAATAATGTGACTTTGTTTTTCTTTTAACACTTCCCTACTTTTGGCACAGCAAGATTCTCCAGGCTCATCTTATATATTTCCTTCTGTAGTCCCAAATCAGCCATTTCTCAAAGGAACCCTGTTTCCTCTTCTTGGAAAATATTATTCAAAACAAGATATGGGCCCCAGGTATGCACATTGTTATCAGGGTATTGTTTCTTTTAGGCTCTCTTACCTGATAGAGCAAAGAAATACATATTTGTATACTAACCCCTATATATACACATATCCACATATGTTTATCTATCTATTTATATCTATATGTAATGATCTGTAACAATGTTAAGCTAAACATGAGTTCTTACTGACAGTTACTTTTGAATTTCTCCCACCTCTCAATTTTTGTTTTTTTCACATTTCCTGATTTTATTCTATGTCTTCAAATTATCTCCTTTCACTTAGGCTGACTCATCTAAGTAACCGCTAAAGAGCCACACCACCAGCATTCAGAGAGCTGCTAATTAAAGCTCTAAAATAAATGAGAGAACTCATAGAAACCTAATTGGGAGAGATAGAAGGACAGTCTGATGAGTAATCCCAACATTCAAGACACAAACACAGAAGAAGACGAACCAATAGTGAATATTTTCATTGAAGTCATCAGAGAATGTTTCCTCAAAGCCAATTAATCTTAATTCTCCCAACAAGTTGCATTCTTTCAAGCCTACATGCCTTTGCATATGTTGTTTGCTCTGTCTAGAATTCCCTACACACACTATTCTAGCTGGTAAATCTCTTTTCGCCATTCTGTACTCTCTTTCCCATAAATGTAACTGCTCCAGTGAAAGTTTTAGTTTTCTCAGTGTCTTTGACTAAATAAGTGTGTGTACCATTCATTCCCACTTTTGTATTAAGTGCCTTTCTTATAGTTTTTATTTTATTGTACTACAATTATGTATCTAAGTGTCTTGTTCCTGCAATAAGTTGTGAATATTCTAAAGTCATTTACCTTCACGTCTAAAACAGTGTCTGGCATAGAGTAGACATTCTGAAATCCTTTATGAATTGAATAACTGAATTAATTAATTAGAGGAGATATCTATTTATCCGATGGGGTTAAAAGGGCAATTATATAGATAAATTTGTAAATGAAACTCAGAACAAAATTATATTGTTTGTTAACTTTGGAAAATTCTCCAGCCCCAAATTATTTACCTGTCATAAGGTCTGTAATTTACCATTAGAATTTCTTTCATTCAGTTCAATATATTTTTGTTCAGGTAACATTTTTCAAAGTGAAAACATATCCATCCATAATCTTTTAACTAATAGTATATTGCCAATCTTTAATACCTTAGTGCATGTGAAAACATCAGACCTCCTAATAGCTTTAGTACTGAACACTAACTGCATAGGTAGAAGATGAGGTTATTGGGTTCTTAAGAGCATCGATGTTAATATTAGACTGGTGAAAAAATCTGTTTTACCCTTTATAGTATGTGACTTTATAATGAATAATCATCCTCTCCAGATCTCAGTTTTGTCATCTGTAGAATGTTTCTACAATCTGCATCATTCAATGTTGTTGAGATTAAACAAGATTACAGAAAAGTTATCCCAGTGCCACATACAGAGTAAGCACCCAATAAATACCAACCATTATTGTTATTTTCATGTTACCTAGGACTGAGAATCTTGACAGAGTTGAATAGAGAGGGGTATTTTCCTTTAAAGGGATTGCCCATGTTGGAAAACCCCTAGTGGGACATCAAAAGGACTTTTAGAATTTTCCCAAAACCTAAGGTATCCATTGGGAGCAGGAGGAAGCAGATTAAAGAAAAAGATTACACTGAATGCTAGCCTGGGTTAGAGTATATCCATGATGGAGGCCAAAAGGAAACATTTTGTCTATTACAAAATACTATGGAGGGTTTCTTTCCCTGACATGAAGAAACTGAAAGTCAACCAAGGTTTCATTCCTCAACAAACATTTACTGACAGGATACTATGTATGGTCCAGGCATTAATCTAACCCCTGAGGATACAGCAGTAAACAATAGAGGAAAAAGAGAAGACCATGCTCACATTTAAATGTTAGTGGAGGAGGTGATATTTCCCTAGGCTAGAAATAGGGCTCTGAGTACAAATGGTTTCTCACGTTAGAATGACTAAAAGTAGGCTATGCTTTACTCTTCTGAAATATATCAAAATAACTTTTAAAATATGAATACATATTTATGCAATTAACATGAACAAGGGACTATGCTAATTCTTCTATTAGATAATTAAACCTTCACAACAAATTTATGATGTAGGTGTTGTTATTATCTCAATTCTTTCAGTGAAGTAAGTAAATCACAGAGATGATAGATAACTCACATTCCTGAGGTCATGTACATATTAAATGATACAGTCAGTATTCACAGCCAGAAAGTCTGACACCACAGCTCTAACCACTAGACAATAAAGTAAAGTTTAAGACAAATAAGAATGTCTTCTACAGCCTCTGTTACCATCCTTTATTTTTCCCTAAGACTCCACAGAGAATAGTCAGTTGGCAATTTCCCAATACTCTTTATCCCTGCATAGTCATTCCCTTCCAAATCCATAGGACATGAGTCATGCAGGAAAGAAATCTGAACCAAAGTGGGCTGCATTTTTGCAGCTAGGTCACACAGGATTTTTTTTAAACTGCACAAAAATCAATACACTACTAGGCCTGGGAGTTGTATTATTTCTCTGTAAGGATTAAAAGGGGATATATATATATACACACACACACACATACGTACACATATGCACATATGTATATTTGAATAATCTAGAATATGCCTTTTTTAATTTATTTATTTATTGGTTGTTTTGGGCTTTCTCTAGTTGAGGCAAGTGGGGGCTATTCTTTGTGGTGCATGGGCTTCTCATTGTGGTGGCTTCTCTTGTTGCAGAGCACAGGCTCCAAGGCGTGCAGGCTTCAGTAGTTGTGGCATGCTGGCTCAGTAGTTATGGCTTGCGGGCTGTAGAGCCCAGGCTCAGTAGTTGTGGTGCACAGGCTTAGTCACCCCACGGCATGTGGGATCTTCCCAGACCAGGGCTCAAATCTGTGTCCCCTGCATTGGCAGGTGGGTTCCCAACCACTGCACCACCAGGGAAATCCCTGGAATATGCCTGTAAACATAGTCTTTTAATATATCCATCTCATGCCTTGTCTGCAAAGAATACATCAAGTTTAATATTTTGTACAAATAGCATAGCCAAGCTAATCTTAATAGGCTACTGTAATAGTAGTTGGCAATGAAAGCATTCTGTAAGAAAGGGAAAAAAGCAGGGAAAATGATTCAAGAAATATCTAATAACTATAAAAGCAAAGTTGCTAAAATGTATGACCTCTTGATTTATTTAACAGATTGCCAATTTTTAGGCAAGAAAAGAGTGCTAATCTCAAGCTAATTAAACAGGATCTAAAAATCTGTAATTTTAGATATCTAAATCACTCATCTTAGTCCTGTTTAGTTAAATGTCACAAAATGAAAATTTTGTGGGTTAGTGGAATCACTGAGGTGCAAACTGAATGAGAACATGTTTAAAAATAATAAGAATATTCTCTAAATTCTAGTGAATATTATTAATTTGCTTCATGGAAATATTTAAATCTGGTGACAGAAAAATGATCAGCTTTGATTTGGTTATTTCCATTGATTTATTATCCGGAGATATTATTTATAGCATTTGGACATAATCTTCAACTAGGGCTACAAAACATGCCAGTATATAAGAGTTTATAATGTTTACTTCTTATTTGTTTATTTTTGCCTTGCATATAATTTGAGTTTAATCATAATGATTAAAGTCTGTAGCTTTTATTTTACCAGATTACCTCTTTTTAAAGTCTACCTAGAACTTTTACTATAGTAGAGTGTTTTTGTCTTAATTATTTCAGATATTTTTAAAGATTCTATTACAATTTGAGTTTCATGTATAGGATATAGAATTAAGTGATAGTTTCAAGCTTCATCTAAATGCAGAGAACAGACATGAGAAGTTATAGAGCCATTCATAGGAATTAAGTACAACAGAATTTCTCATTTAGTATTTTTATTGCTATTTCACATTTATAATTATTTTACAGTACAAAAGTGATTTTAAGTCTTCCTTATGCTGGTCTTCTTTGCAGTACCATGATTTATGCAAGTACTACTATTTTCAGTTTTAACTTGTTAAGTATAAAAAAATGCTAACTTTTTGATTCTCTTGAACTAAAATGGGCAGTATGTCATAGTTAAATACTGGAATAGAAAATCTCTGCAGGAGGGGAATCAAATTCCACCTCTGTTATTTGCACACTGTGCGATCTAGAGAAAGGCACTTAACCCCTTTAAAATATAGGCCACTCTCCTGTAAAAGTGAGGTCAATTATATCTGCTTCATATAGTGGTTGTGTGGATAAACAGTAATGCAAATAATAGATGGCTTGACACAGAGTAGTTGCTTTCTAGGCATGTAAACTTTGGGTTATATTGTTATTCTTTGCTTCTTCAAAAAATATCACCTTCATTTCTTAAACAAATTGGTAATTAAATAAATATTTGTATTGTGAATTTAAATTCTTTAGCAAGAGAATGTAACAAAAATGCTTTTCAATATTCACAGAGCACCAAGGCCATGCACGTTTGGGACTCAGAGAAATTTTAAAAGTCAAGTTAGAATGTAGGTAAATCAGGTTTCAGCCCAGCTGTGTTTGTGTATATATATCACATGTGTGAGCATTTCTCCCTCTGTAGATCTTAATTTGGAGAAGAGTGTGATTCACTTTGTCAGTTTCAGTCTCAAGGTGTTTTTCGCATCTTGGAAATGTTAGATTAGTTTAAAAGTTGTATGTAGCCTTTGGAGGTTTGAAGGAGAGAAAGAGAAAGAACTGAAAAGTCTAGGTTAGGGTATTTTTAACAAAAACGTATTACACCTTCTCTATCCACTCATCTGTTCATGGACACCTAGGTTGCTTCCATACCTTGCTTATTGTAAATAGTGTTGCAAAGGACATAGGAGTGCATATAACTTTTCTTTTTAAAAAAAAAATTTGTATTGATTCTTTTTTTTTAATTGAAATGTAGTTGATTTACCATGTCATGTTAGTTTCAGGCATACAGCACAGTGATTCAGTTTATATATATATATATATCCTTTCTCAGATTCTTTTCCCCATAGGTTATTACAAAATATTAAGTAGAGTTCCCTGTACTATACACTAGGTCCTTGTTGATTGTCTATTTTATATATAGTAGTATGTATATGTTAATCCAAAACTCCTAATTTACCCCTCCATCTTGTTCCTCTTTGGTAACCATAAGCTTGTTCTAATTAGTGTTTTAATTTCCTTCAGATAAATACCGAGAAGTGGAATTGCTGGATCGCATGATAGTTCTATTTTTAGTTTTTTGAGGAACTTCCATACTGTTTTCCACAGTGGCTGCAACATTGTTGGGGGACTAACAAAATAGGTTGAGGTTAAGAGGCACAGACTTCCAGCTATAAAATAAATAAGTCATGGGGATGTAATACAGAGCATAGGGAATATAGGCAATAATCCTGTAACTTTGTATGGTGACAGATGGTAAGGTAACTAGACTTATTGTGGGGATCATTTCATCATGTATAAAAATATTGAATCGCTATGTTGAACACCTGAAACTAATATAATGTTGTATGCTAATTATAGCTCAATAAAAAAGCTACAAAACAGAAGGGGAAAAAACATACATATATCATTTCAACAACTGCGTGGAAGAGGGGCCAGAATATTGATATTCAAATTCAGATTGATCACAGTTGATTAAATGTATGGTCTGGAAACAATACTAGCTATAGAAAAATATGAGTGAAAAATGATATTTAATTAACAATTAAAATTGACTTGTTTTAGAAGTAGTCTGATCTAAGAGGCAAAGGGGAAAAACACAGTGCTGTACTTTTCTTTTTCCTTAAATAGCTATCTTAGTGTATTCAACTTAACAGAGATATATTTTAAAAATAGAAACACAAGCAATGCTCCAATATTTCCTCTGTATTCAAAACTTCTTTACTCAAACATGAATTAAAGTGAAAGGAGATAGCAATGGCCATAATAAATATTTTTGTTTATTATGGCTTGCTTGTTTTTCTTTCTTTTTACTGTTTGTGACTATTTTCTGGAAATGAAAAAACTAAATGAGAAATTTCATTAAAACTACAAGCATATGAAACTATCTTTAATAAACTACAATAAAAAAGCAACAATAATAGTGGCTGCTAATACTCATTGATTGTTTTAAAAGCCAGCATGATATGTCGTGTTGAATTATTAACCTATGCTCTATCAGTTTATTCATTCATCAGACAAGAAAACTGAGATTTGGAAAGGGGAAGTAAATTACTCACGGTCGCACAAAACATGCACGCATTGATTTCCATTTGACTTGAGAACTTGAGCAGGTGAAATGGGTTTATGTCGCAGCTATAAAGGAATGTCATTGATGCCAGAGAGTTTTAAGCAGGCAAGCAATTGCCAAGGTGCTGCTAATTGCTCCATTGAGAAGGCAACAGCTTATCTTCCTCTTGAATGTATTTAAGTGTTGTTCTTAGCGGTATGTTTCTTAATATGGACTTCAGGAATTATGGCTATACCTTTAAACTGTATGCAAAATCATATGTGTGTGTGTGAGTATGAGAATGTGTCTGGCCATCTGTGTGGGTATGTATTTGGATGTGTGGGTGGATATAAATATGTTTTGGTTCATTTTAGGGGGCAGAAGGACCAATAGTTCACATCCAATTTTCAAAAGTTCCCATGATGCAAAAAGTTTATAAGAAAGCCATTGTCTTATAGGGAGCAACGGTTTAGATTATTGAAAGATAAACTGAGGCATATTAATGATTTAAGAGTTTATTTGAGCAAAAATTGATTGGAATCAAGCAGCATAAAACCAGAGGTGGTTAGAAACACTCTATCTACAGTAGAAAAGGTGGAAGTAAAGCAAGGACATGACTCGATTTGGCTATAGGTTAAGTGTTTGCCTTATTTGGAAAAGCCTAGTATCCTGTATATGATCAGTTGTTCTTCATCTTCCATTGCTTAACCTTGAGGCATTTACAGTCTTAGATTTGGGTTTGCTTACATAGACAGCTAAGGTATTAGAACCACCTTGGTCTGAAGATTTTTTGTTTAATTAATTTAACAAGATCAGTTATTGGAATATCTTTCTGCACATTATAACACCTGGAAAGATTTGTAAAAATATTGATAATAGGTTCCGCCAACTCATTTAATTAGTCTTGGGCGAGGTTTATGCAGTGCCTGATTGGAAAAGCTTCCCAGATGACTCTAATATATAATTAGGCTAGAGAACTACTTATTTAAACAAGATCATATGGAACACTTCGATATTGTTTTAAAGCAATAACACAATCGCTGTTTTATTATCATAAGAGAGGATAACTTTAATTTTAGTTTTCAATTAATTTTTTTAACCCACAGCTTTTCTGTCAAAGTATGTTCAACAGTAAGTCTTAAGTATGCTTTTCATTTGTCTACAGTTATTGAAAAGTTCTTAGGGCTTAATTATTTTGTTCTCAGGTAGTTGTTTTCAATATAAGTTTAGGAAATAGACGCTGCCATTGAAGTTTTAAGGAATAAGGGTGTAAAATATAAGCTCTTTGAAGTAATTAACATGACAACACATTAAATGGTCAGGCTGACAAAAGAATAAAATTTTGTTCATTAATTCTGGTTCTGAGAAGAGATTGGCATCAGTGTGTTATTCTCCAGGTTATTGAGCATTTTAGTAGAGAAATCCATACTCGAAATCATCCTTAAAATCGCTATACTTTCTGAAGATCACTCATAATACGATGCCGCTAGGACCAGGTAAATGTCCTTGCACACAAAATACAAGAAAGAGGGAAAATAAGTTTGTCTCTGTGTGTGTGTGTGTGTGTGTGTGTGTGTGTGTTTGTGAGTGAGAGGGGGGAGAGGGAGAGAGAGATTGATTTTCTTAGTTTAATTAAAATAACAGTTACCTTGGGTTTGTTTTAATACAGTGTCTTTGGACATAAAACCTCTTAATTTCTTCTAAGGGCAGTCGTTTTCCTTGATACCATTTTAGAGAAGCCAATGAAAGAACTATTGTTTATCACTGGAGATGAAACGGCTAACCTCATTTAAACAGTGATGGATTATTAGACACAACAAAAATTATTAAGAATAGTAATGGTAACATCATATTAATCCATCAAACAATCATAATTTAAAGATGAGGAAACTAGGCCTTATGGAATTTATTGATTCAAGTTCACACAGCTAGGGTAAGATGACATTGGGAGAAATATCTAGTGCTTTTTGACTTGAGAGGCAATGTTCTTAATCTTTGTATTTTCTTTCTATTCTAGTACCCCTTGCTTATACCTCTTCTCTGGTCAGCTCCTCTGAATTTGTGATGATTCTGATGAGAAGGCATCATTTCTTAAAGCTGCTGGATTCACATGAGCTTCAAATTGAGGGCATTGAACACTGTGAACTAAATAGAGCAGCATTTGGCATGAAAGGCAATGGTTCTGAAAACAGGGGACTCGGGTTTTAGCCCCAGACTTGCTCTGAAAAGTTTCAGATTGAAGAAACTGTTTACCTTTACTTATCTAAGCATTTCCTACTATATTTCAACAGAGAATATTTTTGTTTTGTTTTTCTTCTCTGGAGAGCTACTTTTCTAATATATTACCAAATACTAGTTGGATACTTCTCATTATAGCATTAAAATTCTGTACAACAACCAAATTTAGAAGATACATAATGTATGTACACTTCTTTTTTAATGATATCTGTTTATCTGCACTAAGGCAGGTGAAACCATTCATGGAATCTAGTATTCACTGAGATACTGCTAATAGAGTGAATATTCCATCAGAAGAAAGAAGCCCCCATTCCATTTATGTGTGTGTATGAGTGCGTGCTTATGCATGTGTGACTGTATATACTCTTAGATCCAGCATTCCTGAGGGAGTCAAGTGCCAAACAGTGTTTATCCTAAGATGTAGAATGATCCCAAATATAAGAAAATAGCAGTGGTTCACCCTCACCCTTTTTCCCTCCTAACCTTAATTTAATATTCCTGATCTCTCTACATTTTCACTCTGCTAATTATGATTTCCAACTTCTGACATCCTTTTCACCCCTCCAGAAAATAAATTTTCAGAAAAAGACTTTTGAGTGGTATTTTCTATAAGTAAATAAAATATCAATCTTTTACATAGGTATAATGCAGGAGAATGTCAGAATGATATGGAGTTATGTGTTGCCTTTATTCTTTATGTCTAGTCTAGGAACTGGGCTTTGCATCAATATTCATTGGAAAAGATTAGAACAGAGGAAACAACAAAAATCAGAGTGAGTTGGAGAAACAACTAAAACAACAGATGTGTTCCAAAATGCATATTTGGATTTAAATGTTTAAATGTTTATACAAAATCTCAAAACTCTCCTTTGTTTTGTCTTTTGTGGTATCTAGGTTTCCTTATAATTCCACCCACCTTGAGCACCATTCTCCTTGTGCTCAAGGAGAGGCTTGTATTTGTACCTCCCATGTCATTATAATAAGCATAGCTATGTTTTTTTAGCTACTTTGGATTAAACTCATACAAGTTTTCCTCCATAATAATCAGAACATGAGATGGTTTTCTTCCAAATGTGTAAGGACCATGATCCAGAGGGGGCAAAAATATATGCATTTATTTGCTGCATTTGAAAGATTGTTTTTATACACATTTATTTACATATGTATTTATCTTATGGGTATTCTTTGGCTTTGGATTGGCTATCTCTTTTTCACATTCCTTATATGTCAGTTATTTTTCTAAATTTAAGTCCTTTACTTTTTGGTCAGATGTTTGTCTATTTTTAATATATTAGTTTTCTTACTCATACTAATATCATTTTTAGTCAGTTTTATCTGTCATCATTTTATTCTCTAAGTATAAATACCATGTATTAAATATACAGAATTCTCATTATCTTGGTATAAGTTTAAATGTCTTCCAAGGCATTTCCCTCTTTTGTCATTGGTTTTTTTTTTTGTTTTTGTTTTTTTTTATTTTTATTTTATTTTTTTATTTTTTGGGGGGTACACCAGGTTCAATCATCTGTTTTTATACACATATCCCCGTATTCCCTCCCTTCCTTGACTCCCCCCCCTCCAGTCCCCACCACCCTCCCTACTCCAGTCCTCTAAGGCATCTTCCATCCTCGAGTTGGACTCCCTTTGTTATACAACTTCCCACTGACTGTTTTACAGTTGGTAGTATATATACGTCTGTGCTACTCTCTCGCTTCGTCTCAGCTTCCCCTTCACCCCCGCCCCCTCCCATACCTCGAGTTCTCCAGTCCATTCTCTGTATCTGCATCCTTATTCTTGTCACTGAGTTCATCAGTACCATTTTTAGATTCCCTATATGTGAGTAAGCATACAATATTTGTCCTCTTTCTGACTTACTTCACTATGTATGACAGATTGTAGTTCTATCCACCTCATTACATATAGCTCCATCTCATCCCTTTTTATAGCTGAGTAATATTCCATTGTATATATATGCCACATCTTCTGTATCCATTCATTTGTTGATGGGCATTTCGGTTGCTTCCATGTCCTGGCTATTGTAAATAGTGCTGCAATAAACATTATGGTACAAGTTTCTTTTGGGATTATGGTTTTCTTTGGGTATATGCCCAGGAGTGGGATGACTGGATCATATGGTAGTTCTGTTTGTAGTTTTTGAAGGAACCTCCAAATTGTTTTCCATAGTGGCTGTACCAACTTACATTCCCACCAACAGTGCAGGAGAGATCCCTTTTCTCCACACCCTCTCCAACATTTGTGGTTTCCAGATTTTGTGATGATGGCCATTCTGACTGGTGTGAGGTGATACCTCATTGTGGCTTTGACTTGCATTTCTCTGATGATGAGTGATGTTGAGCATCTTTTCATGTGTTTGTTGGCCATCTGTATGTCTTCTTTGGAGAAATGTCTGTTTAGGTCTTCTGCCCATTTGTGGATTGGGTTATTTGCTTTTTTGGTGTTAAGCTTCATGAGCTGCTGGTATATTTTGGAGGTTAATCCTTTGTCCGTTGTTTCATAGGCAATTATTTTTTCCCATTCTGAGGGTTGCCTTTTAGTCTTGTTTATGGTTTCTTTTGCTGTGCAAAAGCTTTTAAGTTTCATGAGGTCCCATTCGTTTATTCTTGATTTTATTTCCCTGATTCTAGGAGGTGGGTCAAAAAGGATGTTGCTTTGATGTATGTCAAAGAGTGTTCTGCCTATGTTTTCCTCTAGGAGTTTGATAGTGTCTGGCCTTCCATGTAGGTCTTGAATCCATTTGGAGTTTATTTTTGTGTATGGTGTTAGGAAGTGTTCTAATTTCATTCTTTTACATGTTGCTGTCCAATTTTCCCAGCACCACTTATTGAAGAGGCTGTCTTTTTTCCATTGTATACTCATGCCTCCTTTGTCAAAGATAAGGTGCCCATATGTGTTTGGGCTTACTTCTGAGTTCTCTATTCTATTCCATTGATCTTCCTTTCTATTTTTGTGCCAGTACCATACTGTCTTGATCACTATGGCCTTGTAGTATAGTTTGAAGTCGGGAAGCCTGATTCCACCAACTCCATTTTTCCTTCTCAAGATTGCTTTGGCTATTTGGGGTCTTTTGCATTTCCATACAAATCGTAAGATTTCTTGCTCTAGTTCTGTGAAAAATGCCATTGGTAATTTGATCGGGATTGCATTGAATCTGTAAATTGCTTTGGGTAGTACAGACATTTTCACGATGTTGATTCTTCCAATCCAGGAACATTGTATGTCCTCCCATCTGTTTGTGTCGTCTTTGATTTCTTTCATCAATGTCTTAAAGTTTTCTGCATACAGATCTTTTGCCTCCTTAGGCAGGTTTATTCCTAGGTATTTGATTCTTTTGGTTGCAATGGTGAATGGGAGAGTTTCCTTAATTTCTCTTTCTGCTCTTCCGTTGTTAGTGTATAGGAATGCAAGAGATTTCTGTGCATTAATTTTGTATCCTGCTACTTTACTAAACTCTTCAATTAGTGCTAGCAGTTTTCTGGTAGAGTCTTTAGGGTTTTCTATATATAATATCATGTCATCTGCAAAGAGTGACAATTTTACTTCTTCTTTTCCAATGTGGATTCCTTTGATTTCTTTTTCTTCTCTGATTGCTGTGGCTAAAACTTCAACAACTATGTTGAATAATAGTGGTGGGAGTGGACACCCTTGTCTTGTTCCTGTTCTTAGAGGGAATTCTTCCAGTTTTTCCCCATTGAGAACGATGTTGGCTTTTGGTTTTTCATATATGGCTTTTATTATGTTGAGGTAATTTCCTTCTATGCCCATTTTCTGGAGAGCTTTTATCATAAATGGATGTTGAACTTTCTCAAAAGCTTTTTCTGCATCTATTGAGATGATCATATGGTTTCTATCATTCAGTTTGTTGATATGATGTATCACGTTGATTGATTTGCATATATTGAAGAATCCTTGCATCCCAGGGATAAACCCCACTTGATCATGGTGTATGATTTTTTTAATGTGCTGTTGGAGTCTGTTAGCTAGTATTTTGTTAAGGATTTTTGCATCTATATTCATCAGTGATATTGGTCTGTAGTTTCCTTTTTTTGTGACATCTTTGCCTGGTTTTGGTATCAGGGTGATGGTGGCCTCGTAGAATGAGTTTGGGAGTGCTCCGCCTTCTGCAATATTTTGGAAGAGTTTGAGAAGGATAGGTGTTAACTCTTCTCGAAATGTTTGATAGAATTCGCCTGTGAACCCATCTGGTCCTGGGCTTTTGTGTGTTGGGAGATTTTTAATCACTGCCTCAATTTCCGTACTTGTGATTGGTCTGTTCATGGTTTCCATTTATTCCTGGTTCAGTCTTGGAAGATTGTATTTTTCTAAGAATGTATCCATTTCTTCCAGGTTATCCAATTTATTGGCATATAGTTGCTTGTAGTAGTCTCTCATGATGTTTTGTATTTCTGAGGTGTCCGTTGTTACTTCTCCTTTTTCATTTCTAATTCTGTTGATTTGCATCTTCTCCCTTTTTTTCATGATGAGTCTGGCTAATGGTTTATCAATTTTGTTAATCTTCTCAAAGAACCAACTTTTAGTTTTATTTATTTTTCTTATGGTTTCTTTCCTTTCTTTTTCATTTATTTCTGCTCTGATCTTTATGATTTCTTTCCTTCTGCTCACTTTGGGGTTTCTTTGTTCTTCTTTCTCTAGTTGTTTTAGGTGTAAGGTTAGGTTGTTTATTCAATAATTTTCTTGTTTCTTAAGGTAGGACTGTATTGCTATAAACTTCCCTCTTAGAACTGCTTCTGCTGTGTCCCATAGGTTTTGGGTTGTTGTGTTTTCGTTGTCATTTGTTTCTAGATATTTTTTGATTTCCTCTTTGATTTCTGTAGTGATTCCTTGGTTGTTTAAGAGTGAACTGTTCAGCCTCCATGTGTTTGTATTTTTTGCAGTTTTTTTCCTGTAATTGATATCTAGTCTCATGGCGTTGTGGTCTGAGAAGATGCTTGATATGATTTCAATTTTCTTGAATTTGCTGAGGTTTGATTTGTGACTCAAGATGTGATCTATCCTGGAAAATGTTCCATGTGCACTTGAGAAGAAAGTGTAGTCTGTCGTTTTTGGATGGAATGTCCTATAAATATCAATGAAGTCGAGATGGTCTAATGTGTCATTTAAAGCTTGTGTGTCTTTGTTTATTTTCTGTTTGGATGATCTGTCCATGGATGTAAGTGGGGTGTTCAAGTCTCCCACTATTATTGTGTTCCTGTCGATGTCCCCTTTTATAGCTGTTAGCATTTGCCTTATGTATTGAGGTGCTCCTATATTGGGGGCATAGATATTTACCATTGTGATATGTTCCTCTTGGATGGATCCCTGATCATAAGGTAGTGTCCTTCCTTGTCTCTTGTAATAGTCTTTACTTTCAAGTCTAATTTGTCTGATATGAGGATTGCTACTCCAGCTTTCTTTTGACTTCCATTTGCATGGAATATCTTTTTCCATCCCATTGCTTTCAGTCTATATGTATCCCTTGGTCTGAACTGGGTTTCTTGTAGGCAGCATATAGAAGGGTCTTGTTTTTGTATCCATTCAGCCAGTCTGGGTCTTTTGGTTGGAGCATTTAATCCATTTACATTTAAAGTGATTATTGACATGTGTGTTCCAATTACCATTTTCTTAATTGTTTTGGGTTTGTATTTGTAGGTGTTTTCCTTTTCCTGTGTTTCCTACTTAGAGAAGTTCCTTTAGCACTTGTTGTAAGGCTGGTTTGGTGGTGCTGAATTCTCTTAACTTTTGCTTGTCTGGAAAGCTTTTGATTTCTCCCTCAAATCTGAATGAGATTCTTGCTGGGTAGAGTATTCTTGGCTGTAGGTTTCTCTCTTTCAGGACTTTCAGTATATCCTGCCATTCCCTTCTGGCCTGCAGAGTTTCTGTAGAAAGGTCAGCTGTTATCCTGATGGGTTTTCCCTTATATGTTGTTTGTTGCTTTTCTCTTGCTGCTTTTAATATTTTTTCTTTGTGTTTAATTGTCGTTAGTTTGATTAGGATGTGTCTTGGTGTATTTCTCCTTGGGTTTATTCTGTATGGGACTCTCTGTGCTTCTTGGACTTGGTGAATTATTTCCTTTCCCATATTGGGGAAGTTTTCCACTAGAACCTCTTCAAATATTTTCTCAGACCCTTTCTTGTTTTCTTCTTCTTCTGGGATGCCTATAATTCGAATGTTGGTACGTTTAATGTTATCACTGAGGTCTCTGCGACTGTCTTCTAATCTTTTTATTTTTTTTTCTTTTTCCTGCCCCCATTCTATCTTCCAACTCACTTATTCATTCTTCTGCCTCAGTCATTCTGCTGGTTATAGCATCTAGAGTATTTTTAATTTCAGTTATTTTGTTATCCATTGCTGTTTGTTTTTCTGAGTTCTTAGGAACTGTTTCTTGTACTTTCTCTATTTCGTTATTGAGATTTTGTATCATTTTTACTATCATTGCTCTAAATTCTTTTTCAGGCATTTTTCCTATTTCCTCTTCATTTATTTGGTCTTGTGGGTTTTTTTCCTGCTCCTTTGCCTGCATGGTGTTTCTTTGTTTCCTCATGGTTGTCCAAACGTTTGGGGTTGCTTGTCCTGGCAATAGAGGTGTTTATAGAAGACTGTCCAAGCCTCAGACTAATGTCCAAGTATTGGATTAAACGAATATTAAGTCTAGGAAACACATACATATATAAGACACACAATTACTGAATCCGTTAGGACATAAGGCTCTAGAAAGACCTGACAGAACCCCAGTGTGCTATCAGATATTCAAAGAGAAACCCAACAGAAATTGACAACTGAAACAGAACAAATCAGAGACAAAAGCAAATGCAAACAAACAAACAAATAACACCCTACACATACAAACATCAATCCAGGGAGATTTTGTAAGCTAGGATCAAATATAGAAAAGAGCTGGAGTACCACCAGAGAGAATGGAGATTCTCAGTATGTAATTAGACAACTGTACTAAGAACTAAGATAAAGACAAAAGCCTAATATTAAATACCAAGGCAATGCGTCATCTGGAGAATAGAGCAGGGAGTCTGAGCAGACCAATAGTGTTGCTTATAAGTATGTTAAGATAAAATAAACTTAAAAAGGCTGGAAGAAAGGGGAACAGAAGAGCGTGATGTGGTTGGAAATATGCAAATAAAAAGAAAGGAATAGAAATGTATAAAAAAATAGGGATGAAAGGAAAGTATGAGAGATATTTTGTCTGTACTACCAAAAACTTAGCTAGATATAGAAGTATATAAAAAGGCAAAAAAAAAAAAATCATTAAAAAATTATATTATAAAAACTTGTAGATCCCTTAGGGCTAAGATCGTATTTAATAAATCCAAAAAAAAAAAAAAAAGAGAGAGAGAGAGAAAGAAAGAAAAAAAAAAATCCAGAACTGATCCCAGAATGGACCAATTCAATAGGTATTGATACTACTATTTCTGTTTCCTTAGCGTCTCAGCTGTAAGTGTCCTTCTCCTTGCCTTGGGGTTTTTTTTTTGCGTTATTCTGTGACCAGCAGAGGTTCCTTTGTTGTTCGTCTGTAAGCGTCGGTGTGTGGGGAGGGAGAGGGTACAGTAGTGGCTCCTTGTCCTGGGACTGAGTGAGCAGTGGCGCACTGTTGTTTCAGTCAGGCTTGGAGGTGCCTGTTGCAGAGGGCGCTGGTGGCTCAGAAGTAAACAGAAAGTCTTAGAGTTGGGCCTCTCTCGGGGTTTTTTTCTTTTTGATGCTGTTGTTTTTTTTTTTTTTTTTTTTTCCTCTGGGCAGCCTCCCTGCTGCTGGCGTTGCAAGGGGTTTTAATCTAGCCCCGCCCGAGTGCCTGAGGGTGCTTGTTATCCCTGAGCACCTTAGGTGGCCCGCAGGGCGTCTCTCCACTGCCTGTTGCAGAGGCCCTGAAAGAGAGGGAGAGGCTACGCGCGCGGCTCCTCCCCCCCCCACCCCCGCCCGTGAGCCTGCAGCCTCCAGCCACCATCATGGCTGGGCAGCTCTCAGGGACGGGCACTCCTCTCCGCGGACCTCCTCCCTCCTGTCCTCTCAGTCCGTCACCCTACCGGCAACAATGTTTCTCCCCCTGAACCAGCTCTCCGGTTCCCACGCTCCTGCTCCTGGACCCTCCGTTCAGCGGCGGATCGACGTCTCCGTCCGGGAACGCTGAGCTGCACTGCGGACCCTCCGCATGTCCCTCACTCCCTCCTGTCCGCCACAGCTCCGCCGCTTCACCCTCTTTGAGCCCTCGTAGATGCCTCCCTACCAGCTATGTCGGGCTCCCCGCAGCCCTTTCTGGTGTCCGAGGCCGTCTGCTGGTGTTCAGCTGGTTCTCTGTGGGAATGACTGCATCCTTCCATGCATTCCCAATGCATCTGTGAAGAGGGATGCACTCCACATCTCTCTACTTTGCCGCCATCTTTTCTCTCCTGTCATTGGTTTTTAATGATCCTGAATCTAGACATAATTTAGGATCTAGTAAAATTACATGTATGTATGTTTTAGTTACATATGTGTATGAATATATATGTATGTGTATATATGCAGCTGACCCTTGAACAGCAGGGGTTTGAACTGTGTGGGTCCACTTACATGCAGGTTTCTTTCAATAGTAAATACTAGAGAACCGCATGATCTGGACTTGGTTGAACCCGCAGATTCAGAGGAACTACGGATACTGAGAACCAACTATAAATTATGCACAGATTTTTGACTGTGCAGAGGGTCAGTACACCTAATCCCCATGTTGTTTAAGTGTCAACTCTATAGATCTGTATGTATATATATATACATACATATGTGCTTGTTTTGCCGAAAGCCCGCTTTCAATTTTAAGATTCATTGGATTTGCTAGCAAAATAACCACTCGTTTTACACAAACAAAACAGCTTTAATCAATTCTTTAATGAAAGGTTATTTAACTTAATTTCAATATACAATCATTAGAAGGAAAGAAATATTAGAGAAACATAACAGGGTATACACCGAATTGGGCCAACACCTACTTCCAGATCCAGACGGCAGCTGGGAAGTCCCGAGTGACAGCAATCTAGAGCCCCAGTTGGGAAGAGTCCCAGGCAGTGTGTCCACTCCACAAATGAGACTTCAGATTGTAGTTCTGGGGGCTTCTGCTTATAATTCCAGGCTGCAAACTGATATCATCAGTTTACATACAAAAAGGCAGCTCTGGATGCACTTTAACAATGCTGTTGGTTTCACCATGTGAGTCACACAATTTTTCAGATGCTCGGGGACTAGTCAGGTCCCCAGGGATCAAGAAATTCCAAGACCTGCTCCCTTTCTTATTTTAAGTGCCGCTTGACTTGCTGGCAGCAATTGTTAGGTGTATAAGCAGGTGCACAGTCCAGGCAGGGTCACGGGTCGGTCTGTGCTTCTGCTCTGAAGCCTGAACAAGACTACTTTATTAATTTTCCCAGTAGTGCTGTGTACATAGATAAATGTACATGTGTATAAGGATACAGACATAAATAGGTAAACTTTTGCATTTTTTTATTTGATAATAATTGATATGTCATAAATGTATAATTTTATATACCATAATTATCTATGAGTAATGAAGAATTTCTTCCCTTATAAAATGTAGATGTGTGTGAACACAAATGAAATTTTAGCTAATTTAATCAGTTTTCATTTAGTATACATGAAAAAGTATTATGATTAACAGAAAATATTACACCAACCAGATTTTCATGATCTGGGCCTGGGATTAGATAAAATAATCTGAGGATGGTTAGCATCTATAAGGACAAATATTTGTAGCATTAAATCTAGTAGCAGTATTGATCCTCACATAGATAATTCCTGCTGCTGCTATTCACCGATTTAATGCTGGCATATTGCACCACCTCTCACTAATTCATGGGCCCACAGACATTTTGATTCATACCCCTAATCTTTGAATATAAACACGCTGTGATAAAACCTGTCTAAATTTAAAACATAAATTAGTGAAGAATTAATCAGTTTGGCAAAGGTGTTAACATTCTTGTTATTTGACAATTTTAAGACTTTTATCCAGCAGGTAGTTTTAAGATGAAATTCACTCCTGATGCAAGATTTGGGTACTGCCATCAGTAATTCAGTTGTTAATAGGAACTCAACTGTGAAGTTTAATATTTTGACAAAAAATGTACTGGATGTCAGTATAGGAACTAAGATCCTATTATAAAACTATACATATATTTTTGACCAGCTCTATAACTTGATTTCCTCCAACATATCCTTTTCCTTCCTTTCTCCAGACTTCTATCTATCTTTGTATATAGGAGCAGCCTGATAGATTTTACTCTGGAGATTCCTGTTTTGGAAGATTTTTTAAAAGCTTAACTACTCTCTCCAGTGTGAATTTTAACCATAACAGGAAAGAGCTTGATGCTGTTTCTTGGAATACTTTTCTCATTCTATAAAATGTCAAACCACTTGGTAAAACGTTCAGAAATATAGGACACAAAAATGTTTTGAGTAGTGCTGTTCTCTTGGAAAATAATTGGAGTCTGTTTCACAAGACAAAACTGTTAGAATGGGATTATGATCAGTAAGGAAACTTTTCTAAACTCAAAAGTGTTACGGAACCAAACTTGGGTACCGGCCATGCAGCAAAGCCAATTTACTAGCACCAGATTGTGGTGAAGTCAAGTGCAATGTTTATATGCAGGGTGCCAAGCAAGGAGAACAGGTGGCTTATGCTCAAAAGACCCAAACTCCCTGATGTCTTTCAGAGAATGCTTTTTAAAGGCAATATTGGAGTTAAGGCTGCAGGTTGTATGACTTTCTTCTCTTTGGTTGATGGTGAGGTAACAGAGTGATGTTTCAGAAATCTTAATCATTAACCTTCTGGTTCCAAACAGTCTGGGGTCTAGTGCTTGTGCTCAGCATGTAGTCACCATCCTCCACTTGGGCAGGGGTTCTAAGTTCCTGCAGAACAATCAAAGATATGTGTCAAATTGTTATGTATATCCCTTGAGGAGGAAATAGGACTGTTTTTCACTGAACTGTTGTCATTACTTTTCTTATTAACTGATTTTCCTTTGCTTCTGCATTCCCTCACTTCCCTAATTAGTAAATACTTGTGCCTGCTCTTTGGAACTCAGGGAAGGCTTAGGAGACTAAACACTTTTCAACAAACAGGAAATGGGGAACATGGAGGGCTTTTCTACCCAGAAGGGTCCTGAAGGGTTCTGCTTGGTTTAAATTTCCCCTTTTCTTTTATACTTGTCAATCCTGAGGGGAAGGACAAGAAAGGGCATAAAGTTTCAGACAGAGAGGTAAATCATAAACTCAACAGTTGAACTTGCTTTCAGAGGGACTTGGTTTCAAAAGCTCATAAAATCCTTGATTTTAATTGATGGCCACCAGATTTGAAAAAGCATCCACCAAAGTATAAACATAATTCAAGCATGTTATTATATTTTGAATACCAATGTTGAATGTCAGATTTTTACCTAAAGATGCTTAAATTGATTATACATTTTTGGACTTTAAAATTAGGCCTTTATATCTCACTGTCTGAACTTTTCTTGGTACCAATGATATAGAATCCCTAGAATGCCAGAACATTAGTGATATCTGGACTCACAATAGTTATTCTCAAAGCCACTGTCTTGCTTCTTTGGGAATTATCCCAGGTCAGCAATGACATGTTCTGTTTCTATTGTTCTGATAAATTTTCTGCTTTAAGATTCGGCATTTCTTAGCCTTATCTCAAACACAGAGATTTAAAGACCATAGCGTAATTAACTACACTCTTAAAGGATAGGTGGCCACTACTAGTAATTGAAGTATGTCACCATTCTCCACATTTCCAAATTATAAATTATTTCTTTATATAAAACACATATTTATCACATAAAAACTCAGGAATGCTGTAATGGGTACTAAGGTTCCCCTAAACAATCTAACAAAGCCCATTTAATCTACAATGAGATTCAACTATAGAACCATAACTAGCCTATTTCTGGTGTCTAAGAGCAGTTGGCCATGTGATACAGGAAGGAAAATAAAGTTACCTCCCCATTCCCACTGCATACACTTTTGATTCGGGAAAAGGATAAGGAAATTTTCTGTAATTTTTCTCTGTCACTTTCCTATATTTTTTTCTTGTTTATCTTCTGTTCTACTACTATTTTCTCACTATCTCTCTTTACTAATACTCTTCCAAATCATTTGTCTCCACCTAATTAAAACTTCCACAACTCCACTATTTATAAAAATTCCTGTGCTATCTATTAATTATTAAGTTTACCAACATTATGTGGGAATGATATCTAGTTCCTCATACTGGCCAATTGAATTTTCATTTTCTAAAACTGTAGTCTTTGTAGCAAGGAAAAATAAACACTCAGGTATTGTGGAAAGATATATATTTGGGCAGAGATCCCAAAAGATGGAACAAGCCTTCTCTGGAATTTACACCTCAGAATCAGCTTCCATAGTGCTCTTTCTGCTTTTCATACTAATTTTTCTCCTTTTTCTATTTCAAAATCTACAAATTCTTTAAGGCTTTTCAATATTTTCTTAACAGGCCCAATGACTACCGTAACAGGGAGGTTCTCCCAGAGAAGGGATAGGTGTAGTGGCTTTCACATTCAGATTGTTTGTAGTTTGTGATTTCCCGGTTAGAAACATAAAGATTTAAATCTCTTTGGGTAAAGAAAGTACACACACACACTCTCTTTAGGTTCTTGCTTTTGGTTATTCCTCTTTGGGTTAAAAGCTTAATTAGGCTCTGATTTCTGTGATTTTGGCTCCCAGACTTATTCCAATTTACTCCAGCACCCTCCTGTTTAAACACACTCTATTTTGCTCTATTCTTTTTTCTTTTTTCTCTTTTTATTTTTTGTCTGTAAATAAGTAGCATCTTGTTACAATCCATCTTTTTATCTTTCAGTCCTTACTTTTTACCCTAGTCAGGTGTCTATACTTGCCCTTTCTCTGGGCAGGTTAAGCCTTGCACTAACCACATTGGATATTTCTTCCCCAGACAGAAATATGTGTCTCTGATCCAAAGTAGGTATTTTCCCTTTCAAAGTTTCCTTTTTCTCAGTTAACAGCAACTTCTCTTTTGACCTCAGGCCTTATGCCTGACCTTGTCTCTAGTATTAATCAACAGACGTTGTGTATTCCTTGACACCTAATGTTTATTTTTTTATAGCATCTGTATAGCATGTGGCTTCTAGTTTCTTGTTCCATTTTTGACTTGCTTATTCAATTCAGTATATTGCTTTTGATGACATGATAGCAGTTTTGTAGTTCAAATGCACTCCTCTATTTTGCTTAATCTTGGGAAATGTTGGGCAGCCTACTTGTTTTGTCAAAAGTGGCTTTAAAACAGTACTTTGATCCATAAGATCTGAGACTTATAATTGTCAATCACCTATCTATATAGGGATAGATGTATGTACATATGTATAGATGTATGTGTGTATGTGTGTGAATGCATGTATATATGTACCTACCTATATACCTGTTGTCTATGTCTGTCTTTATTTCATCAACCTGATTGAGGTATGTGTGCATGGATCTTGAATCAAATGGTAGGCGATTGTCCGGGAATAATTCTTTTCACTGAAAGTTGCAAAAACAAAGGGAGGGTTCCCGAGTCCCACCATCCAGTGTCCCCGTGGTGCTACCACCACCCCGCCACCCCCCTGCCCCCCCCCCACAGCTGCCCTGCCCTAACAAGGACAGCAGGAGATAATGATGGTCTGAGAGACTTGTGAATAGACGGCGGGTATGTGAACGGGGAAAACAGGAGGAGCTAGAAGAGCAGCTGGAAAGAAGGGCATGTCCCTAAGTCAGTAAGTGTCAGTGCAGGATGATGAAACACGGCCAGGCCGGGAGAGGGAGGAGGCTCCAGTGAGAGCTTCTGAACTCGGGGCTGATGGGGGTCTAACTCACAAGTCAGACACACACAAGGAAGACGCACATAAGGATGCGGCCACACAAGGATGACGCACCAAATACTCTTTCAGTTACAACACCTCTGATTCACAGCAGGGCTGTTTGTAGACTTGAGTAACATCAAGGAAGCAGTGCTAATACGAGGTCAACTTGAACAAACTGCATTCCCTTTAGGACGCTATCAGGGGTACTTCAGTGACGATGCATTTTGTGAACAGAGGCGGAGCTATATGGCCCCCTTCATGACCAACTTACTGACAAAAAAAGAAATCTAACTTACCTTCCTATATTCCAAAATTATTTTGGGTGATGGATGATGGTATTGCAGAGCATTTAACTAAAAAATAAGAATAAATATCACCAATATAATTCCTTCATTTAATTTTAACATTTCAAACACTTATTTTCAGCTGGAGAAGTCCTAATAATAAATGGCCTTTCTTGAACATATTTTCCAAAATGAAGACTCATAATAAACTCGTTTTATCAAGTGTCTTAATCTTAATCCCTTATGGAATCACTATTGTACACATGGGAGCTAAAAGCACTTCACACAAGCTTGGAAATAAGATTCCTCTTGAGATTTAAATTCCTGAAATCTAAATCCAGGGCATGTAAAATACCATGCAGGAGAGTAAACTAGGTAAATGCCTACAAATGTGTAACTCAGTTTAGGAATACCTGAATCACATTTATCTGGGCATAAAGTCGGGGAGGTAACACTGGAAAATGACTATGGGTTTTAAATTCAATTTTAAAAAGTCAAAATACAACATACATAAAGTACAAGATCATGTGAACATGGTTTGTTAAATTATCACAAAGTGAAGACACCTGGGGACTGCCACCCAGCGGGAATATCCCAGCTTCCCACGCAGGTCTCTGCCCCTCCCCCAGAGGTAACCACCACCCTGGCCTCCACCACTTTTTCCAGTTTTTGAACTTTGTATCAGTGGCGTAGGAGAGGTGCTCTTTGTGTGTGGCTTCTTTTGTTCAACATTCTGGTTTTAAGGTTGGTGCTTGTTGTATGAAGCAGTATTTCAGTTACTTGCACTGCTGTGTGGAATTTTTTGAACTCAGGACATTATTTACCCATCCACCCCTGATGGACATGTACATGGTTTCCACTTCAGGGCTACTATGAAGAGTGCTGCTGTGAACACTCCGGTACATAGATTTTGGTTAACACGCGGCCACAGCTCTATTGAATGCGAACATAAAGAGCAGGGAAGCTGCAGGGCCACGGGCAGCAGAGCTGACACCAGCTGGTTCTCCAAGGTAAACATAGCAGCTTTTGTCCCCATCAGCAGCGCATGAAAGTTCTCATTGCTTCACATCCTCACCAACACATGTTCTCCTAGGTCTTCATTTTAGCCATTCTGGCAAATGTGAAGTGACATTTCACTATAGTTTTAGTGTGTATTTCCCTGACTAATAAAGTCAGACATTGTTCAAATGTTTAAAAAAAAAAAAAAAGTAGGCGAAAGTTTAGCTTTTTAAGAAATTTTCATTTTCTTAGTTTTCCAGTGTGTTGTACTATTTGACAGTCACATTATCAGTATACGAGAGTTCAAGTTGCTCCATATAATCAATAGTAAGCATTATCAACTTTTTAATTTTAACTGTTCTCTCAGGTGTATAAGAGTATCTTTATATTTATATCTAGATCTTTATATCTACATATTTGCATTTGTCTGATGAGAAATTGTGTCACACATGCCTTTCATGCACTTGCCCATTTGCATATGTTCTTTTCTGAAATGTCTGTTCAGATATGCCCATTTCTTATTGAGGAATTTGTGTTCTTATGATTGGGTTGTAAAAGTGCTTTATATATTCTGGATATAAGTCTTTTGCCAGCTGCATGCATTTTGAATATTTTCTCTCAGGCTGTGACTCATCTTTTTTTTTTCTCACTGGGGTCTTTCCAGAGCAATTTTTTCAATTTTGATAATACCCAATTTATTATTTTTACTTTTACCACTTATGCCCTTATGTCCTATTTAAGAAATCTTTGCCTACGCCAGACTCACAGATTTTCTGTGTTTTTTTCTGAAAGAGTATACTTTTACTTTTACTTTTAGGCTCGTGATCCATAATTTTGATGTATAATGTGAGGAAAGAATAGATGTTCATTTTACTTTTCCTTTTGGATATCCAATTGTTGCAGCACCATTTGTGAAAAGACTTATTTCCCCACTGACTGCCTTGTCACATGAAAAAAAAAGTGAATTAATCATATATGTGCAGATTTATTTCTAAACTTTATTGTTCCCATTCATCTATGTGTATAAACTTATGCAAGTATAACACTACCGGAAAAAAAACAAATGTTTACTAAGTCTTTTATTTTTAAGAATTTTTATTGAGATATAATTGACATACAATAAGCTGAATATATTTAACTTGTACAATTTGATGTTTTTTTTTCTTATTAGTAATGTATATATGGCAATCTCAATCTAACAATTCATCGCACCCCAAACCCCTCTCCGCTTTCCCCACTTGGTGTCCATATGTTTGTTCTCTACATCTGTGTCTCTATTTCTGCTTTGTAAACTGGTTGATCTATAGCATTTTTCTATACTCCGCAAATGTGGGTTACTATACAATATTTGTTTTTCTCTTTCTGACTTACTTCACTCTGTATGACAGTCTCTAGGTCCATCCATGTTTCTACAAATGTCCCAGTTTCATTCCTTTTTATGGCTAATATTCCATTGTATATATGTACCACAGCTCCTTTATCCATTCATCTGTTGATGGACATTTCGGTTACTTCCATGTCCTAGCTGTTGTAAATAGTGCTGCAATGAGCATTGGGGTGCATATGTCTTTTTGAATTATGGTTTTCTCTGGGTATATGCCCAGTAGTGGGATTGCTGGGTCATATGGTAACTCTATTTTTAGCTTTTCAAGGACCCTCCATACTGTTTTCCATAGTGGCTGTATCAATTTTCATTCCCACCAACAGTGCAAGAGGGTTCCCTTTTCTCCACACCCTCTCCAGCATTTATTGTTTGCAGATTTTCTGATGATGCCCATTCTAAGCGTGTGAGGTGATACCTCATTGTAGTTTTAATTTGCATTTCTCTAATAATTAGTGATGTTGAGCAGCTTTTCACGCACCTCTTGGCCATCCATGTCTCTTCTTTGGAGAAATGCCTATTTAGGTCTTCTGCCCATTTTTTGATTGGGTTGTTTGTTTTTCTGATATTGAGCTGCGTGAACTGTTTATATATTTTGAAGATTAATCCTTTGTCTGTTGATTCATTTGCAAATATTTTCTCCCATTCTGAGGGTTGTCTTTTCATCTTGCTTATAGTTTCCTTTGCTGTGCAAAATCTTTTCAGTTTCATTAGGTCCAACTTATTTATTTTTGTTTTTGTTTCCATTACTATAGAAGGTGAGTCAAAAAAGATCTTGCTGTGATTTATGTCAAAGAGTGTTCTTCCTATGTTTTCCTCTAAGAGTTTTATAGTGTCTGGCCTTACATTTAGGTCTTTAATCCATTTTGAATTTATTTTTGTGTATGGTGTTAGGGAGTGTTCTAATTTCATTCTTTTATATGTAGCTGCCAGTTTTCCCAGCACCACTTATTGAAGAGGCTGTCTTTTCTCTACTAAGTCTTGAATTCACATGGTATAAGTGCTATAGTTTTCTTTTTCTCCAATTATTGCTTTGGTTATTCTTAGGTTATTGACTTATCACATATATATAACAGAATCAATTTGTCAATTTCTAAAAATAAGCTTACTGGCCTACTCTTACAGAATAAAAGCTATATCCCAAAAAAATGCCTATTTTTGCTTGCAACATTATTGCCAGATTCTAGAAAATGCAATCATATGTAATGGACATATAATAAAATTTATGTGATGTGTAAATTAATGAAGAAATGACCTTTGTGTAGTTTATTAAAAAAGTAACAGTTACAATCATAACTGAGAGATTTTATTATTAGAGCTTAGCATAAAGAATTTAGAAAATGGGAAAAATATTTTTTTCTCATGCATAAATAAGCATCTTTAATTATATCTTCTATAAGTTCTCCTTGATTCACAGATTATGGATGTACTTTTTATGGAAACTCCCCAAAGCCAACTTAGCACGTCCCCTAATGTTTTTATTTTAACTCTAGTATAGCAATTACCACCCTGTATTGTAATATTTTCCTTATTTGTTTTACCTTTTATTTTTTTGAGCACAGTGAGGACAGAGACGTTATCTTATTTTCATCTTTATATCCTGATAGCCAGGCACAGAGTTTGCCCCAAGCACTTCTCACAAAGGATGCATGATTGAATGGCCAAGCAAATTTCTGGTGATTTTTCTTTTGAGTGTGACATCAGGTAGTGCTGATAAAACTACTCAAGATGATGAATATGGCATCCTTGGCAGTTATATTTCCTGTGACCATATAGATTAAACACAAATACTACTCCAGAGACTTCCAGCTTTGCATAGTTACTATATCATGGCTGTCAACTTCCCAAAAGACATACTGACCTTTCTTAATCAGTGCATCATTTGGAATATGTGGCAATGGAGTTTCTTGACAACCTTTAGGCTTGAAAACCATAGTCTGTGTGTAAAGATTCCCTTGTGCAGGCAGGCCATGATTTCCATCTTCTTCATGCTTGTCATTAGTAGTTCTTTGCTGACCCTGCACATCTTTAACATGCAAGAATGCAATCATTAGCAGTTTCTGAATTACTGTCCTAAGAATTTATGATGATCTTCACAGCCTGTTGAGTTTAAAAAAAAAAAAAAAAAGTTTCCCAAAGGACCAGAGGCACATTATGACACCAGCTTCCATTTTTAGCATATGTCCCAGGGTAAATTTAATGTGGTAATGGCTGCTTTAAAATAGATGTTTCTTCCACTTAAGAAATACATACTTCTTTTAATTAAAAATATTCCTGTCTTCTCTAGTAAGAAAAGAAAATCAAATGGCAGCCAGGAAAAAAAGAAAAAGAAAAAAAACAAAATAAAAGAAAGTTGAAATGCATATCAAATAGGCAATTGTCTGTTTATATATTTAATTTGACTCTTAGGTTAACTTTGTGTGCTGAAGATGATGATATGCTAGGATGATGATTGTCTGTTACTCAAGTTTGTTCCTGAGAGAGGTAAAAATCTGAAGTGTGCAAACAAATCACTCATTATTTTTCTTTTCCCTCCTACTCAATTATTTACTTTCAAAGTTTCAAAATGTCATATCTGACACCTGCTATTGAAATATTTCAGCAATTTTGATAACTGTTTCAACAATTTATAAACACACTTTAGCCATTTTATGTTTCCATATATTGTTTGTTGACAGAAGTCATAATGGATACTTACAAATGAGAAAATCATCACATTGCATCAGAATAGATTTGTAGGGAAATCATCTCTGGGATTTTTGGTTGTTTATTATTCCTGTCATACTGATCGGTGTATGTGCAAAAATGTCCCAAGTATAAGTGGAAACAGTAAGGTAATGGTACTGATGTAAAATATTATTTTGAGAACAAAAGAGTTATATTAAGTACTGAAAGATAAGGAGATATAAAATCAAGTACAGTAGCCTACCTGGTGTTTCTGCTTTTATGCATGATTTCCTACAGCTGTTCTCCATGCAACAGAGTTTTAAAATGTAAATCAGTTCATACTACTCCCTTGATCAAAATCCTCTAGCATATTTTCATGGGCAATTGTATTTAGAATAAAATTTGACGTCCTTTCCAAGACTGAACAGCCCCACATGACATAGCATCTTACTACTTCTCCCACTTTGCCGCTCCATCTGTGCCCCAGTTCATCATCTGCTTCAGCTACTGTGGCTTCTTTGCTGTCCTTGAACAAGCCAAATGTGCTCCCTTCTCAGGGACCTATGCTGCACCCTCTGCCTAGAGTACATTTATCCATGTATTCATTGGCTCTTCTGCTTTTCATTCAGGCCCCGGAGAAGTTTCTCTTGCACCTTAACCAAAGTATCCTCTTAACCATTATGTCTCTATCCTGCTTTCCTTTCTTATTTAATGTTTATCACAAATATATTTTCTATTTACTTATTGCCTCTCTTTTATTAGAGTATAAACTCAATAAAGAGGCAGATTTCACTACTTTTTGGAATCTATCACTTTCTCATTTTTAGTTTGTCACCTGTTTTGTTAAAGCCTATTTTCTAGTAAATTTCTGAAGAGGATTCTATAAGAAGTATTATTTGAAGCCTTGCATGTAAGAAAATGTCTTGAATCAATCACCCACCCACCCTTGGAATAATAATGAAGGCACTGTTTCATAAAATCCATTGTGTTGCTAGGAAATGTCATTTTTTCCCTTTTTATGTTAGTGTGACTTTTTTCCCTCTCCTTATTTATGGACACTCAAAATCTTTTATCCTGTTTTTTGTTTGTTTGTTTGTTTGTTTTTGATTACAAGGCAATGTACTTTAGTGTGGCCCTCTTTTCTTTCATTATGCAGGAAATTTGGTGGGTCTTTTTATTCTAGAAATTAGGATCCTTGGTTTGCAGGGGGCACTATTTTCTATTCTTTTGCTGTCAATTTCCTCTAGCCTTTCTCCTTGTCTCTCTTTTTGGAAATCCTGTTAGAAAGATGTTAAAGATTATGAATAGATACTCCAAATTGCTACTTGTGTCTCTATTTTCCAACACATTGTTTTTACTTTTTCCTACACTTGAAAATATTTCCTTGAATTTACCTTCTCATCATTTTTCAAGACAGTGAAGTATAGAAAAAAAAATTTCTTTTTAATTTACATGGGCTTCCTTCTCTAAACTTCTTGTTTATGGCATATCAGTCTTTATGCTTACATGCAACATTTTCTTATTCTCAAAATAAATTAGTTTTTATGAAGTTTTCTTTAGTTCATTTTCTAGGCACTTTTTAAAAATCTGTTTGTTTTGGACTCTCTTTTTTGGTGGAGGCTTTCCCTGCATTGCTGGGGAGCCTTAAATGTCCTTCCCTATTCAAGAGTGAGTGGATCACATTGACAGAGCAGGTCACCTGGCGATGCTTAAATGTCAATCTTGCGTTTTCAGTGGAAGACTTCCAATTGTTAGTATCTGAAACTCCTTTCCCCAGAATTATTTATTTTGTCAAGATAGTTTTTAAACTTTGGTGAGGGTTTACAGTTGGGGTGGGTGACATATACTAACTTTCTGGGAACTGGATAGAGTGAGAAAGCTGAGGGTCTTACAATTCTTTATGCATTTTTTTATCTAATCCCTACTCCTCCTATTTTCTACAGTTCCATGTGTCTCCAAGTCCACTCTGTTTTCTTGCAGAAGATAAGTATATGAGGATGTGAGACACAGAAGTCTACATACTTTTTAAAGAGATTTTCAACCAATCTCTCTCTCTTTTTTTTATTAGTTACATTAAGCTGTTTCCAATGTCTCCAATGTTGAGATTTGCAGAGGTTCTGCAGGATTTTATTATTGATGTTGGATTATCATTAATGTGTCTTTCTGCACAAACTTAAGTGGTAACTTTATCAACTAGACTAAATCAATTACCAATGTATTTGGGTTGGTTTCCCAAAAGCAGATCCTGAGATGAGGAATTTTTTGAAAGTGTTTATTAGAAGTATTCTCAGGGAAAAACAGTAGTCAGTTGAGGCAGTGGGAGTGGGAAGGGAAGGAGGTGAACCAACAATGTATCAAGCAGAGTGCCCCAGAGAATTTTTTAGTTCAATCCCACATGGGAGCTCAGGAGACCCAGTGTTGGTCCAATCAGCAGGCAAATAACTTGGTGTATGTCGGCTCCCATACCTATCAGTCGTTGGATAAGAGCCACCTGCTGCCTTCTGGGATATACAGGTAAATGGGTGGTTTCTAGTAGCCTAGAAACAGTTCTCTGACAGAAATGCTAGCATGAGCTAAGGGAGATGAAGTGTCAGACAGAGCCAACGTGCATGAAAAAGGTAAGGGGATCAAAGGAAATATGAGTGGAGGGCTAATAGCAATGAACATGCTACCTCTCTATTCATGTTTTCACTTCTAAAAATTTGTTAAAGTTGTCACTGTCTTTTCTTCTTTTCTGTCAGTAATTTGGGGTCATTGAATTTTGTTTTATTTACTTTAACCATGATGTCAATCTGACACATTTACTAGGATTTGCTAGGAGAAGTCCTAAGGTTCTGTTATTAACATTCTCTACTTTCTTTGGAAAGAAAATATACAATGGAAATAAAAAGAAAATAATATATGGATACTTTAAAGAGGAAAAAATAAAAATTATTTATACTAAACATATATGTGCATGACAGTAATCAAAATAGTCACAGTTGTAATTTTTTTGTCTTATATCAGTCAAGTTGGTCAAAATAATGGGGAAAGAAAACAAAAAATGTGAAGGGCAAAAGATGGCAGAATAATTTGAATTAACAAAATAGGAAATGTATCAAATGATGATTTTACTAAGATTTATGAAACTAGACATTAAATAATTTTAATGAAAATACAGTTATAGTTTAATAACAAAAGTAGGATCTATATATGTAATTTGGATTAAAAATGTCATCACTAATTAACTAAGAACATTGATTTGAGGGTTTTTTATTTAGTTACAAATACCTGAAGAAAGTTAAAAAAATACATTTTGCAACAGAAATTCAAATTTATTCCCATTTAATGTAAATGAATTGCATAATTCATTTTCCTGAGAGAGTGGAAAGTTCTATAAACATCCCGTTTTTATTCCACCTCTCAAGCAGTTAATAGTTAGGGCTAAAAATTTAAATGTCTATGGTTTTAAGGTAAGCATGTGGAAGTGAGCCGGTTTTTTCTCTTGCCAGTTACTAGCCATTCACAGAGAAGTTGTATTATAAATATCTGTATCTATCTATCTATCTATATGTATTTATCTATATAAATATCTATATATATATTTGGGTCCAATTTGAGTTTTTGCATATGTATTTGGGGGCTCCAGTAACAAACTTGATAATGTAGTGAACCTTAAATATCACATATTTCCCTCAACTCATTAATCACATTCTGTACATTCAATTTATCTGATGGATCTACAGTGTGTTGAATGTTTTCCACAAATTTTTTCTTGGTAACCAGTGTTTTTTTTGAAAATGACCTGTAGTATTAAGGAAAGTGCTGAACATATAAATATTGAGTAAATAGTAGTATCTGGCAATTAAATAAATGGCAGTGTTCAAAATTTAAAAGCCAAAAATGCTTAGGGTAGAAAAATATCAAGTAGTTTCATCATTTTTATTTATATTACAAAATATATGAAACTGGAAATATTATCTAAACAAAAACCAGTACAATGATTATTCAGTTTCTTTCAAACTCATTTCTCTGAGTAGTACAGTAGAAAAAAATGAAACTATATTTTGTTGATCTATATCTGCTATTGTTTTCTGGCATTTTAGGGAAGCTACCAACTGCTAAAAAAACAAACCTGAAGAACATTTAAAACCACAGTCTGGGCATTGTCTTCTAATTCATACATTTAAACACACTACCATAATATATTTCCAAAACACATATCCAAGGAAACTTTAAAATTGTGTAGTACACAAAATTACAGAGGTAGAGAACAAACTTATGGATACCAAGGAGGGAAGAAGGGGAAGAATTGGGAGATGGGGATCGACATATATATATACTATTGATGGTATGTACGAAATAGATAACTAATGAGAACCTACTGCATAGCACAGGGAACTCTACTCAATGCTCTGTGATGACCTAAATGGGAAGGAAATCCAAAAAAGAGAGGATATATATAGCTGATTGATTTTTGCTATACAGTGAAAATTAATACAACATTGTAAAGCAACTATATTCCAATAAATTTTTTTAAATTTAGTTATTTATATATATTGAACTGGTTTTTGATGAAAGATACATTACCAGGAGTCTCCTTAATCAATCAGATCTTACCTGAGAACCAGAAATAACTCAGTGGAAAAGAGTTATCTGAGTAAAACCTTTATGATTATATTTTGTTTTCTTGTAAATAGAATACTAGCACTTCTATGGTGTTTACTACAAGCCAGCTATTGTTCTAAACATGATGCTTTTCCTCACTTTACAAATAAGGAAACTGAGGTACAGAAAAGGTAAAAAAAACTGTCAAGATCATACAAATAGCAATTGGTCAAACGAGGTGAATTGAACTTCTCTGGCTCTATTTTTCTTGCTATTATCTATTTTGAATTACTACTTCTAGAACAACAGTTCCTACTGCAACTAAAGGTATGAACATATATTAATCACCAGATATATTTTATTGTGACTTTGGTTAGCAATGATGTTTCTTCTGTTTAGCAGCATCATTTTTTCTCCAAAAAAGAAGATCAATATGAGGATAAGCAAAGAAATGGAGACAGTAGCTAGGTGCCTTTTGGAGGCAATGACCAGACGTAAGCTATAAGTGTGGTCTATTGGGGTTGAAATTTTGAATGAAAGAATAGGAAAGACTGGGAATATATGAGATAGGAAAACTGATGGGTAACTTTTTAAATCTTCACAATGATTTTGAGAGAGGCACTCCTAAGAATGAAAAGAAGAGGACAAAAAAAAGCAGAATAATTTGAATTAACAGAAATGTGATCAAATTTTGTTTCCAAGATTTATGAGTCTAGAATGGCTTTCCACAAATAAGCCACTATGTAGTTTTGTGAGGTTATAGTTCATCCAGCCCTGCCTGTGGGCTTTTTGCCATGGGAGAGTCAAAGTCTGCCACGGAATCCAGTTTAAAATTTTGAATAGTTTCTGAAATGAATATGATGGCAAAAGCAGGAAATTTATTTGGCAGCTCAACACTATGGTCCAACCAAGTAGTTAACCAAGGCTGTCCTTACCAATTATCAAAGGCTTGTGCATTAAGAATAGAGGAGTGAACACCATTCAAGGAGGTTATTTGATGTATCACTTGTGGAAATAGCCTTTGGAGTTTTAAGCCTTAGCCAAGTTTTTAACCCATGCTGAAAATACAAATGCCTTAAAAAAAATACTTCCTTATTGCCGGGATCAACTCGGCGACTCGAGGTGAGTGACAGGTGCCGCAAGCTTGAAGAAGACACGGACACAGACTGAAGAGAAAGATGGGACCAGGGGACTCAAGACCTCTAGGATCAAGAGCCCTGCTGATTGATCCCACGTTGCTTTTATTGAGTTCTCGGCATAGCCTAAGGGTCTAACACTCCCAGGTTAATCCCATAAACAATCAAAGGCCTCACATGACTGGGGGCAATGATCTTTGTTTGCCTCCTGGGTCCTGATTTGAGCTGGGTGTGGAGAGCAAAGCAGCCCTGGGGGCAGGAGACCTCTCTCAAAAGGATTAAGGGTCTGTGCCCCACCCGTATTGGCCCCTCTGCGACTGTGCCTGTCTTAGGTTGTTCCTCCCTTGAGGAATCTTACCCGTCTCTGGCTAACCAGTCATCCTCCAGGGCCAAACACGGTGATATAAGGAAGGCTCTATGCACCACCCCTGTTGGCCCCTCTGCGGCTGTGCCTGTCTTAGGTTGTTCCTCCTCTGAGGAATCTTACCCGTCTTTGGCTAACCAGCCATCCCTCAGGACCAAACAGGGTGATATTAGTCTCCATGCCCCGCACCCTCAGCTCCTCCACTGCTCAAGCAGGACATTCTGAATCCCATTGCTCGGCCCACATACTTCAACATTTTCAATGTTTCAAAAAGGTTCCAGAATGTCTTCCCACACCTTATTCTTTTTTCCTAGAAATCCAAATTTTTTTTCTGCTTTTGCTATCATATTTCTTATGACTTACAGCAATGATTACCTAAGAACATTATCATCAGGGGCAGTGATACTTAATCGCAGTGTACTTTTTGTAGCCCATAAAGCATATCTAAGCATTCAGTGTGAAAGATGAGCAGGGGATCAACATGGGAAAAGACTGAAAAAAAAAAAAAAGAATATATTGTTATCATAGCTTAAATGGAAAAATGCATGCTTGCAAAGAATAGTCATTCATCCCTTGACACAAAGAATTTAAATGAATATGTTTCCTTCTTTTCTAAGATGAAACACTAGTTTATGAGTTACCTAATCCTTTAATCCAGGTTGAAATCCTTTAATCCTGCCTAGTATAGCCCAAAATGAGCGTTAAGGAAGGTATTTCGGATGCATTCATTATTGTACCAATGAGATTATACTCCGTGCCCAGGCTGATCATGTCTTCAATTGCATTTTAGACCTTCTTCTGATCTAGATAAACAAATTTAAAAAAATGTAAGCAACAAGCAGCTTCAGAATTAGCAGATAGCAATTGAAAGAGCTGAGAAAGTAAATTTTGTTTGCCATGATACTGAATGTATAACTTAAAGTATTGTTTACTTATAGATGTGTTTAGAATTTTTATAGTGTGTGTTGTTGGAAAAACTTGTTTATTACAACTGCAGATAATAATGGTGATAATAATAATAATAACAATAATAACCATACTTAAGAGTGAGAAGTAGAGCTGTAGTTTGAATGATTCCAAAAGGATATTGACTAGAAAATATCTAACTGGACAAAAGAATTAACTCTAAACATAATTGGTTTGAAAAGTGCTTCATAACTTTTGTGAATTTCATCATTCATAATTTTTACTGCTTTTGGTTTTATCTTTGACAAATGGGTATCAAGAAATACAGTTTTATGCTTGATTGAGAAAGTAAAATTATATGTTTTTGTATGTGAGTAGAGGAAAATGCATTATTAAATGGTAGTTACCTGGAAGGAGCTTCATATCTGTTGAGTGATTAACTATTTCATCCTGCTCACACTAAATCATAGGGCTGGCTGAATTCTTTCTATGATTCTAAATAATTTTTTGCAGTCATCCTAGAAAGAGAGTTCACCTTCAGTCTGAATTTTCAAATAATATTAGAGTTGCATTTGTCATTTTGCAATATTTCTCATTTATTACTCATTTATTCTTTAGAAGGCAGAAAAATAGGGGGGACAAAGGGACATTTGGAGAATAGAAAGCAGACAGTAAGCTGGTAGATTTAAATCCAACCATGTCAATAATCACATTAGATTTAAATGGTAAATACTCTTAAGAGAGATTGTCATATTGGAAAGATCTATATCTGATTATGCATTAAATACAAAAAACCTAATCAAATTTAAAGGCATAAAGTAAAAAGATGGAAAATATATACCATGTAAAAAGTAAGTAAAAGAAAATTAAAGTTAAAAAAAAAAGAAAATTGAGTACAGTAATTCCACATGAACTAGGTTTGAGAGCAAAAAAAAATATGGATAAGACCATCATAAAGTCATCAAAAGGACATAAATCCTAAGGATTTATGAACCCAATAACAGAGATTAAAAATATATCATCAAAAATTGATAGGATGGCAAAAAGAAATAGACAAATTCACCATTATAGTTGGAGACATCAACACTGTTCTTTCAATAGCTGAGAGAAAACGACACAAAATTGAGAATAAAGAGTTGAACAGTCTAACAACCTATTTGACCTAATTGATACACAGCAATGCAGAATGCATATTATTTTTAAGCCCACAAAGAATTTTCATCATAATACACCATGTTCTGAGCAATAAAACTACTCTTGACACATTTAAAATTACTCAAACTATGTAAAGTATGCTCTCCGATTGCAATATAATTAAATTCAAAATTAATAACAGAGGATATTTTGAAAATTTCCAAAGTAAAAGAAGTAAAAGATTCCTAAGCAAACCAACACCAAAGAAGAAAGAAAATATTAGAAAAATACCTTGTATAGAATGAGAATGAACACACAATAGGTCAAAATTGATGAGAGTTAGCTAAAGTAGGGCTAAAGTAGAGGGAAATTTATAGCACTAAATGCCTATAAAGCTCTCAAACTAATGACCTAGTCTTACACATAATAAAGCAAACAACAACAACAAAACAGAAATCAAGCCCAATTTTAGAGGAAAGAAAATTTTCTTAGAAGAAAGAAATAGTAAAGATGAATGCACAAATAATGATATAGAAAACAAAAACAACTGAAAAAAATCAGTGAAACAAAAACTGATTATTTGTGGAGATCAGTAAATTTAACCCACTTCTAGCCAAAGTTATAGGACCAAAAAAAAAAATTAGATATGGCAAAATTACCAGTATCAATATTGAGAGAGTGAATATCCCTATAAATCGGATAAAATAATAAGGGGGAAATCTGAATAACTTTGTGGTAGTTTTAAAATATATCCATAATTCTTTTTTAATTCCTTTTTAAAAAGTAGAGTCTTATTCCCCTGTCCTTCAGTCATAAGCTAGATTTAGTAATTTGTTTCTAACAAATGGCATGAAGTGGAAATGCTGTGCAAATGTGGAGGCTGGATCATGAAAGGCACTGTGGCGACCTCTTCTCTCACTGTTTCTTGCTCTGGGAGAAATTTTCATTGTATTATGAAGCTTAAGTACTTAAGCAGCTTATGGAGAGGCCCATGAGGTAAGGAACTAAGCTCTTTTGCCAAGAGTCATCAAGGAACTGAGGTCTTCTTCCAACAGCCATGTGAATGATCCATCTTGGAACTGGATACTCTGACTCATCAAGCCTTCAGCTGACTGCAACCAAATGAGAGACTTTGAGCCGGAATCATCCAGATAAGCTGCTTCTGAATTCCTGAACCAGAGGAGCTAGATATAATAAATGTTTGCTGTTTTAAGTATTAACACATTGAGGTAATTAATTACAGAGCAATAAAAAAGTAATAAAAACTTTATGCCAATTAATTTGAAAACTTAGGTTAAATGGAAAAATTCCATGAAAGAAGCAAAATACTCCTAAAGCTGAAAATTTTTTTCTTCCATCTTCAATGTTAAAATGGCTGCACAAAAATTCACCAATTTTGATGTCTTTTTTTAAATGCACACTTTTATGACAGCTGTCACATACAATCTAACAAAATTGTTTCTAATGAAGTTAAAGACAACTAAGTGCTACTAGAGCCATGTTATGGGGAAAAAAAAAATGAATATTTTGGCCAACCCAAGAAACTGTCTCGGTCTGCATCAGCATGATTGAATATATAGGATAATTCAAAGAATCTACAAAAAATCTCATGGTAAATAATAAATGAGTTTAGCAAGATTAGAGAATACAAACAAAATACAGAATCAATTGTATGTTTATATAATAGCAATGAACAATTTAAAATTGATTTTCAAAGTAATATTTATATAGTATCAGAAATATAAGATACAAAATATGTACAAGATCTGTAGGTTCAAAACTACAAAACTCTGATAGACAAAATCAAATATGACCAAAATAAGTGAAGAGATAAACCATTCATAGATTGGAAGACTCACTACTTATTGTCAAGATATAACATCTCACAGTGATGGATTCAACAAAATTCCATTCAAAGGCCTAGCAGGGTGTCTTGTACAAATCAAATTAATATGAAAATTTATATGGAAAACTAAGGAACTAGAAGCCAAAATGAATTTTTAAACAGAAGAAAAAAGTTGGAAGACGCTCACAACTTGATTTCAAAACTTACTATAAAACTATAGCAATCAAGAGAGTGTGGTCTTGGTGAAAGATAGAAAACAGATAAATGCAACAAAATAGTCTAGAAATGGATCTTGATTAATTGATTTTCACAAATGTGCAAAGGCAGTTGGATAGAGAAGGGCAGTCTTTTTAACAAATGGTGCAAAACAAAAGAATCTTAATTCAGTTCTTGAACTTACATCATACACAAAAACTAACTCAAAATGGTTTATAGACATACAAGACATAAATGTAAAACCACTTCTAAAAGAAAACATAGGTGAAGTTTTTGAATAGTTTTTTTGTTTTTGTTTTTGTTTTTTTTTTGGAGGGGAGTGGGTAGCCAGAAAGGAAACAAGAGGAAGTACATCCTTATATCATTATGGATTTTGGAGTTGTGAGCAGTAGAATCCCCAAATTCATCTCTAAAGTTATTTTTAAATGGTGGAGGATTCTAATCCGTATAAATATACCTATATATGTATATGCAGAGGTCTTCTGCCTGGAATCAATTTTGAGGGTTCAGATTTAGCGTGGGAAAAAAGCATATTACACATCCTTCAGTATAGGAGATGAGGGAGTGAGAGAAAATATTTTTTAAGAAGCATTTCTGTAAAATTAGAAATTACTTTTTTAAATCTATTTAAAGTTTGGCTTGGAGAATGCTATTTCTGCCTATATGGCCTTGTGTTGCAAAACCGAGCAGTGGCTGGGGTGCCTGTTGTGGTGTGTGTGTGCGCACAAGTATGATGGAAGCCAATCTGTCGTCATGTTAGTGAATGATTTGAAAACTGAATGTAATATTTGAGTAAGTTTTTTTTTCCAGTTTGAAATTTAGTCTATCTTTTTGACCTTACTAATTTTTCATTCCACAAGCTGTTAAACTCTGATTGTTCTTGGAGACATGACTTTTGATACTCAAGGAAGGAATGGGGGTTACTAGAAAAATTGAAATTTTGTGTTACATCCGAGTGGGTGGGTCAAATGGAGTTCAGAGGTTTAAGCTGCCCGCTCATTTTTCCTGCCCTAAAGTAGGAAATGATTTTTGTTGTTATTGTTACTTCCTTTGTTACTCTGTTCTTTGACTGCCCACCCCCAAATGCAGAATGACCAATCACCTACAGAATCGTATATTTCTAACTGCTTTGATCAGTCTAGTCAAATCATATAACTGTTCTAAATTTCTGACTTGAACATTAAAGTATTTTATTCTTCCGGTCATGTATTTAGAACTTTAGATTCCAGAATGGTAGGGCAGACTGGCCCTACAGTAATTCATTTGTGTTAGTGTTAAAGATGAAACATTGTAGCTGAGTCTTAAAGTATTAAGTAGTGTAGATGTAAAAAGAAATTTCTTTTTAAAGGCTTAATTTGGGGACAACTTTTTTCTGTTTAAACTGTATCACCTTCCTTCTTTCCCATCCCCCCCACCAAAAAAAATGCAGTTTGGAATTCACAGAAATAGAACCAGCAAGTCACAAAACTTTTGAGTTAAGGTTAGAAAGATAGTTAAAATTAACATAAAATTTCTCAGTGAATAAAGTTATAGCTCTCATATTAAATAAGCAAGTTTACATGCTGGTGTTTAGGAAATGGCTAAAAAACCATGTTGCATTAATCTGTTTTAAGTCATACTATTTTCCAATGTGTAAGGTGGGGTTTTGTTTTCTTTTGGGGATAGTTTGTGATAGTAATACTGTCCCTTATGTTAGTAAATTACATATGTACAAACTGAAACTGTAAATTGTGAACACTGGAAAGCACCATTGTGACACAGGGTAAACATCTTAGTAATATATAAGAATGAATGTAAATGGAGATTAAAGTTACATTACTGTGAAACTCATCTTCCAACTCTAAGTTACGCTTTGGAGATTTGTATTACTAGGTAGCTGTTCAGAGCTTTGAAAACACTGCACATTTCTGTACAAGCCAGAATTATCATTTCTTTGTAACTTATTATTCAGCTTGGCAATTGCTTTTGATTTGATGGGTTGATAACGATATATTTAAGCAGTTTGAAATTATTCATTTCTACACACTATTTTCTACTAAATGAAACATACAATAAAAGTACCCGTGCTGAAATTTGGGGGGAAGTTTAGATCCTTTAAAAAAAAGTATTAATAATCATTGACGACATCTATGATAAAAGTGCTATTTTGGTTTACTTAGATAATGCCGCAGCTGGTGGAAATGATAAACATTTAAAGTGTTAACACTCTGTGAGATTTAAGAGAATAAACATTTTATAAAAATCAAAAAAAAAAAGAAAACATAGGTGAAAATCTTTGTGATGTGGAAAAGACAACAATTTCCTGGATATAACACTAAATGCACATTCCAAAAATGAAAAATTATTCATAAATCGTACTTCCTCAAAATTAAGAATGTTTGCTCTTTGACAGTCACTGTTCCACTAAAATGCAAACAGTGATTGGAAATAAAAGTCACAGACTGGGAGAAAATATTAGCAAATCACCTGTCTAGCAAAGAAATTAACGCATCCTGGATATATAAAGAACTCTCAGAACTCAATGAGTACATAACAATTATTTCCTTTCAGCTAACCTCCTGTCAAATTTTCATTACTTTTCTGCCCTCACCTGTAGCTTATTGAGGTCCTTTAAGCCTTTTCTAAGAGTCTCCTTGCGGCATTTTCAGCTTCCATTCATCGTCCAATTTCAAAGCCAGTGTCACAATCTTAGGTGCTGTTACGTCAACTCCCTACTTCTAGGTACCCAAATTTATGCAGTTTGTCTATGGTTGCATAAGAATCCAACCCAAAACTTGGTGGCTTAAAACAACAATCATGTTTCACTCATGTGGCAGCGCAAATTAGTGCTGCCAACAGGGAACTACTTAGCTGGACTATGGACCAGTGGCTCTAATTCTTCATGTGGCCCTCTACAACTGTTGCCTGGGTTTCCTCACATCATGCAGACTATTACTAAAACTGACCATTTCAGAATAACAAGGAGAAAGTCTGCCCCACTTAGTATACCTCGTATTAGCTGTGACATCTACATTAATTAACAACCATTCTGAGCCCTAGATTGTCATTTAAAATATGGGTGATAATAATTCTATATTTGTTGCGAAGTTTTTGTGAGATAACATTGAAGGCACATAACTCAGTGTCTAACACATGCTAAACATTCAGTACTTGGTAGCTGATAACATTATCCACCTTGATATTATGACCACTACACTTGCTCTTTTCAGTTTTCCTCACTACTTTTCCTTCCTATGCTTGGATTTTCTGAAATGTTCTATTGTACTTTTAAAACTTTATATCTCTGCCTGGGAAATCTCATCCACTTACACACTTTCAGTTATTACTCAAATTCAGGTGACTTCCAAATACATATCTTGGGTTCAATTCCTTCTTTTAGATTTCAGAACCATACATTTACCTGCATTCTCAGACCTTACAATTGTATTTCCCAAAATAATTCTTAAGTTCAACATATTTAAAAAATGAACTCGAAATTGCTTCTTGCTCCCAATCATCCTTGTAGGCATGGTTTTCCTTTCTTTGTTAAAGTCACCAGCACCTACCCCAAGTTGCCTCTGCCAGAAACTTATTATTCATACTTAATAACATTATCTTGATTACTTCCTTTATTCTGTCACCAAGACCAATCAATTTTCCTTTCTAATATCTATCTTATTGATCTGCTATTTCCACTTCCACTGCTTTTCTTCTAACACTCATTTTTTGCTTGCAGTAGAGCAGTAGATGTTTAACTGGTCTCTGTCTCCAATTGGGCTCTGTTCCAGTCTTCCTATGTATACTAATGTTGGGGTACAAAATTTGCAAACCCAAAATGTCTCTTTGGCATGAAAATTAATTTAGGCTGATTATTTTTAAGAAACAGAGGTCTAAGGAAGTCTTTTTTTTTTTTTTACCTCCCCCTTAGCTGCATAAAGAATTTAAAATCAGGGCTTGCTCCTGGAATATGACTATTACCAGAGATACCTGAAAAGAATATGGGTCTAAGTGTGATGGAAGAAGCTTGCAAGGCCTGGAGATCAGGGTTTATTCTGTGTGCCATTGTAAGCTGCATGACCCAGCAAATATTTGCTTACCAAGTATTTGCTCTTTCATCTCCATGTGAATTGTTTTCTTTGCCTTTAAAGTCCCAAACCACTACTCTCAACATCCTCTTTTGTCTTTAGCTGAAGATGGTATTTAAGGTGAGGATTTCAGCCATTTTGACAAGTTACTCTGTTTTCCTGTGTCTCTCCCATGTTTACATGTTATTTAACTTTTGTTTGATGCTTTTCCTGCTAATCTGTCTCATGTTAATTGAATTCTTAGGCCAGCCACAAAAGCCTAAAAGAGTATAAGAAAATTTCTTCCTCCCTGACACTGATCAAGAGATCTCTTCCAATATAAACCTAATCATAACATACCCTTATTTAAAAAAGGTTTCCAGTGCTTCCCACAGATTTCAGAACTACTAGTTTAGCTTTGTACTCTTATTTCACATGCCTTATCTCATACCACTTTACTCCTCAACACTTGATCTAGCCTAAACAATGATTTACAGATTCTTTATTTGTATGATAGCATTTAACAGCAGCATGGCTCTTAACATTATATGGAATACACTCTTTTTACAAATTCAACACCCAATATGTGCACAAATAACTCCAATTCATCCTTAAAGACTGAACTTTTGTTTGCTCAGAGAAGTCTCCCTCTATCCTCAACTTTTATCACCAGGGTTCCTAATATAAGTGCTTCTACCCTATGATCCAGTAATCCTCCACATATAAATCTCTCATAACTTGGATTAAAATAATTGTCATGTTGAACTTACTTTTTTGACTCCAGATACTAGATATTAGATTGTTGAGGATTAAAACTATGTTTAAGTAGTTCTTAGACTCAATGTCAAGGATGATTCTGGCATTTCAAAATTGCCTAATAAATGTTTATGTGATAAAATAATAATCAAATTGTTAAACAAAAATTTAAAAGTTAATCATTAATATGGCATGCATGGCATCACATTTTCCCTTTTTTTTCAATTGAAATGCCTACTCACACAAAAGCTAACCCAATAATTTACTAGAAATGAAACGAATAAACAGTATGAAAATATAGCTACATATTTCATTGATGATGTATTTTTCCAAGTGTGTAATCCTAATTTATCACTCTCTAGAGAGAGCTTAGCTACATCTTTAAAGCTTCATCAAGGACTGGGAAATATCATTAATCCCAGTGTTTGCAAATGTCTGATATTTTCCCTAGTTCCTTCATCTTATCTTTTTAAAATTAAAGTTCCTGTTGAAATTACATATATTTAAACAAAAACTCAGAAAGCTCCAGTTCATTAATTTCCCCTAGATTTGACTCTTCCTTAGAGATTTAAAAACACTCCAGTGGAAAGACAGTCATGACTAAAAGTAGTGCACTGCCAGTTTAAATGAGAAATAAAAAATATGGTTTCACACCAGTGAAAAGAAGCCTGTCAGGCAAGATGATGCTGAAAGAGTATGAGAAATGGATAGAGGAGATAACAGCACAGCCTGTAGTTTCTAAAACATGATTTCTGCTACAACTATTGAGGCTGTTAATAACTATAGTTATGGGTATGAACATATTCACTAGAATTAAGGATTCTTAGTTCTAAAGCAAAAAGGCATCAATACACAAAGTGCCCTAACTATGAAAAACTGCAGCAATTCACACATCTTATACTCTTCCTTTAGAAACTGACAATAGTATAAACATCCTCTTTGCCCAAATAGTTTGTCCCAGTTAAGTATATGAGTAGCATAGACCTCCTGGATACCTTATTATAGCTTTGGAAGACTTAGAGCTATAAGTTAAAAAAAAAAAAGGAAGTCATAGTATTTTAGTTTTTACATCTTATTAACACCATGCTATTTCATTTTTACTTAATTTATTTTTCTTTTGTACTTCTAAAAGGAACTATGTTTTACTATGGGTTACTGGAAAGCAGATGCAAGGAAAAAGTGTATAGACTGCTAGCTTACAATGGATTGAAATTCCATAGAGCAGAAGTGAGGGCAAAGGGGATTGAAACAGGAAAGAAGAAAAGTCAAATCAAGGACCAGTTACTGGTATCAGTTGTGACTGCTTGTTCAATCTTGCATGGTCATTGTCTGAAAGGCCACAGACATGACTTTCTCCTTAGACAGATATTGGAATTTGGAGAAGAACTTAATCAGAGTTGAGCACAGCGGTCATGCAATGGATGTAGGAAGTGAAAGAGGTCCCCAAGACAGGAGACATGTGATGCTGAGATGATCTGATGTGGCATCATGTATATGATTCAAAGTCTCTAAGTTTTATTCAGATTCTTTTTTCTAGAACTGCTTCACTCTAGTAAGATTATGCTCCTTCTTTCTAATTACTGCTTTCAAGTTCATTGCTACTTATATACTCTATGACTCCAAAATTATAAAATGTAACATGGCTTATGTGATTACTTTAGCCCTCTCTGTGGATGATGTAGTATGTCCCCTGACAAATCAGAAGATTGCTTCCATTTTTAGGAATAGCTGAAATGATTAGAATTTCTGTACTACAGTCACTTCGCTCAAGGATTGGCTTTTCTCATTTAGAAAACTTTGGAAGAAGTAAGGATATTGCCCATTGTTTTCCTTTGTCTCTCATTCCATCAATAAAGACAAGTGAACGTCAAGGAGGGGTGGCCTGTTATTTTAGGTGTCAGGGAGTCTCAAGTTTTTAAAAGTTCTCCAAACGACGGGGAAAAAAATACCCATTTGTCCCTAATATAAAAAAGAGGGATGGAGTGGTGTTATTTCAACCTTGAGAGGATTACATGGAAGCCTAAATGTTGGCAGTTAATGGGAAAGAAGACACTTAGTGTCCTATACTCTGCTGGATTTGTGGCTGTTTCCTCTTTCAAAACTTGAGATTAAGTGGACATAGCACAGGATTTGACCTATTTATCATGTGTTCAGTGCAAACTGAAAAGTAGGAAGTCATTAAAAGTATAAAAAAATCTTATGTGCAATACATGAGAAGGAAAGATATTTGGCTCCCAGGGTCTTGTCTCTGGAGATATGTGGGCATGATATTTCTTTGAAAATACCATCTCTATTTTATCTTTTCTGGTGGTATATCCTCTACCTTCATACATTACTTTAGCTATCTCTGTCACTGTCTACAAATTATTTTGTCAGTCTTTCTCTTAAGGTCAGCTGAATTTTAAGATCAATGAACTTACTTGCCAATTTGACAGGGCTATCAGTTGTTCCAGCAATTAATTAAGCCTTACAAATTATTTTAACCCACAACTAGCAGTCTCTACACCGCTTAATTGCCACTCAATCACACAGTTAAATTTGCCTGAAATTAACACTGTGTTCCACAAGGGAGATGATTTCAACCAGTCTGTCCAGTTGCTAATTTTCTGAAAATTTCTTTAGGCATAGCTTTGAAAAAAATATTAAAGCTTCAACATAGGAATCTTCCTTTTCTGAGAGCATTTGAAAATGCTTTTTTCTCCTTCAAAGCCTAATTTGAGGTCAAACAGAAAGTGTTCATGTGAAAGCATTTTTCTGTCTTTGTAATATGTAGCACTAATTTAGAGGAGATAGACCAGCTGGAGAATAGGATACAGAAGGAAACGGTAAAAAAGACAAAGGTATGCAAACATTTTCCCTTATCTGGTTCACTGACTTTGTCTTGTTAAATGATAGCCAAGAAAGAGAAACTGGTGATGTGAACAACTTCGCAGCTGATCTTCACACTTAAATATCATTCACCATGACAAGCCGACTTGGAAACTAACAACCTATCCACCTGCAAAAATATATTTAGATCTGCTCAGTGCTAGCTAGCATTCTTCACTGGGATGGCTCTAGCAGACACATCGCCTTTGTGATCATGTGGCAAAATAGCAGTATTAGAGTTTTTTGAATCACTATTTCTGCCTGGATTTTTAGTCCAAGCTGCATAATGTATGCAATATGTGATCTGCCTTTGAGATACCTATTTAAAAATGACACGTTTCCTTTTCTAAGCACATAAATGTACGTTAATCAGTTCCCAGCAGGAGAACTATCTCCTCGTTCTTTGCTCATGTGAAAGAGTGGGTTGTCATGAGAGAGAGGAATTATAGAGAAAAATCATCTTCCTTATAAAATTGGAGACTAAATTTCCAGAGGCTAGGAGCTTGTGAAGGGAATCTACTAGTAAGTGCCTATAGATTTCTGTCACTATGCTAGCTGCTTTATATACATATTCCCCATCCTTCACAACAACTTTAGCATGTACCCACTATTTCTTTTTGATGACAAAGCTGAGGCTCAGAAAAGTTATGCAATTTTGCAAGCTTGTACAATTGTTAAGTGGAATCATCTCTTCACCATCTTCGCCCATTTGTCACACTTCTAATCAGGTCATGTGATCACATCACATCCCTGCCTAAAATCCTTGTATTATTCTCCATTACTAAATCATAAAGTCTAAACAAGATTCATTTTTTACCTACTTTTCCAGCATCATCCATCAACTTTGTGCTCTCTGTACTGAGTTACATCAATAGTTAATTACTTGGGATCCCAGTAAAAAATTCTGATCCCTGTTTACTCCTAGCTTTGGCATATCCTTCATGTCTTGCCTGAGAGATCTAGAACTTACCTCCCTTCCAACCCAACAGACTTGTATTGCTCTTAATTCCTCATACCCCTCAAAGTTCAAATGAGGCTTTATTTCCTTTGTGAGTCTTTCCAGGACCCGACCTTGGTCAGATTCTTTCCTGATTGTTTCCTTAGCCATTTGTGCTTGCATCTTACTTTGTGGGTTTATTGATGTGTCTGCCACACATTGGACCTTGGCTCTTTGGAAGAGAAATATGAGTTTTAGCTCTAGAACTGGCACATTACTTGCCACTTCATAAGCACTCCGTAAAATTTGATGAAACGAATTGGATCAGGCTGAAGGTAGTGTCAAAGTTAAAGACAGCTCAAGAATTCTAGGTTTAGAAGAAAAATAGTTTTTCTTATTTGATGATAATTTCTATGTAAGAGAAATTATCATCAAATAAGGGTATTACTTAAAATAATGGAGTGGGGGAAAATCTTGTAAAACTAACTTGATTTTATAAGAAGCTTCGAGGAAGGGAAGATTTCTCAGTTATCCTAGATTAGGTTTCCATTATGCAACATTTACTCACTTTTAAATGATAAGATTTGCATTTTTTTAATTAATTATTTTGTCCTCAGGATAAATATGTAGACCAAATCATGCCTAGCCTGGCAATCTGCTAATAAGCATTGGTGAATTTTTATGTATGTGGAATGGGTGGGGGGAGAGAAAAGTGGGTAGAGAAGAATGATGTGAATTTTGTCAAATGTATGTTAATAAATTAGTTCATAATTAGAATGTCTTAGTAAATCCTCTTTTATAGTGTGGGATTTATTGCTTAAATTTAAAAAATCAACCAGATTCCAGTGATTTTTTTTAAAATAAAGATTTGAGAGTTCTCTTCTTTTTTTTGTTTTTAATACCTTCCTTTATCTTAGAAGAAACAAAGTTTTTTACCTGTGTATTACTGGACTTTGGGTTTGCCCAATGCATTTGAGAATTTCAGCAGAAAATATTCATTCTTTTGGACTATATTTTAGCTGATTTAGAAGTTTATAAGGAATTATAATGGTTTCTGTGTATACTTTTCACCCCTCCTGATTCCCCTTATGAGAATTATGAAAAGAACTCACCCATTTTCTCAATTAAATCTTACTGCATTGACATTAAAGCAACCCTATGTTTTTTTCCTAATATCCAATTGTCGTTTTCCAAATTTCTTATCATAGTGTACTTAAAAGCTACTTGTTTATACTCATGTAAACCAATAATGACATCATGCTAGAGGGTTGCTCTGATTGCTGGAGTTCATTCATGTGAAGGTTGGTAACCTTATAAGAAAATAAATCACCCTGAATGAGAGAAATATGGTTTGAAGAGAATGGGCCACAGTTAGTGTTTCTGAGAGAAAAGCTTGTTATATGCTTCTCAAATTGTATTTTACCCAACCACTTGGAACACCAGTTCTTGGGCAAAAAGATTGCACACATGAGCTTGGTTAAAAAGCTGTTTCTGCTCTCCTCTGTGTAGAACCTGCAGAGTTCAATGTTAAAGGAAAATCTGATTCAGATAATTTATTATCTTTGTAATCAATATTTTGGCTGACACTTCACCCCATCTCTGCTCTAAGTAAAACAGAATATATCCAGAGCAGTAACCTGGATTTTTTAAATATGGATTTGGGGGAAAATGCATCTTTTAAAACTCCATTAAAAAACAATATTTTAATAAATAAGCATAATATAGAAAAGCATGACTTTCATTTACATAATAGCAAAGTTGAAATTTAGCCCCAAATATTTAAAATAAAACACATTAAGTGTACTTAAAATAATATTTTAGATATAATGTTAATTCTTTAAACAGACCAATATTAAGTGGCCTTAGTGTTTATTGTATTGTTGTTTTTTTTTTCAAGGAACAGAATATCAGAAATCATATTATAAACACAATAAGGACTGGAAGAGTTTCAAGATGCATTCCCCAACATTCAGTCCCTCTCTCTCTCTCTCTCTCCCCCCTACACACACACACTCACACACACATGCATACTTATTTTTCATTAGGCAGAACTATTATTCAGCCAACATTTTGGAATATAATGTAGGTCATATTTAAACGTACGCCCTTTCTGCTCTGTTCTACAACCTCTTTTTGGAAACCTATTCCAGTGTTTAAAAACCATTGCCCTTCAGGGAAATCCTCCTTATGGTTAATTTAAATCACTCATGCTGTAATCTAGAGCCATTTACGGTTTTGTCCTCAGTCCTCCTCAGAAGGAGAACTAATGAGAAGATTATCACTGAAGTATCCCCCATGCACCTTCTGTTCTTTTTTCCCTTTGTACGTGAGTGACTAGTATGAAGTTCTCACAACCAACTGAACTCAGGCATTTACTAAATGCAGTTAGAAATTTAAAAAAATGAGGTCCTAGGTAGGAGTTTAGAGGAAGAAAGAGATATTTTTAAGTTAGACCTTGTCATTCAGGGGCTAAAAATAAAAACTCAGCTTCCATAGGTTTGTAATAATTTTTCTTTATGTTGGAAACCCCCTTCACCAAAATCACGCATTCCCTGTTCGGTATAGAAGCCTTAAATTGTTCAGTCTGTTTCTAGCTCCTATGGATTCTTCCACGTCTTTTTTTGGTTTTGTTTTTAATTTTTTTTAATACTTCTTTTTTAATGCTTCTTTTAATGAGTATAACATTAATTTGTACCCAACATTTTGATCTGTTATATTAATGTGCCAAAAATAAATAATTTTTAGCATGCACAGATATGTGATATATTGGATATTGCTTAATGAAGGTGATCAGTTATATTATGTATAAGTTACTTTCTGCTACCTATAGGTCAACAGGATTATTTTTTAAAGGCTATTTCTTTTTATAGATTAGCTTTTAAGAGTTTAGTTTGTCAGGATAAGTAGGCTTTATTTATTGTGCAAACTTTCTGGGAGGTACTATGCTTGTAAATATGAAAATAAATGCATTTTCCAAACCACATTTAGGATTCACACTAATATAGTTTAATAACACAGTCTCATTAAATATAAAGCATGAAAAGAAATCCAGTGTGACTCCTGTCATCTGACTCTGTCCATCCCTGCAACTAAAAACATAAAAGCAAACTGCATTTATGCCACAGTTTGAGTGCCACTGGGAAGCAGACTCTGAGGCAGATTTCAGTGTTCAAGATGTTCTGCAGAAGGAGGGCCCTTGGAATCACCACCATGCAAAAGAAAAGAAGGAAACAGGATTGGACCAGCTGCCGCAGCCTACCCCGTGGGAAACTTTGAGCTAACACGGCCGTCAGAGACCTTCTGTGCTGGGCTGAAATGATTGGGATTTTGTACTTTCTTTTCATCGGTCATCTGATATAGGCTATCCCTGGAAGAGCAAACTTCATGTGTGGTGAATTTCTGTTACCGAAGCAATTCCTGGAGGAGATGACAGCTGAAAGCTACCCCTTAACAGCTCTCCTAGAAGCTATGGCATCAAGTCCTACCTTGAAGGAGAAACTGGGTAATGCATATCTAAGTACACCACCATTTATGTAGTCATGGGCCAGACATCGTTCTGCTCTTTATATAAATTAACTCATATGAAACCATAACCATATGAGAAAAATCACAGGTATGATACACATTTTGCTGATATTGAACTTGAGAATCATGGAATTAAGTGACTTGCCCCAAATCATACAACTATTAAGTGGTAGAGCTCGTGGATTCAAGCACTCTGATTCCAGAGTCTACTATGTAATGTTGTGCTATACTGCCTCTTAGTGCCACTAACTCAGAGGTTACCAAGGACCTCCTAATTGCCAAAATTCAAGTTTCCAAGTTTTCCATTTATTCTTTATGTTGTTTACCTTTATGAATTGCCTGGAATGGTTTGATTTGCTTTATATCTTAAAACTCTTTACAATGTTAATTCATATGTCCTTATGCTGATTTTCATACCTACTTTTCTGATATTCTTCTGATGACTCCTCTTCATCTGTGTACTCCCTCATCTCTATACTCCTTGTAGTGTTCATTTCTCAGCTTTCTTCTCTTCTCACACTACATGCTCTACTTCAAGCATATTTCACTCATACTGCCATCAATTCTTATTATATTATAAAAGACCCAAGCATCAGGGTATGTTAGGAATGAATGTGATGGGAGAAGAGATGATAAGAGCTGGAATTGCTCCCTACAAGGCCTGATGGGAAAAAAAAAAAAAAATCTAGGTAGCAGTTTCAAACCCTGGCCCCTGGAAATGGTCAGGAATTAATATCCAAAGAGCACCTGTTACAAGGAATGAGGGTAAAATATGATCTAGGAATAATGGAAACAATAGCATAATAGGATACTAGCATGGTAAATCCTTCACCCTAAAATCACCTATTTGGCGTGTATCATAACTGACTGTTAGGAGTCAAAAACCAGAAACAGAGTCTAAAAGTGGAAGAAAGGGATTTTGTAGGAACTATTTGAATTCCAAGAAGAAAAAAACAATAAGGTTAGGATAACATTCCACAATTGAATATTAGCCTGCTCTTTCAACATGAACACATGTTGAAGTTCATTTGTATTTGAAATTGGGTGGGGGGGGGGTTCCTTCAGAAACTTAAGTTCTGTACTGTTCATTTGTAAAAGGAAAATTTGATTGTTTTCTTAAGCATCATTAGTGATATTTTAATATATCCAGCATCATATGTAAAAATATATTAAGACGTATGCTTGTAATCTCCTAACCAGTGGTTTTAGAAATAAAAAGTTCACATGTTATGAAGATGATTTAAATATTCCTAATAGTAAACAAAATACCATAAACATTTAGACTTCATTCTTTTAATGCTATAGATATGCTTGGCATATATAAGCATTGTATGTATTTCTAACTTAAAGTGTACTTGAACTCAAACACTAAATTAATTCTTCCTTAGGCTTTATAGTGCTTTGTTTATTACATCATCCATACCAATACTGGAAAAAGTTTTAGTGTGTACATTATTTTTTTCATTATCTATTATAGGTTGACAAATTTGTTTTTCAGAAATTTGGATGACCTTCTTAAATCAACAAGTTCAGAGTGACAATTTTCAGATTGTTAAAATATTAATGTGAACAAACATTCTGATATATAAAACATTTGGCAATATACTCCTTTTCCTTCTTTGACACTGTATCTCTAACAAATATGCTCATTAAGGTTAGGAATCAGTTTTATAAAATATCACTAAGACATAGAAAAAAATAACTATGATAGCAAAAGTTCTGAAAGTTACTTGTTCTACTGCCCAAGGGAAAGTGCCTAAACCTGAGCCATCCATGTCAACAGGGAAATATAATGTTCTCATTGCTTAAAAAATCATGGACTTGTTCATGTAGTTAGGGAGTGATGAATGGAGAAGGATGATTTGGCAAGAATGGAAGGAGAATGGATGCTGGGCAGCAAAGAGCAGATGTCACTGTAGTGAATTTGTATGTATTAGGTATATGACTTAGAAATATCCGGCATTACATAAATAATAATCCAATATTATAGTTAATGATGTTACACAGGAAAATAACATTACATTTTATACTTAATACACTAAAGTTTGTTTCATTGTTGTCTCGGTAAACAAGCCATGAATTCATTTCTTCCATCTATAACCAAGCAAAAACACTGACAAAAAATATTATTTTTTAGGCTAAAAGATGATTTAACACTTGAAACTAAGCCAAGTACTCCTGAATCACCTGGAAAACTCACAGGCATTTCAAAGGAGAGAAACATTTCTCAGTCCATGATTTATCTCTGTTTCCCTCATTACTTTAAGATTCTATGGTAGAATTGCCTGTGTTGTCAAAATTTCAATTCTATAGAAGTGGTGAGTTGTCAGTTTTAAAGTGGAAACGTATTGTTATAGCTATTCATTGTTACCATGTATATAGTCTGAAACAAGTTAATATATTCAATATTTCATTTGTTTCTTTTTTTTTTAGCAAATACTTATTTACCATCCCTGTTTTCTAAGCAACTTTCACGATACAAAGATGAATGAGACAAAGTGAATGGCGTGAATAGAAATACGAGTTTTAGATAGCAGATGGTGTGTCTGAGGAACTGTGTCAGATGTGCTGAGAGTAAGAGGAGATGATATTGGGTTCAGATTTTGAAGGACCTCTCATGTCATGCTAAGGAGTTTAGTACGAAACAGGGTGAAGGTTTAATGAAGATTTTTAAGTTGTGGAATAGCATGACTAAATCTGTATTTATAAAGACATTTCCACAGGAATTGATTAGAGAGAGGGAAAACTGGAAAAAGGAATTGAAAACCCATTATGTACCAGGACCTAGGGATATAAATATTGATAAATTGTGATTTCAGCCCTAAAGGAATTTAGGGTGGTGAGGAAAACACACTTATAAAAATGCTAATTTAACAGTCTTTATGAAAAGAATACACTGAAGGATGTGTGCCTAACTGCCTGATTGTGTGCATGTCACAGGTGCTAGTGGGGAGGGGAGATTTGTGAAGGTGGAGGGTAGTCAGGGCAGATACCCAGAAGTGATTCATAAATTGGACCTTGAAAGAACAGATAGACGATTCAAAATAGAATAAGAATTGGGATTAAGATCTTTCCTAGCAGAGGTAGTAGCATATATACAAGCAACTAGGCTTGAGAAAGGATAGCACACTTGGAAATATCAAATATACAGGCATTGCTGAAACAAAGTTGTGGAGAAAACAGTGGGGGATTATGCTAGAAAAGTCAACACGGACTAGACCAGAAAATGTTGCTATCCTATTGAGGTGTTTTTATTTTTGTTTTGTTTTTACTTTTGTCATCAGGATCATTATCTTTTCTTTTTTTATTGTAAAAAGGCTTTATCAAGCATATATATTTTTAATAAAATTGTATATTATAAACATATATTACATAAACTTTATATATATATAATCAATTACCTTCCTCGGATAGAAAATAACTGGCTTTTAATGCCTAAAAGACTGCTATGCTATTTTTTAAATAAATATTCTAAAGTGGTATAGCTATAGTGGTGGGTAGGCTATACAGAATTATAGCAAAGTGAATTGGGCAGCCTTAAGAGCTGTTAAAATCCATAGGTAGACAGCTACGTGATATAGATGTTCTGGATAGGATTCTGTCAAGTGATTGGATTTAAATAACTTTTATGTCTTCTAAGCCCATGGTTTTAATATTATATAATGCTATGAATTATTGTCTTCATTGCTATATTGATTTGACAATATCTGGAGCAAACTTTCTGAGTCAGAAAGCCCTGAAATTGTGGTGAGGAATACTGTTGTGGGTTAGAGGAAAAGGGAAGAGGAGTATAATATAGAGAATATAAATAATTTAGTAGAGAAGTATAATGTGAGTTGGTCTTGACCAATTAATAAAAGGAGTCAAGAAACTGCTAGAAGCCATATTCCTTTACAAACAGAAGGTGAATTTCATCTTCAGAAGCAAGCACAAGTGGGAACCATTGACACTATTCCTTTTAAAAGGTTAAAAAGCAGATAAAAAACACAAAAACCTTACCTAGATCAAATCTAGCAGATATGCTCACAGAGCCAGTCTCTACAATCTATTCCTTTAGCCATTCAGCTGTATGTTCTTGGGGAAAGGTTACATAGGACTTTTTCTTTAGAAAACAAGTTACTTAGTTGAAGAAAAATTCTTGCCAGAATTAAATCCCCAAAGAAACTTTCCACCTGGGATCTTATGTAAGAAATATAGTTCTCCATGTTCCTTACAACAGCTTTGTGGTGAATGACAAACTCATTTCCACATGGCTATTTCTTATAATAGCTTTTAACAAAAGCAGAGGATGTAACATTAGAAAGGACCTCAGAGAAGGTGATGCTGTGTGGAACTAACCACTTTTTTCTAAGTACACAATATTCTGCTAGTCTGCCTCAATCTAAGGGAAGAATTTAGAGTTGAATTGCTGGTCTCTTTGAATATCTTCTTTAAAGATCACAGTTTCAGTTACACTTTTGATATATAGCATGACAGTCCATTCAAGACTATACTGTGAATTTTCCAAGTGTTGTGTTCTGTGTTGTTGAAGGAAGACTTATTTGTACTTTTTATAAAACAAAAATTGGAAATGGGGCCAAAGTTGTACTATATGACAAATTTTTTTGGTAAATATATTTGTCTTTTTCTGACAGAAATGAGCAAGAGGTTAGTTTCATGAACGTCATTTTATATATAACAGAAATGGAAATAATCTACCCACTATAGAAAGGGTAAAGTGGTGATAGTTTTAAAGAAAGATTATAATGAGTATATCTTACCAGACATTTTAATTTATCATAATTATGTTTAGCTCATTTCTCCTAGAGATAGTTGCCAATAGTTACTCGCCTTAACCTAGACTGATTTAATCTAGTTGCACTCACTCTTACTTTTACATCTGCAGTCTTCTAGAATGGTTTCTGCTCTTGCTGGCTTTGGCTCTGGCTCTGCCTCCCCTATTTCCTGTTCTTTGCCACGTTAAGATATGGCAACCAAGCCATTAACTTAATTACGCTATTTATCTCAAAGTGAGTTCATCAAGTCTGGAAAGGTGTTGACTGGAAGTGATCTTAGAAGCAAGATTATGACACCCATTTACCTTCTAGTTTTAATCTTAGTGTCTGTATATTCATTCAACATCAAATGAAGTTTAATAAATATTCATTAAAAATATTACAGCCTCATCTTTCTAAAGCTTAAAACAAAAAGAAAACTAAATAAACCTTATAAAATATTATGCTTGTATCACTGAGAGCAGATTTGTTAGTGGTTGAATATAAAAACTCCCTATTTCCCCTGCCTACCTTGAGTTCTTTGGGCATTTGCCTATTTTCTCTCACACCTGACCCTTTCCTTCCACCCTTAGCTTTTTAAAACAGATATGAAAATTTCTGTAAAAAAGACAAAGGCAATACTGAGAAATTTTTTTTATACAAAATATTTCAAAGGAAAATGTATTTTGAATGTTGTTTTGTAAAACAATTTTAATGGGAAAATTGACCAAAAGCAGTTGTTTTGTTGTAGTGGTGGTTTATTTCTTTAATTTCCCATACAATGTAATCACAGTAAGTTAAAATAGTTGTTTTATTTATTTTATTTTTTACTAGAACTTGAGAAGGTATAATAATAATCTCATACTATGACCATTTCCAGCTGACACCTTTTATATGAGTTCTCCGTGCATTCTCATTGTGAAGGGAGGGGTTTTCTGAACAAAGCACTTATTCTACCCCACAATTACCTTCTTCAATTTATCACAGAGAGATTGCTTTTATTCAGTAGGTAATATTTGAAAGGCTAGTCTTTGCCCCTTTTTCTTCCATTGAGCTCTCCATAATGATTACAGAATGTGAGCTAGTTCTGTTTTTCTATCAACATTTTATCACTTAGTGCCTGTGAAAACAATTCCTACTCTACAAAGCACACTCAAGGTCTGATATGTTTTGCACTAAAGTATTTCTAAATATCACGCAGCTAGGCATACAAGGGCACGTGGTTATCAAATACTGCTATTCTCTGCCTAGCCCACAATGTAAGGAACAAACTAACATTTACAGAAATGGGCATAAGAATAGATCCTCAATAACTATTTCTAAAATGCATTAACTTTCTATTGTTCCTCTCTAAGGTTTTTTCCCTCTCATTCTAAATATATAGCTTGGTAACATGGACCACATAGAAATTGTTCTGAACTTGAGATTGTGTTGAGCAGTACTGGTGTAGTACGCTAGAAACAAAATTAGTATCTTTCATACATATTGTCCTTTGTGGTTACAAAGCACTTTTAGTTATGGTATCACATTTGATTTTGTAATAACCCAACTTACAAAGTGTTTTAAACAACACATCTCCTATTCTCAGGCATATAGTAAGTAGAGGTAAGGGTGAGGTAGGGACAGCAAGGGTTTAGGAAAAAGTGGAAGTATAGGGCCTGGGTCCTGTATGTAGATTTTGAGTAAGATCCTCTAGTTTCTCTTGTGGATTTTTAAACAAGCTCTAAATCAATGACCCACAGTAGTAGATCTCAAAATATGGCCCCCACATTGGCCTCACTTCACAGGTTGGGAGTTATTGGAAATGCAAATCTGTAGGCTCCATCCAAATGTACTGACTCAGAGAGCCTGAGGCTGTGTGATAATCTGTGTTTTAATGAGCACTGCAGGAGACTCTCACACATGCCAGAGTTTGAGAACCACTGGTCTACAGTCCTGGTTCTCAAAATTTTGTGGGGACCGGAGCACCTGTTTTATTGCCTGGGCTTCTTCCAAGCCCACCGAATCAGCGTCTCATAAAAGAGGGAGAGATTTTTCCAGATGAGTATTTTGAAATTTCTTCAAGTAAATCTAATGCACGTCAAAGTTTGAAAACCACTAATACGGTCTAATTTCTAAAGTTTGTTCACAATGAACTACAATTTTTGCTTTTTATGGCTTCTGATATTTCTGCCTCCCTTTCCCTCATCCCTACATTTTAAACTCCATTACAACACCCTTAACTCCACAACATCCCCCAATATCCACGCAATCTAAATCCACTGTAACTTTAAACAACTGGTGCTCTGGCAATCTGTGTTCATCTTTCCCAACCTAGAAGAGACAATATCCCCCAAAAGACTTGAAATAAAATCCCTTCACATATTGTCTCATTGCACTTATCTTTTGTTATATCATTTATCTATTGTCTTAATCTGTATTGTTAAATGTCTTTCTCTACAATTAGTCTGAGTCCCTTGAAAACATGGACTTTTTAGCTTTCTATTACCCATATAAATTCAAGACTCCCTGATTAAGATTATAAATGAAAATAGTAATAGCAGATATGTATATAGGTCCCAGACACAGTTTTAAGTGCTTTAAAATATGTTTAAAATAATTTTAAGGTGTAGATACTATAATAATCTAGTTTCATGATGAAGACATGGAGCTTAAGAAACTTACCCAGGGTCACACATGGCAAAGCCAAGATTCAAACCCAGGCAGTCTGTGTCCAGACACGCTCTTCACCATTATTACAATTATGCCTAAAACACACAGGTTTTACCTCTCCTCTCAGAGCATTCCCTGGGAGGTCCTACAGGGTATCTCAGAGTCTATTCATTTTCTTTCTCTCTGACCTCAGAGTTTTTGTTTGCAGGAGGTTATACAGCACTGCAAAGGCAGCTTTGCCCTCTGTGAGGTTCCCACTACCCTACCACACTGCCCAGCTCGACAAGGGCCACCGCTCCTTATTCTTCCCATGGTTTTCTGGGTTTTGTTTTATCCAGAGCCTCAAATATCTTTCAGGGAAATAATTAATGCAGCTTCTATGGATGAACTCTTTCTGCAAAAGCGATCAAAATCAGTCTGCCATGCAGAGCACAGACACAAATTCTACACTACCTTCTCTATTTAAAAAAGAAATTGTGGTAAAAAACACATAGCATTCAATTTACCATCTTGACCATTTTAAGTGTAGAGCTCAGTAGTGTTAAGTATATTTACATTGTTGTGCAACAGGTGTCTAGAATTTTTCATCTTGCAAAACTCAAATTCTATACTCAAACATTAATCATCCCTCCCCACCAGTCTTTGGAAACCACTTTTCTACTTTGTTTCTCTGATTTTGACTACTTAGATATGAGGATAAGTGAGATCATACAGCATTTGTCCTTTGTCCTTGAGTTGCAGCAATATTATAGCACTTGACCTTATTTTCTTCTTCTTAAAGGCTGCCTAATACTCCATTGTATATATGTACCACATTTTCTTTATCCATTCATCTGTTGATGGCCATTTGGGTTCATTCTCCATTATTGTTTTTGTTTGTTTGTTTGTTTGTTTGTTTGTTTTTGATTTTTTTTAGCTCCTTATTGGAGTATAATTGCTTTATACTGTTGTGCCAGTTTTTGCCATACAACAAGTGAATCAGCTGTATTTACGCATATATCCTCATATCCCCTCCTTCCCATGACTCCCTCCCACCCTCCCTATCCCAGCACTCTAGGTTGTTACCAAGCATCAAGATGATCTTCCTGTTTTGTGCAGCAGCTTCTCACTAGCCATTTCTTTTACATTTGGTAGTGTATATAACTCAATGCTACTCTCTCACTTTGTCCCAGCTTCCCCTTTGCCCCTGCCCCATCCCGCATGTCCTCAAGTCTGTTCTCTACATCTGCATCTTTATTCTTGCCCTGCCACTGGGTTCACCAGTACCATTTTTTTAGATTCTGTATACATGTGTTAGCATACGGTATTTGTTTTTCTCTTTCTGGCTTACTTCACTCTGTGTGACAGACTCTAGGTCTAGCCACCTCATTATATATAGCTCCATTTCATTCCTTTTATTTTTTTTATTTTTTTGGGGGTACACCAAGTTCAGTCATCTGTTTTTATACACATATCCCTGTACATTTCATTCCTTTTTATGGCTAAGTAATAGTCCATTGTATACATGTGCCTCATCTTCTTTATCCATTCATCTGTTGATGGGCATTTAGGTTGCTTCCATGTCCTGGCTATTTTAAATAGTGCTGCAATGAACATTGTAGTACATGTTTCTTTTTGGATTATGGTTTTCTCAGGGTATATGCCCAATAGTGCATATATATGACAAACCAACAGCCAACATCATTCTAATGGTGAAAAAAATGAAAGCATTCCCTCTAACAACAGGAACAAGACAAGGGTGCCCACTCTCACCACTATTATTCAACATAGTTTTGAAAGTGTTAGCCACAGCAATCAGAGAAGAAAAAGAAATAAAAGGAATCCAAATTGGAAAAGAAGAAGTAAAATTGTCACTCTTTGCAGATGACATGATATTATACATGGAAAACCCTAAAGATGCTGCCAGAAAACTGCTAGTGCTAATCGATGAATTTTGTAAAGTAGCAGGATACAAAATTAATGCACAGAAATCTCTTGCATTCCTATACGCTAACAACAAAAAATCAGAAAGAGAAATTAAGGAAACTATCCCATTTACAATTACAACAAAAAGAATAAAATACCTAGGAATAAACCTGCCCAAGGAGGCAAAACACCTGTATGCAGAAAACTATAAGACACTGATGAAAGAAATCAAAGAGAATACAACAGATGAAGGGACATACCATGTTCTTGGATTGGAAGAATCAACATTGTGAAATATTACCCAAAGCAATCTCCATTGTTTTTAACAACCTGCACAAAACTCCTCCGTACTTCTTCAATCAAATTCATGTTCAATCAAAAATCTATGCTACAAACCCTCTAGATTGAAATAGCCATATTTCCAATTTTTTTTTTATTTCATCTGAGTCTACTTGCTTCCTTTATCTATTCTCTTGCCTAGAGGTTGGCACACAGTAGTCACCACATAATTACTTCTATTTTTTGAGTCAGTGTTCAAGGTTAGATTGTTCAAAATGGTTCCAAATAAAAGATGACCTAACACCTATTTCAGTATTTACCATGCCACTTGATTTTAAGCTTCTGCTGGCAAGCGATATCTTCCTTATTGTATTCAATCAATTATATATGCTCCTTTTTTTTTTTTTTTTTGCAAAATGCTTTTCTAGATATTAGCATCAGAAATATCAGATTTTGGACTGAGATAATACTGACATCTGATGCATTTTTTCTCTCTCAAATCCATCCACCACATTGTAGCTGGTGTTACATTTAAATTTCTAATACAACCATGTTTCTCCTGTGCTTAAAAGTATTTGATACCTCTCTGTCCAAAATCTAAACCATACATGTATGCAAGGACACTTGAGATCTGGTCTTCCTTTAACTACTAGCAGTCCACGAGTCAGGCTTTGCTGTATTATTGTGTACTTGACTGCATGTGGAGGCCTTCATACTGACCACGCTCTTTCATGCTCTTGATCTCTTGCTTTGTCTTGGCTCCTCATAGAATTCCTTCCCTCACTCATACTTTTACCTAAACTCTACTCATTCTTCAGGGATGCAAGCCTCCTTTGCCAGCAGAACCAACCATATCTCCCCTTGTCTGAAAAAAATAATCAATAAAATGTGATTTAATTGCATTTAGGTGAGTACTCACCCTCCCTAAGACCTAACCTTACCAGCTTTCATAGTTTCTAGATCCATTAGTTAGACTCAAATATTAACAGAACACAAGAGAGCAAATACTCACCATGGCAGGATGAGTACACACCACGATGTGAACTGGGATGAGGTATTATACTCAACAAAAGAATTCCAATATTTTTATAATTATTATCTATTTAATATCTGTAGAAACCCAGGGAATATGTTGAAAATGGGTTGTAAAGCTATTTTACTAGGGAAAGAGGAAAATCCTTGTGAATTGAGCCAAATTAACTGTTATGGAGGAATGGCCCAGAGATTCTGCATTTCATACATATTAGTTTGAGCAGCTAAACTGGGAGTGTCTGTGTTGTTTGCTCTGTTGTTTGACTGAAAACAGTGCCCAATGGTGATCTGCATAAAGAGAAGTTGCAATGCTAGAACTTTCTTGGTACACTGTAAAGTGCAAAATAAAGTGGCTCAAAAAGTCAAAAAGAAGAAATGGATTTTTTATGTCAAACTGCTCACCCCCACATACTCCAAAAAGTTCTGTGGACTGGCTCTTTTTTTGATACCACAGCACCAAGGTCATTGCCCTAATATGAAAATTAGATTTTTCTCTTTGTTTTTTTCTACTGAACTATAAATTCACCAAAGGACTACAATTATTCAGCCAATTTATTTCAAATGCCTACTAACCCAAATTACATTTTTAATTGTAGTGAAGGATCAGAGTTTTCTTTATTTTGGTTTCAAACCATATTATCTGATATTTTATTAAATATATATTTGATCACCAACATATAATATCATTTCAGAGGTTTTCTTAATTACATTTATGATATTCATTGGCTATTATTTTCCAACTTACTTTTTTCATTTATTTTTAATTTTGATATTTATACATATTGATTTATATAAATGTCTGTTTTATCGCTTTTAACTTGTCTTTATATTGCATTATATGAATATGCTTCATTTACATTTTCCTACTTAAATTGTTTTAGTTTTTTCCTACAATCAAATTTTTGTTTTGTTTTGTTTTCTGGTATATGTGAACAAAAGCTTCTTTATGGTTTCTCTCTTCCACCTACAATCAGAATTTAGGAATTTTAATATATTTTATAACATTTTAATTTTATTAATCCCAATCAGGATTATATGAATTTTTTACCAATCCAAAAATAGTATAACATGTTTGTTTCTTTTTAATAACTTTTTACCTTAACACTTAACAACTGGTAACTAAAGTGATGGAATATTTTTTTCCTATGCTGTTGTCTATGTTTCCTCTTTTATGAAGTGCCTTCATATATGTTGCCCATTTCTATTACCTTTTCTTTGGTAAATTATATATTTTATATATACTGTATGCTAATGCTACATCAGTTGTCTGTGTTACAAATATCTTCTAATTTCACACTGGTCCTGAACATCATGTATGATATCTTGTGCCCTGTAAAATATTAATTTGGTTTAATCAAATCCATCATGATGTTTTATGTTTTCTCAGAGGTCAAAACAACTACCTTGTACATTCTTCCTTAAATTTCTATCTTTTACCTATCTAGAAGTTACACTTCAGTAAAGTCTGAGGTAGAGATCTAATGACATTTTCTAATATGAAAATTCAGTTTTTCTATCACCATTGCTTAGCTGGTTCATCATCATCCATTGATTGGTAACGTTCTTATAAAAAAATTCTTTTATAGGCTTTGTGGTATTTCTGGGTTTTTAACTCTGATCACCATATTTATAGTCTGTGGGTCAAACCACACTGTAGTTTTATGTTTCATTTTGATGCCTGTTATGTTTAATCTCATGTCTTACTATTTATCTGTCTTTTCTTAACTGTTATTAGGTTTTAAATTTCCATATGAATTTTAGAATACTTGCTTAGTTCCACAAAGATCATTTTGTGGTATTGATTGGAATTGCCTTAAATTTATAGAATAATATGGGGAAAACTGACATCTTTATGAAATTGTATCTTCTCTTTCATGAATATGCTATAATGTTTCATTTATTCAGGTCTATTTTTAAGGTTACTCATAATATTTCATAATGTCTTTATTAAGATCCTCTTCATATTTGTTAGACTTATTCCACATAAGTTCTTATGCAATTATAATGGATATATTTTGTCTATTGCATTATCTAATCAATCATTCCTGTTATATATAAATATTTTAAATTTTTATACACTGACAAACAAACAAACAGGCTTAATGATCTATCTCCAGACAACTATATTGTTTGCAAATGAGAACAAATGCATATCTTTTTTATAATTTTTCTTCCTACTCTTATTTTAGCTGAACTTCTAGCAAATATTAAGTAAGTAGGAGCTATAATAGTTACCTTTTTCTCTAGTGGAAATAGTTCTAAAATAGTAACATACACCATGTTTTCTGTGGGGTTTTGGCATGTATCATTAATGGGTTAAATAAGTTATTTTGTATTTCTAATTTGCTAAGTTTTTTTTTTATCATGAATGAGTACTGCATTTTATTGGATGATTTTTCTGCATTTAATAAAATGGTCATATGAACTTTTCACTCATTTCGTTAATATGTTGAACTATATTCGTAGGTTTTGTTAATTTTGAAACTTTCCTGCAGTTATAATGTATGCTTGACCATTAGATAATATCATTTTTAATACATTACCAAGTGCAACTTGTAATCTTTTCTTTAGAATATTTTATCTGTGTTCACAAGCAAAATCGGTGTATGGTTTTCTATTCTTGTCCTTCCCTAATTTTTTTAAAGGTTTTACTAGCTTCCTAAATAAATTTGGTAGTTCTATTCTTTTCATTCCTTTGAAATGTTTTGTGTAAAATGAAGACTGTACATTGAAAGTTTAGAGATCTTTGTGTTTAAAACTGCTTAGGTCTTGTAGCAGATGTCTATGATGCTACAAACAACCTTCCTTCAGCTCATCTGAGCTGCAGCTCAGTTTGACAGTTTTCTAGATCACTCTGTTTTCCCTGTCTCCGAAACCAGACATTCTCTTACTCCATGCAGGGGCACAGACAAGAATTGTGGGGGAGTTATTCTTCAACCAAAGGAATAGGGAGTTAAGAGGTAAAACTGAAGCCTCCTTGTGCATAGGAATTAACCAGAGATGGATTCTACGGAGTGATTTAGAGGATACCCAGAGGTGGTTAATTCCAGTTGCACATAGTGGTAATCAGTTTAATAACACATGTTTAGCTGCTTTTTCCTACTTTTCTCTCTCACTCTGCTATCGCCTTCACTTTTGTTTCAGGGATCTCCTCCCAAGTAAACTACTACATCTAAATCCTTTTCTAAGGCTTTGCTTCTAGGACCTGCAAATGAGTACATTTGAATGTGGAAGAGGCCTTGGAAGGCAACCCTTAGGTTGGAATTTAGATCTGGATCCACAAGGATCCCATCACTAGTATAAGCAGGTACCATTAACTCCTGGCATACTGTCGAATAAAAATTACTAATCTGCCCCCCTATTATGGATTAGGAGATGAGGAAGAAGATATAAAATTGACTTTTGTAGAAGTTCTTTAGCATATGGAGGTAATGGGAAAATGGTAGTTATAAAGATTGTCAGTTGCTTGGATTTGTTAATATCTGTAAAAGCCTTTAACAAGGACTGACGAACTGCAGGTTAGCCAGTTCTCTATTCTGTGTATGCTGTGAAAATGTGAAGGGCTCCAGGGCCATATTAAAAAAGACCCTCATCTTGTGCAGCTGCAGTGAAGACTATTCTGATAATCAAGCCAAGAATTTAATTTAAAAGGTGGCAAAATTGCTAAGGAGATGGAATAAACAGCCTTGATAAGGACTTTTATAAAAAACCATGACTTTATAGGGAACGATGAAAACCCTGAGAACAGGGATGGGGGCTTTTGAGTGGATGTGCCTGAGAATAGATTCCACTAACAGTATAAACCAGCAGAAGTAACCCTCTTATTCTTCCTCTATTCCTAGAGACTATGCAAAGAACTCACATACTGTTATTTCTATAGAAGATGTTGCCTTTTCTCCAAAATATCCCCTCCTGACTTCTTTCCATGCCTATAGACAATAACAAATGTCAGATCTCTGCATAGCCTGAATGGGGTATATGTGAAAAAAGAAATAGGCAACTGGTTAATAAGTAATAGCAGAAACAGTGGAACATGGGTAGATTTGGATTTTGAGGGCATTTTGAAATGGAAGCTGTGGGTAGAATACGAGCCTAGATAGTGAAGAGTGTATTAACACATGAGAAATCTCATTAGTGCCTCAGAATTTAATAGCCTGACAAATAAATCTGGAGCCAATTCTAAAACTACCAGCATGGCTCCTTAAAGTTTGTACATGATGCCATCCTACAGTCACGAGGTCAGCATGTTCCATTTTGCTTGCAGCGTATTGAGGAATGAGTCAGAAGGTATAATTAAACATGTCTGTTGTATGTGACTTTTTTAGAGTACATGAATGATTTAATATATGTATACACTGTGAAATTATTACCACAATCAAGTTAATTGGTGGCTTTAAAGAATAACAATGAAGACTGGATAAGAAGCACATTGAGCAACTGTGAGAGTAGGAGGGGATGAGGCTTGAGGATGATAGAAGGATGTAGCATCTCGGACAATTAGAGGATTCTCTATTTTGTGTTAATTTTGGTGGAAAATCATTAGAGGATTTTGAGTGAAGAATACTGTGACCTCATCTACATTTCTTTACAACTTGATTGCTTTGTTTTGTAAAGTATAAAATGTTGATGTTAAACATGGAAATAAGGAGATTACTTAAGATAGTATTATAATAGCCTATGTGATGAAGTTGTTAAAGTTCATCAAAAGTAAACAAACAGTGCTTTGTACAAATAAGTATTCTATAATTATTTGCTGTTGTGTTTTATATCTGCAATTGTATCAATATTTCTTAAAGTTATTAAATATAAATTTATCATATCCACATATCAGTCTGTAAAGTTCCCATACTTGACACAGTCAACAAACTGATAAGGGGAAAAAAAATGAGTTTCTTAAAGGAATAACTGAAAACAATCCAAGAGTGTTCATAACATATCGGAGGCAATATATTTTGTAATTTAGTAAAATGATTGACTCTACTGACAAGAAGGTTATTTCCATATTAGGGTAAATATATTATCTGTTATGTGTTTTCAAATTTGTAAACCAATCATCAGCTGTATTTCAAAGTATACTCTAATGAGGAGGCTATGACAAAACATTCCAAAACAGGAACAAAATACACAATTTAATGTGATATATATTTTTCTTTAAATATTTCCAGTGATGGAGGAAATTAGCCAGTTTAAAATACAACATACAGATATTGAATAATCATGCTCTCCACTGCAGATGATCTATCTCATTATATCTTCCCAGCAGTTAATCACTTTTATGGAATTACAATTTGGTTTTCACTAACTGTGATTTACTTAGTGTGCGCTGATTTATACCATTGAGAATTTGTTTAGTTAATGGAACATTTTAATTTATGACAGAAGGCAGCATATAATTGCTTTGAATATCTGGATTTCATTACTATTGACTGCCAGTCAAAATATGACATGAAACGAAAAGTGACACACAAAAGCATTTTTAGATCAGCTATACCTATCACTGGTAGAGTATAGATTTGAAACTAAATACACAAGAAACTAGTAGCTTTTACACTTGCTTCTCCAAACTCTTGACTGGATATTGCAGTTCTCACTGACATATGGTACTGTCTGTGAAGTCTTTTCAGTGAAGCCTCACAGGGAAAGAGTGAGATGTTTCATAATGTAGTGTCATCAGTATGCTATTGGCACCCAGTGCTGGGTCTCCTTTCATCTGGCCCAGATGGTACAGATCCCTGACTCTTGAAATGTCTGCCTAAGATAAGAAAAGAACTGAAAGCAAACTGACTGATGGTCTATCCTGATGATTTCAGAATAGCATGCATGGGTCAAAGGAGCTAGGAGCAAGAAAAGCTTAGTCTTCTCCACTGGAAGAGGTTTATTTAACCTTTGCCCTCAAGTTAAATCAATTTGTATTTAATGGCTGACTTCTAAATATCTGTTTCTATATAGCAACTGTTCATTCGTTCTTTGTTTCTTTCAGGCTGTGCGACTTTTCTTGAAAGAATGTATTAGGATTAACCTTTCAAAGCATCAGAGACTTTTAGGGTTTAGTTAAATTCACAGGTGCCTGGAAGTGTTTGGGCTGCCTATTTGCAGCCTTACTCACCAGATTCTTTCTCACCAAAAGAATCTGCACTGAGTGGGTGGGTGGCCTCTGTGGATTGAGTGCACTGAGCTTTCTTATCTTCTGGTCTCCTGTTGGATTAGACCAATGAAGATCACCAGCAGAAGGCTGAGGTTTAGGGTGGGGTATCAGAGAGTATTCAAAGCATTTATTTCTCCAGCTTTCTGTCTGCCAGGCTACAGGAGGTTGCAGGGGTTATGTTCCTCCCCTTAGGCCTTATTTCCTGTTGCGTGGCCCTCTCCCACAGAGGGAGGGAGGGGGATCTCTGAGCCCCTCAACTCCAGATTAGTAATGGCTCACCACTGTTTTTAGCCCCAAGATGCTCCACCATATCTTGTTAGTTTTCCTTTAACTTAACCATGCTTTTGCAAAGAGTTTATTTATTAGTGTTGGCAATATCCCTATTTGAGTGTGCTGTTGTTTCTTGCCATGTCCTGAGGATACAATGGGCTTGCTGGATGCTTGTATCCCCATTATAACTTTTCTTCTAAATGATCAACTTGACCATATGTTTGAATGAACATAGTAGCACGGAACTCATTACTCCCTGAGACAGCCTGCTCGCTCCTTAATCAACCTCTAACTGAATTTAATCTCTTATTTATAGCAAAATAGCAGTAAATCTTTGTACAACTGTAAGAAAATATTTTCATGTTTTTACATGGTTAGAGCTTTCTGAATGTGGAAAACTGCAACCTGGGGTAAAGGAAAATATTTAGAGGTTAAAGGGTTATTAAAATAGATTGAGGCCTCTAGAGAGATAAAGAGATTTATTACTACCTGGAGTCAGAGGTATACATTTCAAAACATAATAAAACCAGAAGTGATTCATTTATATTCAAAAGTGTTATAAACTAGGGACTGACCTCTTCTCAGAGAATACATTAGGGAGATAAGGTTTCTTTCCCACTCCTAGGAGTGGGGGAGAACAGCTCACTAGTAGTTTTTATATAAAATCCAGATTCATAATTTTGAAATACACACCCCCTGTATACACATGCCCAGCCATCTGGCTCTCACTCTCTTACCCAAAAGAAGAGAATGGAGTATGGGGAACCAATACAGTCATTGTTATTAGTAATCATAATGTTTCCTTAGGTCTAGAAACCTCATATTTGCTTTCTGGACAAAATAAGTAAATATAGATATTAAAATTTTATCTCTGTTTCTTTTCCATCTTTGGATTGAGTCTATAAACATGCAGAAGGGAATACTTTTTCAGAAGACAGCAGTTTTGGGTTCTGATCTTGGTGTCCTCAATCTTCTTTTGCCTAGTCTTTGAATATCATGGATTAAAGTTCCCTCAACTCTTTGGTTGTTCTCTTACAGAAACTCCACTATATTCATCTTTTCATTAAATACTATAGTAGGTCTTATCAATGCAAAATATATTACCTTTACTCTCTAGTTACTATGTACAAGCATTAGTTTTGAGAAAAAAGATAGAAAATATCAAGGCCACAAGGACAATTATAGTGTTTCTATAATGTATCATCATCAGGAAGAATCGATTCTAATAATTTTCAGTCTTTAGGCAACTAAGCTCAAGGTTCATATTTCAAAGAAAAATCTGTTTGGCCTTGATTGGATTATGTAGTCATTTTTGGTGGAGAGAAGATGATTCATTTTCATTGACATCCTTTCCAAGTCATTTGCAAAAGCAAAAGATGATTCTCTAAAAGAGAATAAGAATACTATTACTATATAGAAGACAGGGATACACACAGACACACACACACACACACACATATATATACACTAAGCATTAAAAAAGAAATGTTAATAAAGGTTTTTACAAATAAAGTAAGGAATGTAGGAAAAGTGTAGGCAAAGGTGCAAAGGCAAGGATAAGGAAGATGTTTTTGAAAACTAGGTAGTAGTCTGGTAAAGAGGAGAATAAGGAGAAATGTGGGATGGAAAGAGTTAAATTAAAATTGAATAGGTTTTGTTTTTATTTTTTTTGTTCTTTTCTTTTGTTTATTGTTTATTGTTTTGTTTTGTATCTTTTGCTTACAGCAGACCAAGTTGAATGATATGTTAAGGGAGCTGAAAAATGCAATTGAGACCATCCCTAGTAAAAATATACTTTCAATAAAAGTTTTCAGACCAAAAAACAAACAACAACAACAAAAACTGAGGACATTTGTTTTCAGCATAGCTTTGCTAAAAGAAATACTAAAAGCAGAGGGAAAATGCTCTCAGAAGGAAACCCAAATTCAGAAAGGAATGAAGATTAATGGAAAGAGGAAATATGTGGCCAAATTTAAATAAGAAATGGCAATACAAAACAATAATGGTAATATGCTGTGCAGACTAAAATATAAGTAAAAGTATAGACTTCAAAACAGTAACGCAAAGACAGGTGAAGGATAGGTGGAAAGAAAGTGTTCTCTGGTTCTAATGTATTGGGCAAGTGGAATATGAATGATTTGTATTAGACTGTAAGAAACTGAGGATGCATATTGTCACCCCTAAGATAAACATATAAAATAATAAAAATGTAACTTATAATCTAATTGAAAAATATATGAAATATATTGATATGTATATAAGAAGAAATGGAATAAAAATGAAACAAACTGTGGGTCAAATAGAATACAGATAGTCAGATGGTAGATATAAAACACCATTACCATTAATTGCATTAAAACAAATAGTCTAATTAAAAGGAATACAACATCAATTTGACTAAAAAATGAAAGTTGGCTACATTCTACTTAATGAGACGCCCCTTAAATATAAGGCACAAAAATATTGAAAGTAAAAGGCTGGAGAAAGATACACTTCACAAACGTTAACCAATAAAAAAAATTGATTGAAGCTATGCTAATATTAAAATTGACTTCAAGGAAAGAAATATTAATAGAGACTAAAGGAAATATTTTGAAAAGGTAAGAAGATCACTCTACTAGAAAGTTAAACTTTCCTAAATCTAGCACTATCAAATGTTATAGCTTCAAAATATATGAAGCAAAAATGCACAGAATTAAAAGGAACCCAAGATGAATCCATAGTCTGAGAAGTGTATCTAAACCCTGCTTCCAGGGCAAACAAGGAAAATAATGAGGTTACAGAAGTTGTTAAACTAAAAAAGAAAGCAATTACATAATTAATAAACTATACTTACTTATTTTAAAGAATATCTTACCCCAACAAAACAGAATACACATTCTTTTGAATTGCACATGACATATTTACCAAAACTGCCAATAGGATGGGTAATAACACAAGCCTAATAAATATAAAATGATTCAGAATATTTTATTAATCACTAGAAATAAACAACAAGAAAAACAAACTAAATCATACCTAACTGGGAATTAAACAGTATAGTTCAAAAGAGCCCATTGTTCAAGGAAGAAATCACAAAGAAAGTAAGAACTATTTTACACTGGATAATCATAATGGAACATGTCAAAATTTGTAGAATGCATTTAAAGAAGTGTTAAGAGGAAAAATTATACTTTTAAATCCACTTATTAGAAATGAAGCTTCTTAAGAAGAGAATTAAAAAATGGTAACCCAAACTTAAGAAACTAGAAGAAATAAAGATAAGAGCAGTAGTGAAAAATATAGAAAACCAAAGGCTAATAAAAGAACAAAGCCAAGAGCTGGTTCTTTAAAACAACTGATAAAATTACAGTAGGACCAGTTATGAACAAATAAAGAAAACACAAATTCTAAATAACAAGAAAGAAAAAGGTAGTATCACTATAGATATTGCAGACATTAAAAACTTAATAGTAAGATATGATGAATAACTTCTCTCCATTAAAGCTGAAAATTTAGAATAAGACAAATATTTTGAAAAACATGACCTACTAGAACTAAAAAAAAGAATAGAAACCCTAGTTATATTTATTAAATAAATTGAATTCATTATTGAAAACCTTCCCCGAAAGAAAAATCTCATCCGAGCTAACTGTATTACTGAATTGCCCCCCAAATTTAAAAAGGGTATACCTAGAATCTTATATAAACTTTCCTCAACAAGGAGAAAGGGAAACCCTTGGTGATTCATTTTATGAGGTTCATATATGTTGAGTCTCAAAATGTGACAAAGGACATCACAAAAAAAGAAAATTTGCAGAAAATTTCCAAAGATAGATGCAAATACCTAACAAAATAGTAATACATCATCCCAGAAATATGAAAAAAAAAGATAACATATGAAAACAAGGGGAATTTAGTTCAGGACTGGTTGAACATTCAATAATAATTTTTTAAAATGATGGATTGATGCATGGAGAGATGGATAATTACGTGATGAAGCAATTATAACAAAATCTTAATTATAAAGTGTAGGTGGTGGTAATATAGTTTTTCCCTGTAAAGTTATTTCAAAATACCTGTATGTTTGGATTTTTTTATGAAACTATTTAAAAAATATAGAATTTTAAACATCAACCACTGAAATACATCACTATATAGGGCAAGGAAAGAGAAGAAAAATTTATATGAAGATTTCAATAGATTTCAAAAAATTATTTGACAAATCTGAACATCCAGTTATGATTAAAAACTCTCATAAAAGTAAGAATAAAAGGTAGTGTCTTTAATCTGATAAAGATCTACCAAGAAAAAAAACTATGTCAAATATCCTATATATGGATGGGTTGAAAGATTCCCCTCTGAAGTTGAAAATATAATAGTGATAAAGGGAAATAAATTGATATGTAATGTAACTACCTCTATTCCATGTTGAACAAAGGTCCTGGCCAGCACCATAAAGAAAAAAAAGAAAGAAAGAAAGAAAGAAAAAGGATAATAATTTGAAAGGAAGAAATAAAAGTGTCACTTTTTGCAGATAATGTGATTGTGCTAGAGGAAACCCAAGGGAACTTACAAGAAAAACTATTAGAATTAATCATAATATTAGTAATTGTTTATTGTATTTCCAATAAACAATTAGAAAAAAACTGGTGTATTTTTATTTCGATAGCATCAAAAACTTTAAGTTAAATGAAAATGTGTAAGATCTCTACAACGTATAGCACTGAGTAATATTGATAGATATTGAAGAATGTTCATGGGCTTGGAGTATTTAGTATTGTGAAGATGTCAATTCTGCCCAATTGACCTATAGATTCAATTAAATCACAATCAAAATCGCTGCAGGTATCGCGGGCGTGTGCATGTGTGCCTATGAGTGTATGGGATAAGCAGATTCTAAAATTTATACGAAAATTTGAAAGACCAGAAATACCAAAGGCAGTCTTGAACAACTACAGCATTTGAGTACACTACTAGATAGAAAGATTTATTTCAAAACTTTTATAATTATTCAGTGTAGTGGTGGTGCAAAGAGAAAAATAAAGCAATGAAACAGGAGAGCCCATAAATAAGCTAACATATAGAGGCATTTGGTGACTGCATTTGTTATATATTCTGCTTATCAAATTATCCCAAACCTTAGCAGCTTAAAACAAAAAACATTTATTATCTCACATACTTCCTATGTGTCAGGAATTCTGGAACAGCTTAGCTGGGTGCTTCTGGCTCAGGGTCTGTCATGAGGTTACAGTCAAGCTGTCAAAACAGGGCAAGCAGTATCAGCTTCCAAGCTCACTCAGTGGCTTTAGGTATGAGGCTTCAGATCTTCATCACATGAGTCCCTCCATAGGCTTGCATGGCATCTGGCTTCCTCTAGCAAGTGCTCTGAGAGGGGGCAAAGGAGACAGCACTCAAAATGGAAGGCACATTCCATCATAGCTTAATATCAGAAGTAACACAGTAGTACTTCCACTGAATGTTATTGGTTACCCAGGTCAAGCTTGATGCCTTATGGGAGGGGACTAAACAGGGATACTCACTCCCTGTGTATAAGGGAGCAGGTACATAGATATTTTTCTAAAGATCATAAAGAGAGAAAAACTGACTATGCATATGAGTATAGAGCCTGTAAAGCAGGAGTAAGAAGGAATATAGCAAAGATACATGAATGAAAGGTTTTTACATTTAGGGTGAGTGAAAACAGGAAGACAATTTGAAATAGACAAAAAGTAATTCAGGGAATTTCAGACATTTTGCCATGATGAGTCGATATTTTTGGAAGTACAATCATGTACAGAAGGTGAGAAAAAACAGGGCACAGTTGGATTTTTGAGGAAAGAGAGATTATCAAGAGTTTTGAGGAGTTGTACCAGGGAATTAAATAATAAAATATTAATGACTGTCAATACTTCCATCATAATATTAACACAACTTCCATCACAATATACATGTGGTAAATAATATACAATAAAGTTTAGTGCTTATAGAAGGAAGATAATTTACAGATGCATACCTTTATATTGTTAGCTGTAATCATTTCAGTTAGCTTATATGTGTTTAAAGAAAACTTTTATATGAGAATTAGTCATGTCTCTTCCGTTTGTATTAAAGATCCTTTGTATTGATATTTTCACTTGTCATGATGATATGTAGTCTTATTTAAATGCCTTTAAGCCCATAAATGGTCACTTTTCTTTAAAATTTATCCATTTTAAATTAACAGGATTACCGCTTTACTTATAACTCATGCCTGGTTATTTCAGTATAGCTCCAAATGTATTCTTTTACATACTGATATTTACATTATATTCTCGTTGAAAGAATATTTACTTATGTGTAAGAATTAGTTGTTTTTGTTTCAAAAATTCTTGATAAAATTATTGATCACCAATAAGAGTTGCTTTTCTTCCTCCTTAATCTAGGAAGGTATACTTCTATACTTTGAGTAATTATTATACAGGGCTTGACTTCATATAGTTAGTATGATAATTTTTTCATTAGAATAAAATTCTTGATATTTAGCTCTTTTATTTCTTTCCAAGAAATCCAATATCTGCTTATTATCTTTAAGCTCACAGTTTAAGCTTCACCAGTGATTTTACTTGTCATGTCATGATCTCATTTTTATCTGTTCTAATGATGATTCTTATCTACTTCAAAAATGAGGTAAAACTTACAGCGTGTCCTAAATTTACTCTGAATATAGATAGATATAAGTACCTCAGATTTGTAAGACACCACTTAAAATAATCGATTTACCAATAAAATATTTTAAAATTTTAGGAAAATTTGCATATTTAATTTCTTTTCTATAATTTTACTGTATTGGTCAGTAACCATAAGTGGGTAGATCTTCAGAGGTTTGATAAAAACAGAAATGTTTGCTTCCATTATACTTATGGATAAAATCAAATAACATGTCTATTTTTTATCATTTATGTAAATAAAAAGTTCAGCAATAAAAAAAATGAGAGAGAGAGAGACTCTTAAAAAGAAACAAAAGGGAAGAAAAACTTGGGATGGAAAGGTCTCTCAATGCATAAAAGCAAAACAAGAAACCATAAGAGAAAATATTGGTTCATATGACTAATTCCAAAGAACAAAACTTATATAAAATCCTATAATGTTAACAATTGAAAAATTGGAAAAATCATGTTCAACATGTACTTTTTCAAACAAAATATTAAATGTGTCCCTATATAAAGAACTTTACAACTGGAGGTCAAACTAAAGTTACGTTAGCTTTAATGTTCCATTTATAGAATTTAACAGGAATACCTTTCCACCTCTTAGGGGCTTCTCATCTGCAAATATACCCAAAGAAATCTATTATTTACTCACAGTGGCCCACTGACCTGTTTACCATTAGTTCATTTCTTGCCATCTATCAGGAGAACAAATATTCTGATATTAAAACTGGAGTCAGACATGGGACCTCCTAATGTACTAATGATCCCTCTTCTAAACTCAGTTGCCTGCAGACCTCTTTCTCCAGTCTAGTGAGACCAGAAGCAAGGTAGCTGGAGGCCAAAGGCTTTACAACCACTTTTATCACTGGAAAAGGTAGTTTTGGGAGTCCCACCCTTTCCTGGACAGGCCAGGCAACTTGGCCATCTACCTCGAATACTACTCTCCCCTCCAAATCCTACCTCTGCCAGAAGACTGAATTTGAGGGGAGGCTGAGGAATCTCTCCCTTCCCAGGAATTACTATCACAATATTCTTGTCTCAGTGTTTACTATTTCTCTGCGTGTCTGGCAGTAAATATATCTAGCCACCAGAATTCTAAGAGAAAGCAGCAAAAATAAATGTGACTGAAATATTTCCCAAGGCATGGGTTGTTCAGTTTTTATAAATAAGCATCTTACTACATATGTGCATTTCTCTGTGTTTGTGTGTGCATGAAAAATACTGTGAACAGCTTAATAAATACCATCAACTATTGTTGGGTTGGTTACATAAGGGATTCTTTTCATTTTGTTCCTTATAGTTTCTCTATTTGCTAAAGTTTGAACATAAGGTCATACTTAATTCAGGAGAAAAAGTATGTTTTTAAAGTAAATTTAAATACCAGTCCCATTCCATTTCCCTGTTAACATTAATAAGTGGAAAACCCTTTAAAATTCTCTGCTGTTTTCCATTAAAAGTCCAATGCAACTTGCTCCTTAATATATGAATAAGTTTACTTGAGATTTTCAAAGACTATTAGTGGCACTAATATTCAATGAACCAAATAAATAGCTTGATGTTCTTCATAATCAAGAAGGCATTGATACTCCATAAGCAATCTTTGACATTCATTCATTCATTCAACAGTTATTAGACCTATTAAAGGCTAGACACTGGGATTATAAAGTAGTTAAAATATAGGTTTTGCCACGTAGGAGGATCAAGATTTTTAGCGGAAACAAATAGATAAAATACTGAACAGAATACTACTCCAGCAGTGCTCCAATTATGTGTATCATAGCATAACCAAAGGACAATGCAACCACAGAAAGGGCTATAATGCTAAATGAATTCTTATCTCCTTTTCAGTGATCAGATTTTATTATTTTGTACCTAGCAGAGTTTTAAGAAACTTAGTACAAACTGCTACTCTATGAATTATCAAACCAAACCATTTTTGACTTTTCAATACACTCTAAATTTATACTCAATTGTTAAAATGGCAAATATTCTGAAAATATGCTCTGCGGCAACAAAATTTAACCTTATCTAATTTTTTTTTTTAATTTTTTTGGGGGTACACCAGGTTCAATCATCTGTTTTTATACACATATCCCCGTATTCCCTCCCTTCCTTGACTCCCCCACCCCGAGTCCCCCCCACCTTCCCTGCCCCAGTCCTCTAAGGCATCTTCCATCCTCGAGTTGGACTCCCTTTGTTATACAACAACTTCCCACTGACTATTTTACAGTTGGTAGTATATATATGTCTGTGCTACTCTCTCGCTTCGTCTCAGTTTCCCCTTCATCCCCCGCCCCCTCCCATACCTCGAGTTCTCCAGTCCATTCTCTGTATCTGCATCCTTGTTCTTGTCACTGAGTTCATCAGTACCATTTTTAGATTCCGTATATGTGCGTTAGCATACAATATTTGTCCTTCTCTTTCTGACTTACTTCACTCTGTATGACAGATTGTAGTTCTATCCACCTCATTACATATAGCTCCATCTCATCCCTTTTTATAGCTGAGTAATATTCCATTGTATATATATGCCACATCTTCTGTATCCATTCATTTGTTGATGGGCATTTAGGTTGCTTCCATGTCCTGGCTATTGTAAAGAGTGCTGCAATAAACATTATGGTACAAGTTTCTTTTGGGATTATGGTTTTCTTTGGGTATATGCCCAGGAGTGGGATGACTGGATCATATGGTAGTTCTATTTGTAGTTTTTTAAGGAACCTCCAAATTGTTTTCCATAGTGGCTGTACCAACTTACAGTCCCACCAACAGTGCAGGAGAGGTCCCTTTTCTCCACACCCTCTCCAACATTTGTGGTGTCCAGACTTTGTGATGATGGCCATTCTGATCGGTGTGAGGTGATACCTCATTATGGCTTTGACTTGCATTTCTCTGATGAGTAGTGATGTTGAGCATCTTTTCATGTGTTTGTTAGCCATCTGTATGTCTTCTTTGGTGAAGTGTCTATTTAGGTCTTCTGCCCATTTGTGGATTGGGTTATTTGCTTATTTGGTATTAAGCTTCATGAGCTGCTTGTATATTTTGGAGGTTAATCCTTTGTCCGTTGTTTCATAGGCAATTATTTTTTCCCATTCTGAGGGTTGCCTTTTAGTCTTGTTTATGGTTTCTTTCACTGTGCAAAAGCTTTTAAGTTTCATGAGGTCCCATTCGTTTATTGTTGATTTTATTTCCCTGATTCTAGGAGGTGGGTCAAAAAGGATGTTGCTTTGATGTATGTCATAGAGTGTTCTGCCTATGTTTTCCTCTAGGAGTTTGATAGTGTCTGGCCTTACATGTAGGTCTTTAATCCATTTGGAGTTTATTTTTGTGTATGGTGTTAGGAAGTGTTCTAATTTCATTCTTTTACATGTTGCTGTCCAATTTTCCCAGCACCACTTATTGAAGAGACTAACCTTATCTAATTTTTAAGAAATGAGTAGGAATAGCCTCAGTAATTCAAAGAACCATGTTATTGATTGCCGGTTAAATGGTGATTTCCTTGACTTTATGCATCTTCATTTCCTCACAATTAAAAACTTTGTCACAATTTGTAAGTATTGTGTATTTCCTAGGGCCAGTATTTTGTTACACTTCTTCAAACAATCTGACTCTTCATAATATTGAACTAGGGCAATACACAAGCAGAAGAGAAGCCCTACCTTAACTTTAGTAATTGGGAAGGAAATTTGAGACTACCTGAAACTTGATATTATATGCAAGGTGTTAATTTTGGGAGAAAATCACAGGCTTCAAATCTAAAGATTTATGGTTTCATCTCCAAAGAATACACAGGTACATACGTATACCACTGCAAGTATTTCCAAAGAGCTTTGAACATCCAGCGTGTCACTTTTATCTGCACAGAAACCTTATGGATTAGCTGGGCAGACATGTTATCTATTTCTTAAAAGCAAGAGAGAGAGACAAAGAGAGATTTCCTAGTGTTTTGGGTTATTTTTTTCTTATTAGTAATGTGTATATGGCAATCCCAATCTCCCAATTGATCCTACCCTCAAATAACTAGTATGTAGAAAAATCAGGGGCAAACTAAGGTCTTCTGATCTCCCATCTGCTGCTTTTTTTCTCTGTGTGATATAGCACATTTACCAAAATATTATAATTTGAAAGATGGAATATAAAATTAATAAATTGTCTGTTATAAAAATTAATGAAAAACTAAATAAATGCTCTTTTTTGCATATAGAAAACAGAAATTTAAATGTAATGATCCTACCATCTGAAATTTTTTTCTTTCATTTTGAAAGAATAAGACATAATTTTGAAAAAGAAGGCCACAATAATAGCACAGTGACATTTGAGGGGCTTTATATCAGGTAGGAGGCTTTTGGTTGAAGAGCACAGAGTATATAACATATGATAGAGTTTGCACCTGGGCCTCAGCTGAAGCCACTAGTATCCTGTTTTTCCTTCCTTTCTTTAGCTGCCACTTCTTTAGATTGACTTAATTTCATGTAAACCAAATTTCTTCAGAGCAGGAGAGTTCAAGATGTTCTAGAGTATGAACTTGCACGATCAAATTTCAAAGGAAAAGTGACGTTCTCTCAGAAATTCCAGCAAAGTTTCCCTCCATTCCACTGATTCTCAGTGTACCATGTGTCCATCCACAAACCAGTCACACTTACTGAAAGTGGGATGCTCTGGTTAACTTACATCAAAAGCTAACCCCTGGAGCTAGAAGTGGAAGCAGTTTTATTTCACCCATGAACTGTGGGTAAAATGAGTTTATTTCCTCAGAGAATACTGAATAATCTTATCCTAAAAGGGAGGGGGATAGCAGGTATCATGCATCAGTTAGAGTACTTGGTTCACGAGCAACAAAAACCAATTTGGTTTAACTTAATTGAAATGGGCTAATTTTCACAAGAAAATAAAAATGTCTCATTGAATTCAAGAGTTAGAATGGAACAGGGACTTTTGAACGGTTTGTGTCTCTCCACCTCTGGTCTCTTAATCTCAGTTAAAATCATCAGTCTTTGTTTTTGCAGGCCTGATTTCTCTCATACTCAATCCCTGGGCAGTTGAATGCAGAGTCACAGCTCCTTAGGTTTTAAATCACTATTCAAATCTCAATTAAAAACTCTTATTCCCAAGTGAAGCGTCTTAGTTGAAAGGATTTGATTGGACTAACCAGCGTCAAATGGTCACACCTCATCCAATTGGCTGTAGCTGAGGCAAGGTTGGATAAAATAAATATGGCTACTGTTACCATAGCTCCACCACTGACTACCAGAAGGATAAAGACATATTATAAACTTGGTGGGTGTTCCAAAAATTGGCTGTCTCACATGAAGCACTTCCAATCCAAGGTAAACTTAAGGCTTCCCTTAAAGGGGCTGATCCTTGAAAACATTTACACATTAGGGTGGAAGCAACACTTTAAAGCTTGCAATAGTGGCATGCAATTTATAACAATGTGGATTGATATTAAAATGTTTAAGAAAAGAAAAGAGTCAAAATAGTAGGTGCCTGAGGTACTGGGAGAGAAATCTTGGTGAAAAAAAAGAAGTCAAATAAGGGAGTTGAGATTTCTAAAAATACATATTTCACAAATTTGCCCAGGACTAACCTTTCTTACACTGTACTATCTATAAGCCAAATATCTTAAATTATGTCAAGGGGGGTTAAAACTATATAATTATCTTCATACTATCCTGAATAAAAATGTGTAAGAAAAAATACATAAAAGACATGAAAATATCTGCCTCCAGTCTCCAAACATTTAAATCAAAAAATCTGGTTTATGAGTGGTACAACCAATCCCAGCTGTGGGATGATTTACAGGTGCAGAGGTAATCTATAAGGCAACACAGCAGGCCACCAGAAGGGGATTTATAAATTAAAATCAATATGTGAATTTCACTCTGAAGCCTATAGTAGTTAGTGCTGATTACAGAGCTCTGGTGAATGGTCTTTAAACCTGTCTCTACTCATAGATCACTGCATTTTCCACCAGCGGCAGTTGGAGACACTGTGTGCCTGGGAATTCTAGAAGGCAAAGTTATTCTGTGAAAGACTATATTACCTTGGAATATTTTGTAAAATACAAAAATACACACATTGACATAGAGATGAGCATCTGAGATGAGAATTATTTTTTGCTGTTTCATGTTTTTTTGGTTTTTGCTTGTTTTTATTTTGTTTTAAATTGAATCTTGAATAAAATTGTGTCCAGATGGATACAATGCATTAGCTATCAAGTTGGCATTTTGATATATGATATATAGGCTTACTTTTATTCTCATGAAAAGCAACATTGTGAAATGATTAAATGCACCTACTCTGGAACTAGACTTCCTAGATTTGAATACAGAATTCAAATAGGAGAACTTTTACAAGTTCTTTAGCTTCTTTTGGCTTCAGTGTTTTCTGTAAAGTGGGTGTGATTTGGAGTACTATTCCTTCGCACCCCTACTCTCATTTTCCAGATGTAATCAATTAAGATTTTTCTTGTATAAATTTTCAGAAATATTTATGGATTTAAACATTAAAAAATTACTGATTCACTTACTGATATGTTGTTTTCAATTCTTCCATATTAGTGTGATAGAACAAATCATTTTTTAAACAGGCACATGCTACTCCATTGTGTGAATGAACCATCTTTTTTTTTAATCTTGGAGTGGGAATTGATTTGTTTACAATTTTTTTGCTACTCAAAAAAAGTGGAAAAGTGGTGGAGGAGTGGTAAATATCCTTATGCTTACCAAATTGCAAAAAGATATATCTGCATAATGAGTTTCTAGATATAGTATTGCTGTGTCAAGGGCTAGGAGCTTCCAAATGGGAATCCTACCTTCTAATTTAAATTTTGTTACTTCCTATTTTCTCTAAATTGAAGAACCAGACAATCATGTGTATTTGAATTGTGTACAATGTGAATGTATCTAAGATTCTGGAAAGCTCTCTTTAGAGTGAAATACTTAGAAGGTGTGTAATCCGCTTAGGTTGCTTATGCAGTGCTTTCTCTCTTTATCTTGGTTTTTAGCTATGTTCTCATAATCAGTGCATTACAGATAAGTGAGGAATTGTTGCCTAGCACAAAATTAGATTAATATTTCATACTTTTCAAATATTTTTTAGTTAATTGACTAATTCAGTTTGGCAGTCTTTGAGGAGAAGCTCAATAAATGATCACAGGAAATATATTGTTATGTTATGGGACAACTTTGGTAACACAGCTAATATCTATTTATATTTGAATTTTGCATTTCTCATGCGAAATGTTTCCAGTGACACACTACAAAAGAGCCAATTTGTTAAGTGAAAGGGTTTACAACATCGACTATGAAAACGTTCTCCTGAAGAAGAAATCTTAGAGCTTTGTATAAGTAAATCATCTGTAAGCCTGTTTTTTCACACTTTTTTGTCACTAAATTCATTGACACTTTTTACAAGACTTCATTCTGTCAGGGTGTCCTTTTGCCTTTCCACACAGTTTTGACCAGCTGAAAGTCTTTATTTAAGTTTTTCTCAAGTGACATCCTTTATCTACTAAGATAACCAATTTCTTTTATCTCCAGGCTTCTCAGATGAAGGGTTTAAGAAAAACTGGAGTGTGAGGGCAGGAGGGACAGTACAGTCCCATTCTTTAGGGGACTTTAGTTTTTATTTTACTCTGTTTTTTATACATGGAAGGAAAAAATATTCTGAAACATGCTGCTGTGTTTCTCTTTTCCTTCCCTTCCCCCACTTACTATTTTTATGTATTTCCTAGAGTAAAAAAAAAAAAAAAAAACTACAGAGAACAATTTTTTTGTTTTGTAACTAATCTCCATTTAAAGTGTTTCAGATACCATCAAATAATTATCTGAATCATTTTAGAAATTGTTTCCTGAGTGCGCATCTAGGCTTTAATGACACAACTGAATGATGGATTTGGTTTTGTCTTTAAAGTCTCAGCATTCTCCTTAGGCTTTCAAAACTGTTTTATCTTGCCTAGAAGTAAAAATTGGAGAATTACCCACTTATAGTTCATCATATTTAATGTACTGATTATTATCTGCTTTATGATAGAGAAATTTGGGTTTTCTCTATTTAAATTTCATCTACATACTATACTTTTGTGAAAGGATGACTCTACCAGGAAATAAAAAAAATCTGAGTTTAAGCCAGTCTTTTTTTATGACTCATTGGAAGTGTAACATCTTGAAAATTTATCTTTGAGTTTCATTGATTCCATCTGTATTTACAAGGAAATTTTCTATCTCCTCTAAATTGGTATTCCTATAACTTGAGTGTTGTTTGTGTTAAGAAGAACAGTATAGGGTTAAATTACTAGTTATGGAACTGGAAGAGCTAACATTTATCTAGAAAAATTAGAAAGAGCAGTTCATTTTTCTCCTCTAGATGCAGTAGCATTCATTTTTTTTCAGCCAATTTAATGAAAATATCAGGATAACAAAGGGATAGACAAATTCAGATTTTAATTCTTAATGTTCCATATTCTTTTTCTGTGTTTGATCTGAAGTTCAGACTATACTGAGAGCAATGAGGAACTTTTTTTTTTTTTAAACTAACCCCATCTGGAGACTTTCAGCTGAGATTACAATTCTCTAAAGCTGGAGGTAGATATTATCAATTACCAGCTGTTTCTTAGCTAGATAGTTTGAGTAGCTTTTAATGCCTTTAAATGCCAAATGATTGAAGGTTAGTACTAATTATATGTAACATATTAAGCTACTGTAGATCTCTGTTAATGGTGACTAGCAGCATTTTTTGAATTAAACCAGTATTTAGCACCTCATTAAATATGCTTTTCACATCTTACTAGTAAGGTAAAGATTTGACTTCAGTATCATGAAGCAATGTTTATGGCCTGGGGAAAAAAAACATAAACAAAGTCCCTTTAAATGTCTTCAAGAGACTGGTAAATAAATGAAGAAGCTAAACAAATATGTATTATTGTGACAAAAAGATTTGATTTTCTGTGGTGAAACAAAATTAAAAATTAGAATAATTTATATTAACTAAATGTTGGTATTTGAAATTTATAAGTTTCAGAGTTCAAACATGGCTTTACAATTTAATTAGAAAGATAAAAGATAATTTACTTTTTGATGTTTTGAAACTGTCAGAATTGATAAGACTTACAGGCACCTCAGCATACTTTAGCTGGGGTGGGTGGGTCAAGGGAATGTGAGCTGGGCTAGGTTGGATCCTATAACCTGACTGAGTACTAACACTGATGGGCATTATCTTATATAAAAGGCTGAGTCAAGAATCTGAATTTCTACAGCCAGAGTGCAAATCAATTTTGACTCACTCTCGTAGATAATCTCTCTCTCTCTTTTTTTTTAGATTTGTTATTTGTTTATTTATTTATTTTTGGCTGTGTTGGGTCTTCCTTGCTCTGCGTGGGCTTTCTCTAGTTGTGGCGAGCGGGGGCTACTCTTCATTGTGGTGCGCAGTCTTCTCATTGCAGTGGCTTGTCTTGTTGCAGAGCACGGGCTCTAGGCGTGCGGGCTTCAGTAGCTGCAGCATGCGGGCTCAGTAGTTGTGGCTCATGGGCTTAGTTGCTCCATGGCATGTGGGATCTTCCTGCATCAGGGATCAAACCCATGTTCCCTGCATTGGCAGGCAGATTCTTAACCACTGTGCCACCAGGGATATCCCAATAATCTCTTTTAATTGTTACAATATACTTTCATATTATCTTTGAAAAAAATTGAGGACTGAGGCTCTGAAAGGATATAAAACAACTTGCTTGGGGAACTTAGTAAACAATCCATGGATGTCTAACTCCAAAGTTCATTTATTTTCACTAAACCATAGGACCTTGCAAAAGATGAGGAGGAATTAATTGCTTTAAAAGTTAAGCCCAGTGAACCTAAAGTCTAGTCTAAGGTATAATGTTAATTTGTGGTCTCAGAATACTTTTATTTAGTGCTTACTATGTGTCAGGCACTGTGCTATAAATTGTTGGGGTACAGGGGGCTAACAGTAAATCCTAGTACCAGTTCATGAGTTGAGCAGTTATTCCCCAGAGTCCTCACTTTTAACCCCTGTACTATACCACATTGAAGCAAGCATTAATGATAGCAAAAGGACCCTAGCCTACTTTAAACCCCTTCTGATGTGCATGCAAGAAAATTGAGAAAACATGTGAGAGCCACTACACTTCAATTTAAAGGAGTGTTCTAGGCTTTCCTGACTGTTAGGTGCTATCATAATCGCCTCTATAAAGATAGGCTCAAGAATGTGCAAGGGCAAATATTAGGGTGTTCCAGTAATATTTCCCAGAATAAAAGCCAGAGAACACAGTGTTTTAAGAATAATAAGAAAAAAATGATTTCTAAAAATCCAGTAAATCATTTCTTGACTGGTTGTCTGGGATTATCAGAAGATTAAACACTCATCTATGTAAAAGTAAGTTGGACCTTTAGAGTCCAGTCTTGAACAGTGAGAGTTATTTTTTTCTTATAATTGTATCAATTAGTTTTGTTATTTAAAAAAAAATATGCTATCAACAAGAGGTGTTTCCTTTTAAATATTAGATTTTATTTACTTTTTCAATTATGAATTTTTAACACCCCTATTAAGCAGTGAACATGTATAAATTTTACCTCTTATTTTAATTGTATAAAAATGCTCATGTTATAGAAATGCCTTGGCTCAAGAAATATATGTAATACTTAAAGCAGTTAATATTTAAAAGTCACATATTTACACTAGATGAACACTAGAGAAACTTCAGATCTAAAATTGAATTTCTCTTAGAATTATAGAATATGAAGTTTAAATACTTCTTTAACATAACATTTTTTTTCTTGGATTTATCTAGGGTTTATAGGTAATCAGGAAATCACACTGTAATTTAGAGGAATTATATTCCTCTATCAAATGAAGATACTGCTAAACTAAAGAGAAGCAACTCTAATTTAGACTGGCTACTAGAACACAAACCCTGTCCTTTTCTGTAAACATTTTACCTATTAACTTCTTCCTTTTGGAAACATGGGTTCCATTCTTACTATTTATTCATTCTGTAGACTGTAGAGAAAAATAAGATCCAAGTCATTGTCTTGCCTGGAACAAGCCAACTGGAACCAAAGACTCAGCAACCATCCCTCCTCCTTAGAGACTGCACACAGACAGCTCATCTTTCCACAGGAACTGGGATCCCCCAAGGTTTTTAGGTTTGGGGAAGTTGTTGTTTTTTTCCTAAGGTCCTGCTGAATTATCTGACGTATAATTTCAGACAGCTTGGTGCCTGAGCCCAAAATGCATAGTCCCCTCATGCAAGACCACTTTCATATTAGAGCCATTCAAAAGGAGAGCAGGGTGATGGAGGTATCTCTGATCATGCACAACCCACAACTTCTCCACAGGATGACAAAGAAAGAAAGACGGTTGTACTCATTGACCCTTGTGCCTGTGAATTTCAGTTTATAGCAAGTGATGCTCCTCGTATATGCCAAAGACCTTTGCTCAACAGTGATAATAGTTAGTAATCTGAGTTCAGACTCTTTCAAGTCATTCATGAAAAATTCAAATGAAAATCCAGATGTGTATATATACAGTAAAAAACAAATTGCTCTCTTAAATACTAAGCATGAAAGTATGACTGCTTTATCCTCTAGAAGAAGTCCTCTGGTCATCATTAGATCATTTCAGTATTTCATTAGCACACCAAGTATCCAAGTATGCAACTGCTTGGCCTGGGGCAAGATTGAAAGTACTATATATATATATATTTAAAATTTTTAAATCTGGCTAGAATTTTTAAATATAATATGTTCTATATTTTTATTCTGACAGCTATACTTGTATAATTACATGGAAGGCCAGGTTTGAATTTAAAATTTTCTAAAATTCCTTAGATTCCAATTGCTAAATGTCAATGTGATGAGATTAGATCCCTGATCCTACTCTGGCTTTCTCTCCCTAGCCCTGGCTTAGTCTTAAATTATAGGAGGTAGGTAGTCATGGGAAGGGTGTAACCTAATTTGAGGAGGTTGTCTTCAGCTGAAGCAGACCATGAAGGAGCTGACAGCTAGACAATATCCCCTATACTTGGGCTATAATTTCTTCCTTAAAGGGGAATCTGGGCTGTGTATCTTCACATTTACCACAGTGGCCAAGCCCTAAATATCCATCCCCCAATGACAAGACCACACTGATTCTGGTTTTCATTGTTAAGAAAAACAATAAGCAGGGAATGTTTTCTGAAATCCTGCCACATGGCCTGTACAGCTGTACCTTGGCCCAGGTACCTTGCTGTGAAGTCTGCCAAGTGAAAAAAGACTCATATCCTTCTTTATATGAGTTCTGACCTGAACCAAGTGATACTGCTAGTGTTGATTTCAAGATTTTGCTTAAAAGATACACCCACCATGGAATACACAGTGTTTCAGGACATGGAGGGGGTTCAGCTGTAATACCCAGAGGTGGGACACAGTCACTCAGAGGACAAGGGTAGTTCTATAAATAGGTGGGTGCATTGACTGCAAGCAAGTTAAGGAAAAGGAAGAAGAAGGAAAACCAAGTCTATAGAGTCTGGAGGCCCTGGTGGAACACACACAGTTTCAGGAACTGGCAGGCTATCACATGGATGGGGCAAAATCTTAAGAAAGTTGTATGATGAATTATCAGTAGGAGTCTGTGCTATAGGTGACACTCATTAATCTGCTAGATGCTGATGTTTGGGATGGTGTCTATGAGAAGTTAAATTAAAAACTTATTTTAAAAATCTGGGTGAGAGTAATAGATAAGAAGCTAAGCATCATTGTTAGAAAAGGAAAGAACTACCTAGAATTCTGTGCAAGGAAGAAAAAAATCACATAGATGGTTGGTTGAAAAAATGGGGAGCATCTAGAGCAGTGAGGGTGGAAGGACTCCTAGGTTAGAATCCCTTCCAGAGATGATTTTCAATTGCTTTCTATCCAGGAAGTCACAACAGTCTCCAGAGGTCTTAGAGATTTAGGGGAAGAGAAGAGGGGAGATGGTCACTTATAAAATCTTTTTGTAGATGCTTTCACCACTGAATAAAAAGTAACATAGGAGACTAATTCCCAAATGTGAGACTTTTTCAATCAATAGAAGAGTGAGGTTGGGACTGAGTCTCCTGCCCTTTCTCCCCAGGATCTCCAATACCAATAAGATCAGGTTGTTTGTTCTCCAGCTCGGGAGATCTGTTACAATGACAAGGCCTCTTGGATGCGCACCTAAAGAAAGAGAAATAAGAGGCAGAGCCTTGGGATACAACAGCTGCAAATGGACATCAGCGTCACTCTGTGTATGGTGCTGAGTGATCTGGGGGTGGATGCTCTTGTTGACTATTTTTCTCCTAAGTTCCAGACTCCACCAAGTGCTGCTGCTGTTGTTTGCCCCAGAGAATTTACTTAAATTTGTTATATAATTCTGAAGAATTTTAAATCCAAGCATTTACACAATATTTATATCGGGCACACTGCCTACTAAAATATGAATACAACTTAGAGAAAGTGTCCTAGTTCTGTAAAATCTCTAAAACCCTAAACAGTGTATGCCTTTTCATATAACATCGATTCCCTACCGATGTATTTTGGAAGTCTAGTGGTTTTATGGTGCCATTCTTGAGTCCAAGTGTGAAAGAAAGGCATTAACTGCAATACTTGACAGAATAAATGTGTTCAGCTGACAAGCTTTATTTTGCATCAAAAGCATACAAGCATAGCATAGACAAAGGCAAAAATTGAAAGTCCCACAATTCATCTTCTGTTCCTCAGGGAGAGGTAAACAAAGTAACAACAAGAAGCATTGAAGCTGTATGGAAGGTATCCCAAACAAGACTTACCTGGTTTTGTTATCTACTCCTGCCCTGAAGATCTTAAAATACCCAGGGATAACTTTGTTACCATGTAAAAATTACAAATCAAGACCCGGTGACTGAATTCAGGGTTCTGAATTTCTTGCTGCTCCATATTTAGACAGCTTTTCTTATGTGCTCTTGGGTGAGGGGACTCAAGAAATTTCTAATCCTGTGTGCTTACAAGCTCCCAGTAAATAGGACCTATCAGAACCCATTGCAATATCCTGACATCAACCAGAGTCTTTCCTCTGTTGTGTGTTTCATACTTCTGACTCACATACCATTTAAATGAAGCAATACATGGTTAATAAATGTTGCAAATCCTTTTTATATTTTCTTTTTCTTTTTCAATTCACAAATCTAGTGGCAAAATTCGAGTTCCAAATATCCATATATAATGAAGGGTTAAATTGGTCTTTGGGCCTTTTTCCGGTCTTTCCTAGTTCTGCTACTGTTTTGCAGGTATGTCTCATTTTTGTGCCAGCAAGTGAATTAACTCACCAATTGGAAAAAAATTTCAAGCTGCTTAAATACTATGTCTATCAAATATTTGGGATGTCAGGTATCCTTCCCTTGCATCACTTCCTTAGAGTCTTGCTTTGCGACACTCTCTTATTATTGTATGACAATAATACATTCATAGCTTGTTATTGATGAGCTAGTTAATATATTATTTTTGTAAAATGAAAAGGACTGTTTTAAAATTTATTGCAGTATAGTTGATTTACAATGTTGTATTAATTCTGCTATACAGTAAAGTGATTCTGTTATACATATATATTCTTTTTCATATTCTTTTCTATTATGGTTCCCCACAAGATATTGAATATAATTTCCTATGCTATACAGTAAGACCTTTTTGTTTACCCATTCTGTATATAATAGTTTACATTTGATAATCCCAAACTCCCAATCCATCCCTCTCCTATCCTCCCTTCCCTTGGCAACCACAAGTCTGTTCTCTATGTCTATGAGTCTGTGTCTATTTCGTAGACAATATCATTTGTGTCATATTTTAGATTCCACATGTAAATGATATCGTATGGTATTTGTCTTTCTCCTTCTGACTTACTTCCCTTAGTATGATATTCTCTAGGTCCATCCATGTTGCTGAAAATGGCATTATTTCATTCTTTTTTATGGCTGAGTAGTATTCCATTATCTAACATACCATATCTTCTTTATCCATTTATCTGTTGGTGGACAGTTAAGTTGTTTCCATGTCTTGGCTATTGTGAGTAGTGCTACTATGAACATAGGGGTGCATGTATCTTTTTGAATTATAGTTTTGTCTGGATATATGCCCAGAAGTGGGATTGCTGGATCATATGGAAACTCTATTTTTAGTTTTTTGAGGAATCTCCATACTGTTTTCCATGGAGGCTGCACCAATTTACATTCCCACAACAGTGTAAGAGGGTTCCCTTTTCTCCACACCCTCTCCAGCATTTATCCTTTGTAGACTTTTTAATGATGGTCATTCTGACTTGTGTGAGGTGGTACCTCATTGTAGTTTTGATTTGCATTTCTCTAATAATTAGTGATGTTGAACATCTTTTCATGTGCCTGATGGCCATATGTATGTTTTCTTTGGAGAAATGTCTATTTAGTCTTTTCCCATTCTTTGATTGGGTTGTTTGTTCTTTTGTTATTGAGTTCTATGAGCTGTTTGTATATTTTGGAAATTAACTCTTGTCAGTCGTATCATTTGCCAATATTTTCCCCAAGTCTGTAGGTTGTCTTTTCATTTTTTTTTTTTATGATTTCCTTTGCTGTACAAAGTTGTAAGTTTGGTTAGGTCTCATTTCTTTATTTTTGCTTTTATTTCTATTGCCTTGGAAGACTGACCTAAGAAAACATTGGTACAATTTTTGTCAGAGAATGTGTTTTGCCTATGTTCTCTTATAGGAGTTTTATGGTATCATGTTTTATATTTAAGTCTTTAAGTTATTTTGAATTTATTTTTGTGTATGCTGTGAAGGTATGTCCTAACTTCACTGATTTACGTGTAGCTGACAAACCTTCCCAACCACCACTTGCTGAGGAGACTGTCTTTTCTCCATTGTATATTCTTGCCTCCATTGCTGAAGGTTAATTGACCGTAGGCGTGTGGGTTTATTTCTAGGTTCTCTGTTCTGTTCTATTGACCCATATGCCTGTTTTTGTGCCAATTTCATGCTGTTTTGCATACTGTAGCTTTGTAATACTGTCTGAAGTCTGAGAGTGTTATTCCTCCTGCTTTACTATTTTTCCTCAGGATTGGTTTGGCAATTTTGGGACTTTTATGATTTCATATAAATTTTAGGATTATTTATTCTAGTTCTGTGAAAAATTAAAAAAGGACTAACTCTTAAGGACTGTGGATGATACTGAGCCAGTCAGTGAAGCCAGTGTGGAAGGCATTAAGAAGGGAAGAACCATGTTTTTTCTTAGTTGAAAATATGTCCCCAAAACAGGTGTTTACACACACTTACGCTAGCACCAACATTGCTTGAGCATGTCTGTGGCTCCATATGCTGGAAAACACATACTTCAAATCTTAAATAACACTGCACACACATTTCTAATTGACCTACATTCTTTACTTTCTGCCTGTTCCCTGTTGTACAACATGTTCCCCTGAAGGTCAATAGGACAATCTTGAAATAAAAGAAACTGGATTATTCTAGTCCATTAGAGCCTATTAAAACACATTAAAATTTATCAGAATTTTTGCTATATAAGCTTCAAAAACTCCAAGAGTTGTTACCAAAATGACAATAATGTGCCAGGGTTGTACTGAAGGAGAAGGAAAAGACTGCCACTACTGAACATACCCCAAGCAGAGTTGTGATCAGGTGCTGTCCAGCAGAGAGTAGCAAATACAGCCAGATAGTAATTTCTGGAGTGAAAAGCAGAGTTCTTGGGATGAAGATTATTATGCACTGAAAATATTTCTTCTACAGGAATTTTCTCTTTTGCCTCTAGGAAGATAGGGAGAAACAGCTAAACAAGAAGGGCAGTGTCTGTAGACAGCAGGTTATTTATGAATGCCAATTGTGGCCCCAGAGCAGTTAATTTAATTCCTCTCATGCTTCAAAAGATAAGTAGGTGAAGGAAGTGTCTTTTATTTCAATTTCTTAAAAAGAAATCTTAGCTGATCACAACTTATATAGTTTTAAACACTTGCAGGATTAAACCTGGGCATCGCTTTGATGTTGCTAAAGAAAATTGACATTTTACATATCACTTCATTAGATCAATGTTAATTAAATCATGATGGAAATTTTTCATGCTTTCTTCAGACTTTTTTGATTCTTCCTTTAAAAGAAAAAAAAAAAGAACATCATGTGTCAATTCATACATCTCTGCTTACCCCAGAGAAAAAAATGAATATTAAAAACTTCAGTGTTTAGGCAAGAATCACTTTAGAAGCAGCTTTTGTTGTTTGTTGCAACTTAGAACCTCACTCACAGTATTTTAGAGATTTAAAGAATCTTGCATTCAAACTCCTAATTTTCATGTTTTTAATAATTTGGAAATCGTAATCCAAAGAAAATAAGATGTATATAAAAGAATGACTTTGGTGATGACATTGATTATTCTATCCACCTTTGTCCTTGAAAGCACATCTGGGTTATTATTTGGTGATATTAATCAATACCCAGTTAGACCCCAAACTGGTTAAAGAATGCTTTTATGCTTTGTTATGGAAAGAGCAGAGAAAGGTCCCATTTTTCACATATAACCCTACAGCATTATACATTATAAGAAAGAGTATTTCCCATTTTCAGCCTAAACAGCAATCTCTGCTTGCAGCTGTTCTATCTGAGTAACCTGATTAAAACTGAATGATAACTTTTTTCCAAGTCTTTACTGTACTTATGATTGCTACAGTAATTGGCCACAATCCTCTTTCTCCAGATAGGATATTTTCCCTGAAGAAGCTCAACATCTTTTAACTCTTGGTACTGAAGACTTTTCTTTCCTAGAATGTTAGTGAAGATTGTTTGATCAAGGCACCTTTTATGATCAATGGCCAACATTATCATTAAATTAGCCAAATAATATGTATATATTCCAATCAATAGAAAAGGGAAATTGTTTCATGAATGGATTTAAGAAGAAAGACAAAAATAAGTAGTACACTGGGGACAAAATTTTCCAGAAATATTTTTAAAAGACTTAATCTCAAATAACCATTTAAAAGATAATGTCCCTGAAAAGAAATATTGTTCCTGGATAATATTTTGTTGCTTACAAGTAAATAGTAAGCCAGGACATTTATTTTCTAAGGTTAAAACAACAACAATAAAAACCTGCTACAAACTAAACTATGGGTGAAAGAGGATTTCATGTACTGAAGTATAAAGGCAATTAAAGGCAAAATATACATTTAAACAAACATCTCAGAGTTGCAGAGGAAGTTAAGGTCATCTGATCTACCCAGTTATAGCAGGGTCTTTTATATGTACCTGATAGAAAAGCATCTAGCCTTTCCTTGAAAATATGCACAAATAGAAGTCTTTATAGTTCATAAAATATTATTACTTAGTATTAATGGCTAAAACACTTTTACATATGTTGAGCAAATTTATACTTCCCAACTCTCCTCCTATTTAGTGCCAATTCTGGCCAATCATATGGTACAGGGAAGTCAAATCCTTAGGTAACTCTTCCAATCTGTTACACTAGTCTTCCCAAGTTCTGCTTTCCAAAGCCAAGAATTTCTCAGTCTTTCAACTCTTTAACCAATATTCACCTTAATATTGAACAAAACTGAACACAATGTCCTTGATGAGGTTCAGGGAAATTCTTGCTTTCCTTGTCTTGACTAAGACAGATTATGAGCACATTTATGTTTTTAGCTGCCTTGCTATGCTACTATTAGCTGTTCAGCTAAGCATAACACTAATGTGTTAGTAACTGTTTTTGGTATTTGTGTATGTATATCCTTATATAGACACATACATACTTTCCAAATCTTTTTCAAATTAACTGCTATTGAACCATGCCACTTATCCAGTGCCTAATGTAGTTAAAACAAAACAAACAAAATGAACATTGTACTTTAAAATTTCATTGTTCAGTACAATAACAAATAACATTGTTGTCTTAACATTTGGAAAATGTTCATATATGTATATATTCTTTCAACCTAACTATTCTCTTCCAAGTTCCAAATTCTTACTTTAGTCTACAAAGCAGCTTTACCATGATTAACTTACCTATTCTTTGTCTCTGTCTATGAGAAGATTTCTTCCTTAATGACTGACACTATACTTTCCGGCACCCTCTTCCTGATTTCTGATGTTATAGAGCACCCATCACTGAGATGTTTGTAATATGTCCTCAGGTCTTTTCTTTGAGTAAATGGCCTTGAAAATCAGGGTACTATCATTATGCAAGAAAAATAACTGAACAATGCTTCAGAAAAAAAAAAAAAAAAGATTGTTACCTAAGGAAATATATACCCTTTACTACATTTTATGAAAGATATTAACAAGACCCCTTAGTCCAAAGGGTCAGATTCAGTGATGTGATTTTGACATAAAACAATCAAAGGCAAACAGAAATGGGTTGTATCCTGATTTGCCACTTACAAGTAAAGCAAGTTTGAGCAAGAAACAATGTTTTGAAGTTCCTTTTCCTCATCTGTAAAATGGGGGAATTTTTTCTTTCAGCCTGCTTGTAAAGAGTAAAATAATCATATTTTAATTTATTATTTGCTTGTTGTATTCCAAACACTGTAGTAGGTAATTTATGTATTTTTTCACTATTAATTTACCATTCACATCTATGTGGCTTAAATAGCATATGTCAAAATCTTAGCACTGTATCTGACACACAACATGTATTCAATATGTTTGTGGCTTCTCCCCTTCTCTTTTTACTAAAATTATAGAAAAACCTATTCTCAGTATTCAGGCATTTTGTCATTCTGCATGTCTGCATGCTGTATTGCCCACTGAATTTTAATAATAATAATAATAATAATAATAATAATACACTTACTGATTTCCATTACAATAGTAATCAGATACATGACTCAACACTAATTCTGACATGAAGACTTTGAACAATTCGAAACTTTCTTTCTACTTATTTATTTACTATTTTAGCTAGGCATAGAATACCTCCAAATATAAAGACTTGGTAAATTTTATACTTAAAATTCCTTACAAAGAAATATATATACTGTCTTTTATCAGAGCCAGTTTACAACATCCTGAAAAATTGCCTTAAAACTTAACAAAAGGTATAAAGAATGCTTCAGAATAATTGCTGAAAATACAACTTGTACTGAATGTAAATTTGTGAGTGTCATGATCACGTGTCTAAAACAGTTTTGACTTTGTCTTCATTGCTTATATTGAAATTAATATCTACAATGATGAAATTAGTAAAATAATTATGGCTGTATTTTGTTTTGGTAAAATAAAATCTTTAAGTATATATTACACATATGTATGAAACATTTCTTACCATGTTCAATAATGTTTTTAATACATTAGAGAAAACTTTGGTTTAAACAAAGATGATTTTCATTTTTTTTTTACTTTTATTTTTATTTTTTTTTGGGGGGGGTACACCAGGTTCAATCATCTGTTTTTATACACATATCCCCATATTCCCTCCCTTCCTTGACTCCCCCCCCTCGAGTCCCCCCCACCCTCCCTGCCCCAGTCCTCTAAGGCATCTTCCGTCCTCGAGTTGGACTCCCTTTGTTATACAACAAATTCCCACTGACTATTTTACAGTTGGTAGTATATATATGTCTGTGCTACTCTCTCGCTTCATCTCAGCTTCCCCTTCACCCCCTGCCCCCTCCCATACCTCGAGTTCTCCAGTCCATTCTCTGTATCTGCATCCTTGTTCTTGTCACTGAGTTCATCAGTACCATTTTTAGATTCCGTATATGTGAGTTAGCATACAATATTTGTCCTTCTCTTTCTGACTTACTTCACTCTGTATGACAGATTGTAGTTCTATCCACCTCATTACATATAGCTCCATCTCATCCCTTTTTATAGCTGAGTAATATTCCATTGTATATATATGCCACATCTTCTGTATCCATTCATTTGTTGATGGCCATTTCGGTTGCTTCCATGTCCTGGCTATTGTAAATAGTGCTGCAATGAACATTATGGTACAAGTTTCTTTTGGGATTATGGTTTTCTTTGGGTATATGCCCAGGAGTGGGATGACTGGATCATATGGTAGTTCTATTTGTAGTTTTTTAAGGAACCTCCAAATTGTTTTCCATAATGGTTGTACCAACTTACATTCCCACCAACAGTGCAGGAGACTTCCCTTTTCTCCACACCCTCTCCAACATTTGTGGTGTCCAGACTTTGTGATGATGGCCATTCTGATCGGTGTGAGGTGATACCTCATTGTGGTTTTGACTTGCATTTCTCTGATGATTAGTGATGTTGAGCATCTTTTCATGTGTTTGTTGGCCATCTGTATGTCTTCTTTGGAGAAGTGTCTATTTAGGTCTTCTGCCCATTTGTGGATTGGGTTATTTGCTTTTTTGGTATGAAGCTGCATGAGCTGCTTGTATATTTTGGAGGTTAATCCTTTGTCCGTTTTTTCATAGGCAATTATTTTTTCCCATTCTGAGGGTTGCCTTTTAGTCTTGTTTATGGTTTCATTCGCTGTGCAAAAGCTTTTAAGTTTCATGAGGTCCCATTTGTTTATTCTTGATTTTATTTCCCTGATTCTAGGAGGTGGGTCAAAAAGGATGTTGCTTTGATGTATGTCATAGAGTGTTCTGCCTATGTTTTCCTCGAGGAGTTTTATAGTGTCTGGCCTTACCTGTAGGTCTTTAATCCATTTGGAGTTTGTTTTTGTGTATGGTGTTAGGAAGATGATTTTCATTTTTAAAAGGAGTGTAAATATGACCCCAATTAATAAAGAGCTTAGAGTCTTCTGTTTTCTGAATTTTTGGCATTTTTCTCCTTTAATGTTAAAATATGCAAGATGTAGTGAAATGAAGAATAATGAAGACACTAGCCCCTGTTACTTTAGAGCTAGAAAGACACTGTGAAATATATGGTATTACAGAGAAGATGCTGCTATGCCCCAGCTATAGTCATATAAGGATGGCTGCAATGCTTTCAGTGCCTCTGCTCTTTTGGGACACCCCTTCACATTATCTAGAAGCTTGATTTTCTTGCGGTTTCCTATTAGCCTTTAACCTTACCACATTCCCCTCTTTACCATGTCTGTCAATTTTAGATGATAAGTCCAGAGCTAGGAACTACTCCTCTGGCACTGTAGAATTCAATAAGGTCATTTTATACATGCTTTAATTCTCCCAATAAATATTTTTGTGGGGAAGTATTATAAGCCCGGTGCTGTGTTAGGCACTGGAATCTGATAACTTAAGAAATGTATCACCTGTTCTCAAGGGGCTCTTGATCTATTGGAAGAGAGTGGCAAGCATAACAACTACAATAGAGCATGATTCTTGTTATAAGTGTTATAGAAAGACTTTTGGAAAAGTATAACCTGAGAGTCCAGGAAAACAAAAAGCATCTAAGAAGAAAATATATCTAATGTGAGGCCTGAAATGTATGTCTACTCGAATTAGGTGAAGGATAGAGTAAGGTGGATAGGGATTAGTAAGAGAGAGCTTAGTTTCTCAATGGAATATTCAGTTTCTGTATCGCTAAAGTGTTGATAGGAATAAGTAGAAATAATACAGGAGAAATAAGCAATATCCATATCATGAAAGACTGAGCAGGTGGACTTTTTTTTTTTTTCTTTTTTGAGTACAATAGGAAGCCATTGCTAGTGTGAAGTAACAGAGAGATAAGACTCACCAGATTTGGATCTTGGTAAAATCAGCCTGGATGCACTGCATAAAACAGATTGAAAAGGAGGTAAGATTGGAGTCAAGGAAAATAATTAGGAAGGTTTTCTAGTAATCCTGGTAAGAAATAATGGTGGTCTGACCTCAGAAAGAAGTAAGTAGATCTGACAGCTAATTTAATAAATTAGCCAATAGAAGGGTATACTTATTCACTAGGAAAACCAAATAACCATTGAATATTTTCCTACAACAGGAGAAAGTAACATAATTACAGATTTTTTTGAAGCATTTATACTTGCTCTACTGTTGGTTAGATGCATATACAAAAATTTAATTTATTCTTCATAATTACCCTTCAATGTAGTTATCATTAGTTATGTCATTTGAAAAAAAACTGCCTGAAGTTGCGCAGCTAGTAAGTGACAGATCTGGGATGTCAATCCAGGCATGCTTGATCCCAAAGTTCTCACAATTCCTTACATCTTCTTGCATCCCCTCATTCTTAATTTCAGATTCAACAATCGCATAATATTGAGAATATTAGGTAATTTTTTTAAGGTTTTTTCATGTAATTTTATTTTTTAAATTTATTTTTATTGAAATATTGTTGATTTATAATGTTGTATTAATTTCTGCTGTACAGGAAAGTGACTCAATTTACACGTATACACATTCATTTTATATTCTTTTCCATTATGGTTTATTCCAGGATATTGAATATAGTTCCCTGTGCTATACAGTAGGATCTTGTTGTTTATCCATTCTATAGGTAATAGTTTGCATCTACTCACCCCAAACTCCCAGTCTGTCCCTCCCCCACCCCTTATTGTAGGTGTTTTTTTTCTTTTCAAACTATGATATAGAGTATTGAAGATGATCAGGCATTTCTTATAACATTTTTATAGCATCCTTTTTTTTTAGACATTTCAGTGAGTGCTTTACTTATTTATTTATTTGTTTATTTATTTATTTATTTAATTTATTTATTTTAGCTCTTTATTGGAATATAATTGGTTTACACTCTTGTACCAGCTTTTGACGTACACCAAAGTGAATCAGCTGTATTTATACATATCCCCATATCCCCTCCCTCCCGAGACTCCCTCCCACCCTCCCTGTCCTGGCCCTCTAAGGCATCACCCATCAGAGTTGATCTCCCTTTGTTATACAGCAACTTCCCACTAGCTATCTATTTAACAGTTGGTAGTGTAAATATGTCTATGCTACTCTCTCACTTCGTCCCAGCTTCCCCTTTGCACCCTCCAATCCCGTGTCCTCCAGTAAATTTTCTGCATCTGCATCCGTATTCTTGCCCTGTCTCTGGGTTCATCAGTACCATTTTTTTAGATTCCATATATATGAGTTCGCATATGGTATTTGTTTTTCTCTTTCTGGCTTACTTCACTCTGTATGACAGACTCTAGGTCTGTCCACCTCATTACACATAGTTCCATTTCATTCCTTTTTATGGCTCAGTAATATTCCATTGTATATATGTGCCACATCTTCTTTATCCATTCATCTGTTGATGGGCATTTAGGTTGCTTCCATGTCCTGGCTATTGTAAATAGTGCTGCAATGAACATTATGGTACATGTTTCTTTTTGGATTATGGTTTTCTCTGGGTATATACCCAGGAGTGGGATTACTGGATCATATGGTAGTTCTATTTTTAGTTTTTTAAGGAACCTCCAAACTGTTTTCCATAGTGGCTATACCAACTTACAGTCCCACCAACAGTGCAGGAGAGATCCCTTTTCTCCACACCCTCTCCAATATGTATTGTTTCTAGATTTTTTTGATGATGGCCATTCTGACCGATGTGAGGTGATACCTCATTGTGGCTTTGGCTTGCATTTCTCTAATGATTAGTGATGTTGAGCATCTTTTCATGTGTTTGTTTTCCATCTGTATGTCTTCTTTGGAGAAATGTCTATTTAGGTCTTCTGCCCATTTGTGGATTGGGTTATTTGGTTTTTTGGTATTAAGCTGCATGAGCTGCGTGTATATTTTGGAGATTAATCCTTTGTCCGTTGCTTCGTTGGCAAGTATTTTCTCCCAAGGAATATTAGCTAATTTTTAATTGCTAAAAAAACACTTGCCAAGTAATGCCCAGCTATTTTTAATCCAAGTGTCGTCCATGCAACACCAACAACTGAGTCATATGGACTTTTTATTAAAATGTAGTTTTCTGGGCCTCATGCTGTACTTAGGGCATGATGTAGAATATTTGGAGACAGAGGGGACAATGTCCATTCTAATAAGGCCTCCACATGATTTTGTGCTCCACGAATGTTGAGAAACCCTGTCATAAGATTTAGAATTATGTATTTAGCCAAATTTTTCTGTTTGTAAGAAGAAAGAAAATAGATATAAAAAATTCTTAACATGCTGTTAAACAATAAAATTATGAAAGCAAACTTATAGTCACATAACACAAATCTGAGGAATCTAATTTTTCTGTGAAAAGGGGTTGCTAGGAAAAAATATAAGACATTAAAGATATTAAATGATGGCAAATTAAATTTTGAAGATTAAAACATTAAAACAAATATCACATATTAAGACATACATGCGGAATATAGAAAAATGGTACAAATCAACCAGTTTGCAAGGCAGAAATAGAGACACAGATGTAGAGAACAAACGTATGGACACCAAGTGGGGAAAGCGGGGAGGGTTGGGGGGAGAATAAATTGGGAGATTGGGATACCAAACTGTACACTCTAAATATATGCAGTTTATTGCATGTTAACTGTATCTCAATAAAAGTTTTTAAAAAATATTAAATGATAGCAAATTAAATTTTGAAGATTAAAACATTTTTCCAAAGTCCTTCTTCCGGGGTTAACTTGTATTGTTGCTTTTATTTTTATTTTTAAGCTCTTTATTGGAATATTACTCAGCCACAAAAAGGGACAAAATGGAGCTATATGTAAAGAGGTGGATGGACCTAAAGTCTGTCATACAGAGTGAAGTAAGCCAGAAAGAGAAAAACAAATACCGTATGCAAACTCATATATATGGAATCTAAAAAAAAATGGTACTGATGAACCCAGTGACAGGGCACGAATAAGGATGCAGATGCAGAGAATCAACTGGAGGACACGGGGTTGGGGGGGAGAAGGGGAAGCTGGGACGAAGTGAGAGAGTAGCATAGACATATTTACATTACCAACTATTAAATACATAGCTAGTGGGAAGTTGCTGTATAATAAAGGGAGATCAACTCGATGATGGGTGATGCCTTAGAGGGCCAGGACAGGGAGGGTGGGTGGGTGTCACGGGAGGGAGGGGATATGGGGATATATGTATAAATACAGTTGATTCACTTTGGTGTACCTCAAAAACTGGTACAAGTGTGTAAAGCAATTATATTGTTGTTTTTAGAATGTGTGTCTACCTTGAAAAGAACTGAAATGTTTTCTATATTGAAGCCTAGGAATAATTTTGCTTTTTAGTCCAGATAATCTATTTGATATCATGTGTTTTTTTTCTTAAAGACAACTATTCTGAAAATCACTAATAAGTGCTGAGTCTATTAGTGAATGAATATCTGTGGGCTAAATGTATGAGAAATATTGCAAAAACAGAAAATAATATAATAAAGTATAAATAGATATTGAGATATACAAAATATTTCCTAAGCAATTTACTTCTAATATCCCATAGGTATGTATATAGGTATAGCCATTATGATATCTTCCTAAATATAACATTTTAAGGTATTGATATTTATATCAATTTTCACATGTTAGCTACATGTTAGGTTTACTTTTTCCTGATACAATCTTATGAGAAGGAAAAGTCAGCTTATAGAGGAAATGTGCAGGCCTATGTGATTCTCTTAGTTGTATCTCTGAGTTGTATCCAAGCCTTGCTTTGTCTGAACCCAAATGAAAGGATGCACAAGTTTCTATTGCAAGTGGTAGAGATCTGTTGTTTTTTTCCATCATAGATTTTTTTACTGAGTGTTTGCTCTATCAGGTTTTTTGGTAGAAACCAGCTTCAGAATCTTCTACAGAGGTTAATGATTTTGCCAGAAATTCTAATTTTTTTTTAATTTGTAGAAATACATTTTTTTGCCCCTCTATATGTTGTTCCTCATAAAAATGGGAAGGAAGCAGAACAGCAAGATGAATAAACTCAAGGATATTAGAGTTTCAGAAATTCTATCCTATTTGAGCTAAGAGTATTTGAGGGGTTAAAACAGACACTATATGTTCTATGAAAAAATAACATTTGAATCCATAAAAAAAAGGAAAGTTAGTTTGGAAGAAGTCAAGCTATTAATTTGAAGCTGAATCTTCCACTTTGTACCATTGATGCTCTAAGGGCATTGCAGGTTTGCAGTCAGAGCTACGACTTCTTTAAGAATGTATTTGACAGAAATTGCAGGAGGATGAGTTGAATACATGAAACTCAGTCAGTTATTTATTTTACATTTAGAAATCAACCTTCCAGGCAGACCAGCATTTGAAAATATTTGTATCATAAATTATCTCAAGTGTCCTATAGTTCCTTCTTGTAGTGATGCTTTGCGAAGTCATTTGTTATTCAGAAATTTCACTGGTGCATTCTATTAGCAATAATTTATGTTTGCCAATGAAACCTGAAGGGACAACTTGACACCTTGACATTTAATGCTGTGGTGAGGTGAAGTAAATTGGTGGCTTCATACTGTCTGTGCACTACAATAATTCATGCAGCTCTTGCCCATATTGAACAATAACGTTTGAATCCATAAACAAAACTAAGAAACAATAGTTTGGAGGAACTCAGTCAATAACATGTATCTCACTGAGTTATAACCTTGCAACTAAAAATACATATACATTGCCTGATTTATTTCCATAGCTAACTTAGTCTTTTCAAGTCTCTGCTAAACTGGGAGTAACTTCAGGGTAAGTGTAGAAGAGCTAGCTTGACTTTATTAATGAGTATTTCTAATGTATTTAATTGCAGAGTCCTGTTTTACAAAGGCTTTGCATCTAATTTGCATACAAAGTTTAATCTGATAGTATTTTTGAATGACTGGTTAAAATATCTTGATCGATTCCATCACTGAAAGTTGATAATGAGAATAGAATTGTATCTTCCATGTTCAAAGGATAGTTCTCATGCATGAGTATCACACATAAATAATATAAATTTAATAAGAATAAACAAATTTTATCTTTAACCTCATTAAAGAACATATTCCTAAATAGGAATTATAATAAATTTATGTTAGCAGAATCGTGGATCCTCAACTCCTGCAACTATAGCAAGTCTGTTTATTTCAACACACTTTATCCTTCATAACAACTCATGTTACTTGAAGTTTAAAAAGGAAAAAAGAAAAAAAACCCTCCTTCAACTCACATTAATCTCTAAAGGATGCAAATAGATTTTTCTATTTTGCTCCCTTGAAAAAGCTAGAACAACTTCTGGCAAATCAAGGATGAAAAGTAGGTTCAAATCATTTCTTTTATTTTTTTTTTTAACAGTACATTGGGAGTTGTCAATCTTTTTAATGATCTTTCACTTTGTCCAATCTCCTCGATAGAAAACTGCATCCAAAAAAGGTTAAGGGGTTTTCTAAGTCTATTTGAATATTTAAAAGCACACAGGGTTATTTAGTTGCTATCTAATTGTGAGAAAATAATTCATTGTTTCATGAAAGGACAGAATACTACCCAAAATCATTTTAATATGTTAGCTCTACAAGCTTGGTTTTGTAGAGACAGAAGACAGCAGCATTCTTTATTTTAAACTTGGCTCTGATCGGTGCCAGGGCTTTAACTGCAGCACTATCTTTTCGCTAGAGCCTCAAGGACAAGCTGAGGTCACTGAATATCACTTACAATTCAGACTGTTTGAGATTCTGCAGAACAATGTGATACTGCCACATTCTCCCAGTATATTATTTTGTGAATCCTGGTGTTGCAACTTTGAGAAGCATATTAGTTGGAATATTTCTTTCTTGGCATTTTCTTTCAGATCATGGTACATCTAAATACCTAACACCTGTGAGGGAGACTTCACCCAAAATTCAGAGGCTTCAAAACAAATTTCAAAGCTAACATTAGATAGGAGAGTAGAAGGCAGAAAAGGGCTGCCATTACCTAATCATCACACCTGATTATTTAATTATCATACTTTTTGGAATCGAAGCACCAGATTTTTAATATAACTATTTTGGGAGTTTTGTATCACTAGAGAAGGGAACACAGCAAAACAAAAACAAAAACACTTGGATTCCATAAACAGACTGACAACTCTTCCTTAATGTAAAAATATGATGTGTGCAGCTCAGAAATACCATTCCTTGCATTAAGAAGGGACAGAATAGAGAGAGAGAAATAGAAGTATATCCTTTTATATGGGTAAGAGGACCTTTAGAAAAAATATCTAAACAGATCCTAAGGATTTAAACATATATACATTGATTTAAAAGTAGGCTATCGACACCAGTATAGTAGTTTGAAAAATGGTCCCTAAGGAATATATGCAATAAATTAGCCTCAGAATTTATCACGAGTTAACTGGAGACATTCTTCTACATATTTTACATTAAAATCTTATACTTTTGCTTATCTGAGACTATTACATGAAATTTTATATGCTCAAATTTTTAATAAGCATAAAGTACTGATTCTTCAAAAATTTAAGTCAGAGACATTGATATTCTTTCTTCTAAACACAAAAATCCTAAAGAACTTTCAGACTATCTATAAAGGCAAACCGGAGAAAGAGAAAATAGGTTTGGAGTAAATAGTGTGAGTATATGTGTATGTGTATATAGAGGGAAGTAAAAGTGAGAGGGAAAATAGTAAAAATGAGAAAGAGGGTGGAGAGAGAGAGAGAGAGAATAAGTTCTTATTAAAAATGGCCAATCAAGTACTTTCTACAGGAAGTATTTTATTATACTGTTATCTTCTATTGCATTCAATTGCCTTAACAAGTAAAATAAATTCTTCTATCTTAAAGTGCAGATGGGATCTGTAAAGAGGTGCGTGCAAAAGAAATAGTTTCTTTAGCCTGTTTCTCAGAAAATCTGAGGATCATGATTAATAACAACTATAATTACAGCCACCATTCCTTGAGTAGCTATTAGGTATTGGGAGTTAGTCTAGATAGTATATGCAGCAGTTGTAATTTTCCCAACAGCTTTGCAAGAAAAGTCTTATTTTTTCCTTATTAGAAAAGAGGAGACTAATGCGCAAAAAGGAAAAGTATCTTTTCCAGGGCATATAACAAATAAATGAAAATCAGCCTCTAAATTATGGTCTTACCGCTTCTGCCAGTAGTTTCAATCCACACAGCAGTGGCAGGAGGAGAATTTGAATGCCCTGTGTTACATTACCATGAAATGTTTTTTTCTACTACAACACACTGATCAATGGCACTGCCATTCAGAAAACATAAGGATGAAATTAGCCACCATGATGTAAAAGAAATTATCACGTTGTCTTCAGACCCACTGTAAAATGCCATCTCCTTATAGGTGTTTTTCTCTGCTACCATCTCAGCACATGGAGTACTTAGTTCTCTGCTTTTTAAAAAAAACTCTAAGATTTAGGCAGCAAGCCTAATATTTTAACAAATAATAAGTACCTGATGAGGAAGGGGCCATAGGAAGTAACAAAACCTATGTTGGAACAAAGAAAATAATCAGAATAATGCTAATGATATAGAAAACCTACTTATTGGAGAGAGGAGTAGGACAAAGTAGAGACAGATGATATACAAATTCTTCAGAGGATAGTTTATATTTACATGACGCAAATGCCATTTTTTGTTCTTTGTATAGAGATCCTCTTAGACTTAAATTCTCAGACTATATTTATAAAATATTAAAAAAAATTAAAAGGTAATTTTTATATTACCAAGATACAAGAAACTATTTATCATCCATCCCAGGTATATAAAGGCATTGTTGATTAAGCTTTTGTGACTTTGAATGCTAAAGCACGGGAAATTTCATTGTTCCTATTACTTATTAATAAAGAAAATGCATGATGCTAAAATTGTTTTACTGATTGTCTTCAAGTACCTAAATCAATGGATGGGGTCCCTATGAAAAATAATTATAAATTCAGAGCTGGTGTAAAGGTCTGCTCAAGTCAACAGGTAATATTTAATTTTGTATAAGCCTGCCAATTGTAATGCACTGTTGGTCTGTGTTTTCTCATTGCAAAAGCAAGATTATATATAGCTATATTGATGAAAATGGGAAGAAAAGAATTTGAGGGTCGTGGTTCATGGTCATAAACGTTGAGGAATTAATAGCAGTAGCTAGAGCCAAAAATGTAAAAACTTCCCTAGCGCATCAGGAAAATAAAACAATGCCTTTTCCAATCAAGGGTGTCTACTATGTGAAGATAAATGGTTATAATAATATTCAGCACTTTCAATGAAAGATCACAAGGTATTTTACAAACCAGTATGTCATGGTCTCAAAATGGAATAAAAATATGGTTTCAGGATAAGGCAAAAAACTTAAATAGAACAAGATGTTCTACTCTATAAAGTAAAGTTGTTACCCAGCTTCCAGAAGCCTTTGGTGTCTAGAGCAGCTTCTTTATGACTGCATTTTAGAATAGCTACAGTTTTGTTCAATCACCATATTGAACAGAATGTTGTAGCATATGTTATTTGGAAAGTTATTAAGGATATTAAGAAAATGGATGTGTAGTTGAATAATAAGGATACAAAAGAGTATTTATAGCATGATTATATGATTCTGTTTTTTAAAGAAATTATATCTGTATGTGTATGCATATACATAAATGCATCTGCATATGATGTAGAAATTTATTCACAATAAATTAGCAGCAAGTATCACTGAGGAGTAGAATAACAGGTGAGTTATGAAGATATACTTTTACTCATCACATTTTTTGTATTTACATATGTTACTTGTATAATAGAGAAATAACAAAAAGCAGAACATTTTAATAACAGGACTATGTTTAAATACAGTTTTAAAGAATCGTTTTACTTGGTGATTTACAATATTTAGAGAGCCATGATGCCTTAGGCCTTATGATGTCATTTATGTTAAAACTATAGCAGTATCATAGAATATATTGGTAAAAGACTTCTGTTTTGAATATGTCCCTCACATCTTTATATATCAAATTACATTTTCTATTAATTTGGCTTTCTATTAATTTTAGTGCTATGATTCTATAATCCCCATCCCATTGTTCATTTATAAATGCCATCTACCTTTTTCTGGAAGTTCATAAATAAAGTCATAAAAATTCATTTATAGAGCATCTCTTATGTGGCAAGCACACATTAGATGCATTATGTGAATTATCTCACTAATTTCTATGGAAACACTGTGACCAAGACATTAGTGCTTCCATTTTGTAGATGAAGTAAGCCTAGGATGGAAGAGGTTGGGATAACAGCCCAAGGTCAAAACAGCTAGAAAATGTCAGTATAAGAATTTAAAGCCAGATCCATCTAAATCCAAAGTCAACACTTTCTACTGCAACACTAAGAATTACTCTAAGAAGTTCGGAGGGATAGCCAATTGGTAGGAACTTTGAAAATCTATTTAGAAGCATTCATACATTAAAATATACCACACAGTTAATTTCAAATCTTCTGGGGTTTCTCTCTGACTCCATAGAAGTTGAATCTTTAACCACCTCGCTGGCCACATCATTAACAATGCAAACATTTGGCAGAACTTCCTGTCTGAAAGTGTTTCATGTTAATGCTTTTTAATATAGCTCAGACAATGAAGCAGTTCATGATATACACATAAAAGAAGAGTATTTTTCCATGAATACCTATTCATCTGTTTATCATCTATTTAAATCTACCTATCATCTATCTCTCTTTGCTAGAGAAAGTGTATGTGTGAGCTTTATAATCACATTTTTAGAGAAGGCTTGCAAATAGAGCAATGCCTAGCTGAGGTTTACCTAACTATATGCTAGGCAATCCAAGATATCTCTTCTCTTCAGTGTACTCGGAATCCTTCACAGGTTTCCAACCATGGCATTCCAGTTCATTTGTCCATTTACTACCTGCCTGAATTCTGCAGTTCAGATCACACTCTTGGTGTCATCTTTAGATCAATGTCTTCTTTGAAACAGTCCCCTCCCTAGCACTCCCCTCTTCCCCAGCCTAGCTGACTTGCTTTGTTGTTACCATTCTATGTTTTTGATCATCTTTACCTAATGTCCTGCAATAAAAGGACCAGCATAACTTACTCTGTACCAGTGTAGGGTATAGGACCACCATATGATTCAGGCTCCAGCCTTCCTGAATTTGAATTTGATCCCAGGTAGAATAAGCTACATAGTAGGTTTGAGAGACTGTAGGGACTGTTAGTGTGACTCTCAAAGACTGACCCTGACATAATGCTATAGCTCTGGATTCAGGAAATTATCCTGACCGGGCTGTTTCAGTTTGTGAAGGTTGAGAGTGTTAATTGAGGCCCTGCTCAGGCCTAACTGTACTGAATCACTTTAGTTATATTTCATGTTATATAACGCTGAGATTGATGAAGTGCTTAGTGTGGTGGTTTCCAGCAAGTATTCATCAAACCCACTAGAACTGCTCCTGTATGATGAGACTTGGAGGGGATAGTTGAGTTTCCCGAACATCTGAGATGATCCCTATTCATTCAGATATTAACATTCCCAGTGAAGAATCCTACAATGAGGATTTCAGGGGTCCACAAGTGTACATCTGTGCATCTACTTTGAAAATTGCTGCTAGTCTCTCTTCCAGGTGTTGTGACTGGTCTGAACACCTTTTTTGTCCTTTTATTTTGCAATTAATTTTGCCCTTTACCTGAGTAATACCTATGTTGGTCTCTCCACTAAGTTGAACTTGTTTTTTAACATTTATCAAAACAATATTCTACCAATAGGTGGGATTTACATAAGGAATCAGACCCATTATCGTAAAATTCTATGGGGAAAGTACTAAGAGAATGAAGGGAAAGATGATTCTATAATGCCTAAATTGTTCCCCTGACCCCAGAGTTGTAGAGAACCAAGGCTTTAGGATGTCTTAAAGACAGCTGTTTTTCATAGGAGCGTACAGCCCATACCATGCATTTCTAGGAGTCTAGCCAATTGACAGATTAAAAACTTTTGCAATGACCAGCTTTTAGTAGTGCTATGGTGAAAAAGATTTAAACCAAGAAGTGGAGCTGATATAGCATAGGTGAGATTACAGGATGCTGCAGTTCATTAACAGTAATTCCTGAGTACCATGAAAAAGGGTGAAAAGGGCTTACAGTATGTTGGGGAAATGTAGAGACTGAACATCAGAGAGATGAGTAAACCGAGGCCCCAAAACGGGAGACAATTTGGCCACAATCAACAACTTGGTAGTAGTATAGCCAGGTTTAGAATCCTTGTCTCCTGACTTCCAGAATAGTGTTCTTTCCAAACTTGACTTGCGGTTGCTAGTCAAGGTAAAGGCATTCCTCAGCACAGGCACATTCCAATGTTATGCTTCCCACCTCTCATTTTTTTTTTCTTCCATCTGCATTCAATTCCTTTTGCTCCCCTTTTATTCCACTATATCCAGTTCAGCTTGTTTGGGCACAGAGATTTAAGGGTTAAAACCTAACTATTTATCACACTTCCCTGATATCTCTCCTCATGGGTTTCTAGGACTTAATTTGACTTCCCCACATTTTGCCTCAAAGTACTTGCAGAATAGTTGTATTAGTTATGGCCAACTTGCTGGATTGAACAGTCAGACATTGGCTATATCCTAGTTCACGTGTATGCATGTATCTGTGTGTACATTATATACAATAACATTACAGTTTTTTGTATTTGGAAATGTATAGTCAGTCACACTGTGTTGACATAGAAAAAGGGCTTATGATAAAGCTGTGGATCTGGGACTTCTTAGGTGGCACAGTGGTTAAGAATCTGCCTGCCAATGCATGGGACCCAGGTTCGAGCCCTGATCTGGGAAGATCCCACATACCATGGAGCAACTGAGCCCATGTGCCACAACTACTGAGCCTGCACTCTAGAGCCCATGATCCACAACTATTGAGCCCATGTGCCACAACTACTGAAGCCCACATGCCTAGATCCTGTGCTCTGCAACGAGAGGCCATCACAATTAGGAGCCCGCGCACCATAATGAAGAGTAGGCCCCGCTCACCACAACTAGGGAAAGCCTGTGTGCACCAATGAAGACCCAATGCAGCCATTAAACAAATAAAATAAATAAATAAATAAATGTATTAAAAAAAAGACACAGCCACTTTAGAAAACAGGTTGGCAGTTTATTAAAAAAAAAAGCTGTGGATATATTAATTTCAAGTATCGATTGTGTTCATACAAAAAGAGTATGTTCCTGTGCAATATATAATTGTGTATATTACAGACAATGGGGGTACTAAAGTACCTCTTTTTGTTGTTGGCTTAGAAGTTTGCAACTTTGAACAATATAAGGGAATATAAGATATCACAAGCCATTCACTAGTGAGTTCAAAGAAGTTACCTTTTTTTGACTCCTTCTGAAGCTTCTTTTCTTGTCCACATTACCTACCAACATTCTACAGGCTTTTTTTTTTTGGTTGGTTAACATACCCCAGAAGGTAAACTACTGGTAGATTGAGTATAAAATAACAAAACTCATAGAAACAAGAGTTTTAGGTTAATTCTGAAAATTTTTCTGATATAGGCTTTGCCTTCTCTATGGCTAGGGCCAGGCAGAGACTATAACAAAATGATTGAAACTTGGATTACTCATTAATATAAACTCCAAACTTATATATCCTCAGATTAGAGGATACATTTCATAAGACATAAAATGTAGGATCAAGCTGAAAAATACAACATGAATTTATCCTTTCTTGTATTATAAAATTTCCTAAGTAGCATGACTGAAAACAAAATTTGTGCTCTGCACAAAAGCTACTGGCTAGACATGTCAATGAGGGCTGAAATCTAGTTAGTAAAACCACTTCCTACGCCTAATATTGTATGAGCCAGAAGGAGGAATGCTACTTTATCCTACATCCACAAGAATGTATCATTTTGCTATTCCTTTCTATGGGGGGGGGGGCTTCAATAATTTACACAGAGGAGCCATTATCTTCTTGCATTGTCCCTGCTAGGTTGAGCATTTAAACATATTTATTCAACTGTCTCTTTAGTTCTCCTTTCTAATATGCAGTTGCCAGAAAGGTTTAAATGATAGTTTTCTGTCACTCTAATAACGTGATCAAAAATTCTTTTATACTGTTATATAAGGTTTGAACTTGTCTCAATATATTTTATCTTTAACATATCCCATTTTCCAGATAAATTTAATCTAACCATATTTTCAAAATAATATTTTTATAAAACAGAAAACTACAAGGACTAATGTAACATCTATGTACTCACCTCTTCAAATAAACAAATGAAAATGGCTGTCATTTTTATGTATTTATTTTTATAGAAATTAAAGTTGAAATCCCTATGTTCACCTGCCAAGTTCCATTCTCCGGCATCCCCAAACACAATTACCACAAATTTGATTTGTAGCTCGTCCCTGTTGATATACTTTCACTATTTATACACATGCACTGTAACTTGCTTCTTTATTCAACATCTTTTAAGATTGGTAAAATCTAATCCATTCATTTTAAGTGGTGTACAGTATCTCATGTATAATATATGAATATATTATACTATAGTACTTTTTTCAACTTCTCCTATGTTATCCATCTCTCCATGTCCAATGTATTATAAATAATGATTCAAATAACATCTCTTATGTATCTCCTATCTTACTTGTGCAAGAGATTTATTTAGAAGTGAGATTTCTAGGTGACATGATATGTGTACAGTCGATTTTTTTTATATATATTGAATTGCTCTTTAAAGAAGCTGTTGTAATTTATACTTCCAACAGATTTATATGGAGTAGCTGCTTCCCTACTTCCTTTGTCAGTTGATATGGTTAGACTTTTGAGCATTTCCTAATTGATGAATGTGCAAGGATATCTGATTATTATTTTAAATTATGCTGTACTGATTATTGGGGAGATTAAGGAGATTTTTGTCTTGGTCATTTGGGTTTCTTTGAACTGTATGTTTCCATTCATATTTCTTTTTTTTTTTTTTTGGCTTGCCTTCTTTTTATATAAAGGATTTATGTATGTGTTCTGCTAACTAAAATTTTTATAGGTTGTATTTGCCTTCTCTCATTCTGATTTTTATGCCTTTTGTAATAAAGTTTTTAATTTTGATAGTCTCATCATTCTTTATTTCTATTTTGTGTGTCCATATTTTTCCTCTACATTTGTAAGAAAGACATTCATCTATATTTTATTCTATCATTTTTGTGAAGTTTTGATCTTTTACATTTATATCTTTAATATATTTATATATTTTTTCACTTCCATGGGGAAAGGTGATTGTCCTAGCTTTTTCCTCTTTCATCCGTAAGGTCTTTCCATCATGTTTCAAGAACCCATATATGAGTCAACTCCTGTTATCCAACTTATGTGTCTTCTTACATTAGTGCTGCTTTTTCATCACAGTGAAGTAAAATATATAGCTCCTTTCAAGTCTTGTCTTCAAAGTTATCTCACCCAAGAAATCTATACCTAAATTGTCTTTATGCTATACCATTATTGAGTATTTACGTCTATCAATTTCACTGTATTATTTGATGATTAATACAACTTTTTAATTTTGTCTTTATGTATATAAAATATGCTTTAAGGCCAATGCACATAAATGAAAGAGAGCCAACATGTATCAAAGAGAATTTTTGTGAAAAAAAAATCTTATTTTTTATCTCTCTCTTTCTCTGAAAAAATTATAGTATATTCATATGCTACAGGTGGAATACTATACATCACTTAAAGTGGATAGATTAGATCTTATCAGTCTCAAAACGCTAGTATACCATGGGCCAGAATATATTACCAAAGTTTCCAAAGAACTACTGCATCTTATACACATGAAATATATCTCAAAATGCTTGCTAATACCATGGGCCATTTCCTCTTTTCACAGTTAATGTACATCAAAGACTTCTTTTACTTTAAAGATAAAATTTAAATTTGTTAGCACAACATCAAAGGCTCTTTGAGATCTAGACCCCTTTACTACGCACACTTACCCCTTAGAAATTCCAACTCCAACTTACATCCAATAAATCAACTTTTCGAAAAAAATGTTAAAGCTGACTTTTCTTATCTCTAGGCCTCTTTACATCCTACTTCATCTCAGTAACAGACGCATTTCTGAAAGCTTCTTCACCTGGCTAAGTTCTAAATCTTCTTTACAATGCAGTATCTGATTCTTGTTTCTCCAGAAAACTTTGCATGACCTTCTACCATTGTACAGTTTGCTTACTCATATCATATTAATTTATCCTACATCTGTTATTTTATATTTGGCTTGATTTTTAAAGGCACAGATCATAAGTTCATGTTTGTTAAACTCTGTATTTTCAGCACTGAGAGAACACTTTTAAAATGAGGAAAATATAGCCAATGTTTATTAATCATTTAGGAGAATTATAAGCACTGGACAATACAAAGATATATAAGACATTAAGACTATGTTTACAATCTGATAAGGGCTACAGATAGCTTTATATAAAATTAATTAGCAATCAAAACAAGTAGAATTAACAAAAATATTATTCACAAAATAAATTATAATCAAAATTATCATTATATATGTGTACATATCATTTAAGAATAGCTATTTTATGGCTAATCCATAGAGAAAAGAAAAAATCAGAAAATGCGAGTAAAACAAAAAAGAAACAAATTTTAATAGATGTTATTGCTAACAATTATTAGTCTTTTGTTATATATTTTTTCAATTTGTGTGTTTGTGTAATATGTATGTCTGTATATGTACATTGTATAGTGTGTGTGTGTGTATATACTCACATACATATGGAGAAACAGAGAGAAAAACACAGATAAAGAGACAGAGAAAAGGAATTTTGAGCATCCTCTGTACATAAGTAAAATATAATCTTATTTTAATGACCACAGAGAGACCAATCATCTGTCTGAATATTTCCTAACTTATTTAAACAATCTCATATTGATATTTCCAGTGTTTGCAAGTTTTGCTATTATCATATAATAATGAAGACATTTCTAAATGTTATTGAATATTTACAAATATATTTTTAACCATGATATTGCTAAGTCATGTATTATGAATATTTTTGAGACACTTGATTCATATTGCCAAATTACTTTCCAGAAATTTTGTAATAATTCACACTCAATTTGCAGTACATGGAAGTGCCCTCATTCACTAACACTGGATATTAGAAAAATAAATTCCTGAGGGTTAAAGACTAAATACAGTGAAAATAGCCATAAGCCTTTAATACAATAGGGATTTATTTTGGTATAAAATATAATGTAGGAAGTGTATGTGTGTGCCTGCATGCATGTGTATGTGTGTGTGTTTGTGGTGTTAACTGGTTATTCTACTTATTTTTACTGATTAATCCATTTGGTCACCTTACTGACTTAAAATGCCTATTTAAGGTTCATTAACTAAGTAATCATGTATAATTATCTCTACTTCTGACCTTTCATCATTGTTGCATTGACCTATCCATATACTCTGTTGCTGTTACTATACTGTCTTATTAATGATATGTTTATAAACTTTTTAATGATTGTGAGAGAAAACTCTCTCCAAGCTTTCCTATTTTTATTCTAAGTGTGTGTGTATCCAAATGATGTTTAGAATTATTTAGTCAAATTTATGGCACCTTCCCAAAGTTAAACTTTGAGTTAGAATGGTCCTATATGTGATTAACTTAGGAAACATTGCTGTCACTCTCTTTCTAGTCTTTCTATTGAGGAATAAAATATGTTTCATTTTTATCTTTCCTTTAAATTCCATGAAAAATTTATGTAGTTTACCTCATAAATTTCTGGAAAATTTATTTTAGTTCATTGCTTAGATTTCATACTTTTCCTGGCTACTATATATGGCTCCTTATGTTTTATTTTATTTTAATTGCTTATCATTTGTATATAGGAAATTTTGATACTCTATTATTTCAATCCAGCTATGCTACTGCATAGATTACTTCTAGTAGCTTTTTAGTTATTTCTTTTGGATTTCCCAAGTTGGAAATCATGTCATCAACAATTACTATTTACTTTTCCTCTTTTGATTACAAATTTATATATTTTTAAAAATTTTGTTTTCCTGAATAATAATTTTAGAATTTTCGTGAAGAATGTTAAAAAAATAATGGTTATGTTGTCCAGCTTTGTCTACCCCTGAGATTAAAGGAAATGTCTCTAGTGCCTAGCCATTTGATAAAAAGCTTGCTTCAGTCTAGATAACAACGTCTTATGTTAAAGAAATACACAGATATTTCATCAACCCATTGGTTTTTGTTGTTTCCCTTATATTATTTCATCCATTTCTGATTTAATTTGCTTGTAGTGCTTGATCATTAAGTATAACAGCAACTTTTACTTTGTAATATTGATTTTTTAGCCTTTTATTTCTAGTTAAGATTTTTAAAATTAGGAATACATGCTGAATATTGTTTGGTGGGCATTTATCAGTTGGACCATAATTTTTCTCCCTTTATACACTATGATGCATTATACCAATAGATTTCCTAGTATTAAACTATCTACTTTATTTTAATTTATTAATAGATTCTATATGCTTCTACTTTAAGTTTTTAAGATATTTTTATGTGTGAAATTAGTCTGTAATTTTCTTGTACTATATATTTCAGGTCCAAATATCAATTTCTATAACTGATATCAGAGAATTGAAACTGTAAAATAAGAACAATCTCTAAAATTCATTGTTTTAATATGTTGCTAGAAACTTACCAGCAGAAAAGAGATCATTGCTTTATGGGAAAATTTTTTTGGGATATAAAATTTTTATGAAACAGTCTCACCTGAAATGTGAGATGCCACAGTTCATTTGAAAATATGTTTTCTATGTTTACTTCTGTTTATAAAAATGAAAAAGTAAAATCATTGTTTCAACTACCATTTGAGAAAAAGAAAGATTAAGCTATGAATAAAAAGTGGAACTTTATATGTAAAAATAAAAGAAAAAAATTAAGCGTATGTCCTCTGCAATGTCACTTTTCGGATAGAACTATGTAGGGATCTTAATAGGATACTTAGAGGAGCACATATTTCCAGGTATATGGGGTTGTAAAAGTTTGTTCATTTTTGTGAACACAAATCACATGGAGTTCATCATCTGGCCTTGTGATGATGAACTATCCAAGATATTTCAGTTAAACTTTTTCACAACCATGCTTTTGTTAATTTATTCATGAAAACTATAAAATCTTTTTTTCATGGAAATATTATAAATTAAGCATATGTTTTAGTACTCAATCATGAAAATAATTATACAGGGATAGTGAATTTATTTGTTAATTTTTTAATTTTCCTTAGGATGTATGGTTATCTTTCATTTCCCTATCCACTGAAGAAAATCACACAACATAAAAGTTGCAAATTAAGTTTTACTTGGGGACCTTACTGAAGACTATGGCCCAGGAGACAGCCTCCCACACAGCTCTGAGGAAATGCTCCAAAGAGGTAAGGGAGGAACCAGGATATTTAGGAGACTTTGTTGGGGGTAAAAAAAAAAAAAAAAGAAAAACAAACAAACAAAAAAAACATGGAGTTGAACATCGAAAAATTACTGCTAATCACAAAACAGACAACTCAAGTTAATGATTTTAGCACTTTTCTATGTATGGGAAAATGCAAGAATCTGGACTTACTGAAATTATTCCTTAGATATGCATCTTATCTATCTGGGCTAGTATCTAAAGTGCACCATTGGCGGGGGATGAGGGAGGATGGTGTGCTGCAGTGGCTGATGGCTTGTGGATGGGCAACATTCCCTTTCCATGTCCCATTGCCCACAAGACTGTACCTACCATTCTCTTTCAATGTCCCATTATCCACAAGACTGAACAACAGGACAGTAAAAAATATTGAAGAACTCCCAGGCCATCCCAAACATGGACATTTAAGCTTACAGTTCATGGGACTACTGAGTCAGATGGAAAAAACAATTATTAAAATCTAAGAAAAAGTAAAAAGTTTGGTAACTGCAAAGGCAATAATGAATCTGGAGAGATATGACAGAAATTAGACAAAGTGGGAGTTGATGTTGGGAATGATAAAAGATGCAGCAAAAATGCAAGTGGATCAAACAGGGAAATCAGGAACCACTTCCATGACTGTTGAATGGTATGCCCTCACATTCATTCCCTGAAAGGCTTGGCAGGGCAGGTTTTCAAAGGGATCATCCAAACACAAGCAATTATGTATTTATTAAAAACACATTTTTTTTTTGGCTCCTTTCTTCAAGTGCAAATTAAGAACATCCATTTTTCAGCAAACTGTTACTGATCACATGTTGTTGCTGGTCATTTCAGAAGTTCACCTAATGTTTTCTCCATTCATTTTCAACATTGGAATGAAAATTTTAGCAAAGCAATGGGACAAAACTGCATTATTTATTTTTAAGTGGGGAATGCATGTAATAACAATCTATCACAAAATAGTAATAATAGTCAATAAAGATGGACAAATTTGAGGAAGAAAAGGGAGGTGGGGAGGACTCATGGGATAAGTAACACATTTAGTCAGATAAAAATGTGACAAGAAGAGGAAAAGCATAAAGGGAAGGTAATTAAAATTTAGTTAAATCTTTCTATGAGTCAGGAAATGTGCCAAGAATTTTCATCTGCATTGCATCTTTTAATACTCAAAACGACCATGTGATATAGTATTCTCTCTCTTTAAATGTGAGAAAATTAGAGGTTCAGATAACAAAAATAACTTGCCATAGTTATTCTGTTAGCAAACTTCATAAATTAGGTCAGAGTCAATCCCATTATACTTCGTAGTCACAAATGATAGGCTGTCCACATATTTTGTTTGGCATGGATTTCTTTTTTAATCTCAAATTAGTGACCAACATTTTTAAAAAAAGGAGTTTAAACATTTTTTTTAAAGAAGTAGATATCTGTTAATACTTGGCAGACCTGCAGAATCTAGGTAGCAATAAGGAGAATGTCCTTCCTGTTAGTCAGCTCCCCATTGCTGGTGTAAGTATATGTATTGTATAATACCTATAGCTTCCTGTATCAGTTCACATCTTACATTACCCTCTGGCCCCTGAGGTGCAGACTTCTACTAAAAAGAAAAGAAGCTAGAAAACACGCAAGAAAAAGAAAAAAGGTGAGATAATTCACATGGTATCACACACTCACAAACACAAACATGATAATATCTAGACTTTAAAAATGAAATCAAGGAAAGGCTGAAAGAAAAGACCTCAAAAAAGTAAACAAGATTAAAAAAAAATAGGAAATGATTAAATAGGGTCCTGAATCTATTGGATTGATACACAAAGTGAAAAATCATGTAAGTTTATATTTTATTTCCTAATTACTGTTCTTTCATTGGACTATCCTCCAGCAGTCCAGTAATCATATGTTTAACAAGTAAACATATGATTTTTTTAGAGCGCCATCTGAGAAAATCATCCTGGAATAACTAGAACATAATTGTTTAATGGGGGAAGCACATACATAATGCTCTGGAGGCTGAAAATCTCCTTGTCCACAATTGCAAGTTCATTGTAAAGCACCCTTTTTTGTTAAGGGTTCCCCACAATAATGCATGCTGACAACATACATGGTGATCTCTAACACTTTTATGATATTTGGGAAATTGTTATTTTATGTCTTTATAGTACATAGAGAAACTCAGATGGAGGATTGATTAGGGTACCCTGACTTAATAAAGGGAATTATTTGAAGAAATGGAATTAGAAAACTTTTTGTACCACACTATTTATAAAATCATATTTACATCACCAATTTATATTCAATGTCTGCACATCATTCAGAAATTACATAATCTATTATTTAATACTCTGAGTCTCTTGATTCTACATTTTAAATAGGTCTTCTGTTGTTAAAATACAGCATGAGATGATGTGGTGCCTTTATAATTATCTATCTAATTTGATTATTGGAGATTGAAAACACACATAATTCAGATTTCCAAATAAGTGTATCTGCTGGCTGGGTATGATTTGTTTTGTTTTGACAGAGTAATGGTTAAGTGTAATCTTAGGAATTAAGCCACTTGGATTCCAATCCTATTTCCATCATTTACTAATTGTGCAACCAGAGGCAAGTTGCTTTCACATTCTTGACCTCTGTTTAGGAATCTTATAAATAAAGATAATCATAATACCTCTCTCCTAGACTTTTGAGTAAATTAAATGAGAAAAATGCATATAGGATACTTAGCAAAATATCTGGTATATACTAAATAATAAATATTGGATATTATTATAATTGTTACATTAATTAAACTACCCTCACAATTGGCAGATTATCCACCTTACCTCAGGGGCTGTCTCTAACAGAAGAAGGGAGAACTGCAGGGAATAGATTAATTTAATTAAACCTGAAAAAAAATGAAATTACACAGAGCATGGATTCTTTCAATTCTAGGTCACCTGAACACATCAGGGCCAGAACTATAGCAAACAGATTCATTATATTTTTCTCTGTATCAAGTCAATGGGTTGACTTTTCACAATTTTTCAAGGATTGAAGTAGGTCCCAGTACTGCTAACAACTTAATTCAAGAATTGGTTTGCTCTTAAACACTGCTAGCACTGTATCAGCACCTTATTTTTGACATGTGAAACTTTAAGGAGTACTAAGCTGAAAAGTTATTTGGGGACGATTGGACATAACCTTCAAAAGACATTATTCAAAAAAATATTCTGATCCTAAATTTCAATTTATGTGTATAAAACACCAAAGACTAGCAGTGTTTCATACGCTACCAGTGAGAACAAAGCATTTTGGTATGAGAGAATCAATGAGAAACAAGTTCAAGCAGAACTACACCATTTGCTACCAAGAACAACCTATCTTTCTGGCCTCCTCTTACACCATCCCCAACTTGTTCACTGTGGTCTAGTTATATCAGGTTCTCAGGCCTTTTGTGTTAATCATTTCCTCTGCCTGAAATACTCCTTCCTATTCTTGTCATATGACTAACTCTTTGACATCTGAGGAAGGATTTGACATAATAAATATCAAATATCACTCTTCTGATAAAGCATTTTCAGACTACCCTAAAGAGGCTACGTACTTCCAGGCACACTCCTTCTTTAACATATTGTTTCCATTATTACAAAGTCTGTAAGTATAGGTTTATTATTTTAATATTTATTTGTTTAAATATATCTATATACTGTAAGCTTCATGAAGACAAAAAACCCTTTTTACATTATTCACCAATGTATCTCCTACATGTAAAACATTTTCTGAGGCAAGTGATGGGAATCCTGAAAGTAATTGTTCATTGATAGGCTAAACCATCCATCAGTTTCTACTTCTCTGTAATGCGAATAGTAGGAATAGAGGCCTTGTGGGAAGACATTCTGGAACCTTTTTGAAACATTGAAAATGTTGAAGTATGTGGGCCGAGCGATGGGATTCAGAATGTCCTGCTTGAGCAGTGGAGGAGCTGAGGGTGCGGAGCGTGGAGACTAATATCACCCTGTTTGGTCCTGAGGGATGGCTGGTTAGCCAAAGACGGGTAAGATTCCTCAGAGGAGGAACAACCTAAGACAGGCACAGCCGCAGAGGGGCCAACAGGGGTGGTGCATAGAGCCTTCCTTATATCACCGTGTTTGGCCCTGGAGGATGACTGGTTAGCCAGAGACAGGTAAGATTCCTCAAGGGAGGAACAACCTAAGACAGGCACAGTCTCAGAGGGGCCAACACGGGTGGGGCACAGACCCTTAATCCTTTTGAGAGAGGTCTCCTGCCCCCAGGGCTGCTTTGCTCTGCACGCCCAGCTCAAATCAGGACCCAGGAGGCAAACAAAGATCATTGCCCCCAGTCATGTGAGGCCTTTGATTGTTTATGGGATTAACCTGGGAGTGTTAGACCCTTAGGCTATGCCGAGAACTCAATAAAAGCAACGTGGGATCAATCAGCAGGGCTCTTGATCCTAGAGGTCTTGAGTCCCTCGGTCCCATCTTTCTCTTCAGTCTGTGTCTGTGTGTTCTTCAAGCTTGCGGCACCCGTCACTCACCTCAAGTCGCCGAGCTGGTCTCGGCAAGACCTGTTTAATTGTTCTGCTTAGGATGGAATAAGTCCTTCATGTTAAATAAAAGAGCTAGTTTTAAAGATACTATTCTCATGCTGAATTCAATAACAAATAGAGATAAATTCCAAGAGGGAGATGCAATCAGTTTGTGCAGAAGGGGTTTAGAGAAGAGAGCAAACTGTGTGGACTTTGATTGTCTGGTAAAACTGTGTGATTGAAACAAAACCTTGGCTTTGGTACTTATCTTTTAAAAGCTAGCAAAATGATGTTGGACAAGCAGACATGAGTTGTTGAAAGCCATTTTAGGCAGGAGGGATGAACAAAGATAAAGAGGTGAGCAAGAGATTTATGTATGGGGGTCGAATTAAAGTATTTTTTCTAAGAGAAACAGAATTTGTGTTGGGCAGTGACTGGGCAAATTTGGGTAATTAGGGCATAACAAATAATCTCAATCTTGAAAGCCAGGCAGAAGAGTCCAGAATTGAGGTAATCATTACAAACCTCCCTTTCCGTAAGGCTAATGCCACTTCATGTAAATCTCTGTCTTGAACTCTGTGTTCTGCCATGTCTGCAACAAGCTGACACTCTCAGTATTAAGGCCTGTACCCTGATTAATCATTGTACCCCGACACCTAGAACAATTGCTAACATCTAGTAGTCACCAAAAGTATTTGAAAAAATAATAAGCCATGAGAAATGCTTTTGAATGCTTTGGAATATTAAAATAACAAGGTAATGCTTTAGAAATAGGGAATTCAAAGGGGAAATGGAGGAGGCTAGTGCCAAGGATTTGGGATTGGTGGATTGTGGATCTGGATATCAGGGATGGCAAATAGGAATAGGGGGAAAGGAAAATTATGAAAAATTCCTGTAAATAAAGACCCCTCATAGCATATCAACTGCTTGGAGATTATATATCTACATATACCTGAGTGAAACATGATCCCAATATTTTGCTTCTGGGAGCTGAAAAACAAATTAAAGGGAACTTCATCATGTTATGACTGTAGATGGGTGCATAGTCTATCCACAGATTTAAGATTCGCATCTTGGTTCTGTTAAGAGATAGGTACATTTCAAGATCATCTGTGGAAGGGGTTAAAATTACAGATGGATTATCTCACTATGCATTTGCGGCTCTCTTGCTCCACATTGTATTATCCCAGATGTGGAGCCAAAATTATCTTACTTGATTTCAACCAAAATAAAGCACTGATTTTTATTTTATATCGAAGTTCATTAAGGCTTTCAAAAGACCAAACAGAGTTTATGTTGTAGCAGTTAAAAGATCAAAAGTTGAAAATCAGATATTCCTGGCTTTTTCTGCATAAGTTCCAGGTTCTTGCAGGTTCTTCACTGCTTCCCACCCCTTCCCCTTTCTCTTTTGTCTTTATCTCCTTTCACTTTCTATTCACAAGAAAGTAAATGAAAACGTTTTCAAATTTTATTACACAGAACAGTTTATCTTCATTCCTATCTCCTGCACATAATCAACTTGACAACTAGTTTAGACAGTCTAAAGATTCACATTTTGATGGCTTGGCAGACACAGAGATGGACCACTCAGATTCCCCCTTGAGGAAGGATTAACTTCCCCATTATGATGAGTATGGTTAGCTAACAGTGTTTAGTTTTTAGCATCTTCAGGGTCTCTCGGGTTTCAAGCTGAGATCTCATCCTGTTAGGAAGCCAAGAAGTTAGTGAGATGATTGATGATGGTACATAAAAGGGGGTGGCCATTTCCAGCTAAGGTAGGACACGTCTAATGGGCAATGTTTGCTCTGGAACTCACCATTTACCTGTTAAAGATTTGTTAAATGTGTGGCATGGTCTAACAGCTCACACTGCTCAATCCTTTTCACCCTTTCCTTTCATAGCTGCTGCTTCCCCAAATCCTTTTGTACTCCTAACTTCATCTTAATATCTATTTCCCAGAAAAATCAACCTGTGATAGTTGGTGTCAAGAGTACTCTGAGAAAGCTGGTGCTGGGATAGAGTTTTGCCTGAACCCATCCAGTTGGTAATGAGGACCCTTGCCTAAGGGTAAGTAATTATTATCCATGAGAAGATGGGATGGGTGTGTGGTAGAAGTGAATACAGTATCATGATCCAGGCATCTGAAAAACATCATTAGAGGGAGTGCACATATAAGGATAACAGTATTGTATGGTTATTGCACTGAAGCAGACTAGCAATGAAGAGTAGCGGGCTATCAACAATCATTTTAAAACTGAGAGCCAGAGAGTCTCTTTGGTAGCTCACAAATAAACCCTCTTGTTTTGCTCTGAGCAAACAGATGAAGCTAAGATTAAGCCCAGGGTTTGAAAAACAGGCTGCTAAAATTTGAAGATCATTGAATGCTCAACCATAACAGATCTGTTATACAAAAGTCAGGGCACCAGTTGGGAAGCCCTGGGACTCTGACCCAGGATGGGGACCTCTGAGTGGATGCCCTGGAAGGTTTTGACTCCTAGACTTCTCTTAACCTTCTGAGCCTTCATAAGTGTCTCACCTTGTCACATTAAAATGTAACACTCCTCCAGTATTAGAAAATAATAAAAAGAGATTTACCCCACAAAACAACAGTTTCCAAGTAAGAACTCAGGAGAACCACTTCCTCTCCTGGCCTCCAGAGCTGTAATCAGAATTAAGTCACAGCGTAATTCATCCAGGTGTTGATGTGCCTGAATTGTCATGACAAATGGGAGAAGATGGAATTGAAAGACTCAGGGAAGTAGGTATCATGTGAAGCTGTTTCAGATATAGAAACTATTATCTGGAGAGGCCAGTGGGTCCCCATAGTGAAAGATGCTACACTGTTGGCAAAGATAGACTGAATTGTTTTCTCCAGGCCTTTCCCAGAGACCTTTGGCCATTTACTTGAGCCATTACCTATTGGTCATTTACTGTACACTGGAAAAAGGGGACTACACAGACATTTTGAGGATAGTTGGGCACAGAGTTTAAGTTGACACTAATGTCTACAGAACTGGATTAGCCTTATGGCTCCTCTGAAAAAGTGGGGTCACATGGGTTCAGGTAATCAATTCCTGACTAAAGTCCAACTTAAAATGGCCCACTGAGACCACAGACCCACTCACTTGTAATAGCCCTGACATCTGACTATGTATTTGGCATTGACGTATTTGGCCATAGGAATAACAGTTGAAATTGTGTCTTTTGCCTGCGGGGATAAGGGAAATCGTAGTGGGGATGGCTGTGACGTCTCAGAAACCACTACTGCCCCTCCAGCTAGGATAGTGAAACAAACAAGGAAAATACGTATCACATACCAAAGAGAGTAACGGAGATAAGTACCACACTGAAGAATTTAAAGGGTGCAGAAATAGTGGTCTTCATCATATCTCCCTCTAATCCACCAGTCTGCCCCCTGCAGACACCAGGTGATGCCCCCTGAACCCCAGCAAATGCCTATAGCCCAGGGCGGCCTTAATCAGGCAGCGCCTTCACTGGCAGCTGCTGTGCCAGATATGGTGTCTTTGGTAAAGTACTTTAATAGGTCTCAGGTATATGGTATGCATCCACTCATTTAGGAAATATTTTCTTTGCTATTCAGTTAACACAGGGGATCAGGAAGAGTCCTCATTCCTGGGGACTAAACAAGAGTATTCATTTATAGTTTGCCCTAGGACTATATTAACTCTATCATAATATAGGGGAAAAAAAAAAGATCTAGACTACTTGGACATACTGCAGAATATTACATGATCCATTACATTAAGGGAATTCTTTTAATTAGGAAGGATAAGCAAGAAGTGGCTCCTACCCTGAAGGCCTTGGTAGGATATACATGGTCTAGAGGCTAAAAGGTAAACTCTACAATGATTCAAGGGCCTGTCACTATGGTAAAATTTTTAAGAGTCCAATTGTTGGAGACATGCCAGGACATCCCTTCCCAACTAGAAGATAAATTGTTGCATCTTGCATACCCACCTACAAAAAAGGAAATTGAACTCCTACTGGGTCTCCTCAGGTTCTGGAGAAAATACATTTCCCATCTATGAATAGTGCTCTGGCCACATATCAGGAGATAAGGATGCCACAATTTTTTTGTTTTTTACATCTATTTTATCTTTTCTTCCAGTTTTGTTGAGCTATAATTGACAAATAGAAGGTGTAGAATGTGATGAAGGCTGCCAGCTTTGCGTGGGGCACGGCTCTGCATCATTTCCAGTCTGCAGTGTGATCAGCCGCACTGTGACACTATTGACTCAATAGATTACACCGAATTGACGTTTGGATGTTATAAAAGATGCAGTATGATATGTATGGCAAGTCTCAGTGGATCATGAGATTCTGGAGCAAGAGTATGCCATCTGCAATAAAAAATTGGAAGCCATTTTTAAAAAAATAGCTCCTGGAGTGCTGTTGAGCACTGGTAGAGAGCAGACTTGATTATCTGTAACTGTCCATCATGAATTTGGTACTGACGGATGCACCAAATCATAAGGTTCAGTGGAATCAGGAGAAATAATTTTTAAAATAGAAGGAGTGTATTGGGGAGCAGTCAGGAGCAGGGTCAGAAGACACAAGGAATCTGCATAAGAAAGTAGCCCAGACCCTTTATCCTCCCACTACAGTTGCATCAGTTTCCCTCTTCCAGCTCATACCTATGACCATTGGGAGAAGCATGTCCAAACAGCTCCAAAAGAAGTCAGATTCCCAAGCTTGTTTTACGCATGAGCTAGTTTATTATGTGAAAACCAGCTGAAAAGGAATGGTGGCTTTGTTAGAACCTCACTCATGGTTAAGCTTGAAAGACAGTCATAATACATGAGAACTGGGATATTTATTTTGTGTGGAAGGAGAATTAACTTGTGGTCATAATATATATAGACTAATGGGCAGTGACAATTTACTGGGTCAGCTGGTCAGAGATCTGGGAGGAAAGGGATTGGAAGATTGGCCACAAGGAGGTCTGGAATAAAGGCATATGGATGGATATATGAGAATGGTAATAAGTGAATGCTTACCAGAAAAGATGCACTAGAGTAAAGGTACTAAACTTCCAAAATGAAACAGAATCAGTTGATGCAGAACTATCAGCAGCTACCATAGTATTATCATGATGGGTATATGAAAAACAAGGCTGTTATGGCAAGGACATAGCTAGGCATGAGCCCAAAAGCATGGATTCCTACTTACCTAGGCTTGTCCAACTACTGTTACCACCACCTCCAAATCCTCAAAATTCCAACAGCAAAGACTGATATGGCATTATTCCTGGAGCAGACTAAATGGCCACTTGATTCCAAGTTGACTGTATTGGGTCCTTCTATCAGGTAAGGCCGTGTGATTTGTTTTCACAGGAATAGATATGTAGTCTGAGTTGAGGGTTGCCTTGTCTTGCTACTGGGCCTCAGCCAGCACCACTATTCAGGTGCTTACAGAGTGCCTGGTCCACATGCGTGTAATCCCCAGACAGCTTCTGACCACAGAATTCACCGGTTGTGATGCATAATGCATCATCCAGCTGCTGCTGCCCTGATAGTGTTAGAATGGGCTGCTGAAGGAAAATCTAAAGCACCAGCTTTGAGGCAATATCCTGCAAGAATGAGGTGCCATCCTCCAGCATGCTTTATATGCATTGAATCAGAGACATTTATATGTGTGGAGGCCAGTTATGCTGTTAACAGTGTCCCAAATGTCAACAGTGCCAAGATTGAGAAAACCTGTACTAAAGATACAAAGGTGATACAGGGTCCCAGGACACAAGAACTTCGGTGCCTAGGCTAACAGGTATTGGTAAAATCAGGTCAGGGTAAAAATTTCAGGATCGTGTTATTCTATTTCATGTTCCTTCCCCTGTGGTTGAACTGCTTTGACACTATTTCAACTTGAACCTAAAATATAGTAATTTGGGAGAAACCTCCAATATTCTAGGAGATAACATCAGAGTTTCCTCTATCATTTCAGGATGAATAAAATCTGTCATGCTAACTCACTAGCGCAAGTTCAAAAGAAAAAGGAGGTTTTTTAAATGGGAAACATAAAAATGTGAGAAGTTTCCCTTACTGAATAAACTTGAAAATCATTGTCTGACACTCATTTTCACAACTCCAAAGAATGAAACTCTCCTGTGACTTTAAAGGTAAGTTATTTAGCATTATGAAGGCAAGGATGGAAAGATTAAAGACAATTTTTCTCACAGGACATATGTTCTCTTCTAAACGTTGTATGTGTCATCAGTAGCATTTTGCACCTGTGTTTGCTAGGGAAAAACACCTAGGTGGGAAAACACAGGAGCAAATAATCAAAAATGTCTTTACAAATGTCAAAGTCCTACTATTGAATGTATATTATTTGCTTTGGTAATATTTTTCTGTTTTCTTAATTATTATTAAGTAATAAGTACATAGTGGGACATAGATCTGATAAAAATTTGATAAATGAGTTTGTAGATATTTAGAATTTATCCAAACGTCCAATTATATGTTATTCTATACCAATATATCATATATATTACACCAAAATGTGCTGTGTATGTAATATATAGTGTAGTCTCTGCTAATCTTAGCTGAAATATATGAAATAAAAAGTTTAACACTACAAGGGTTGTGTCCAAATGTACAGCCAGTGTAGTTATTTTGCCTGAATTTTCTAGTAACTATAATTGAGTAGTAAATTCATTCCTCTTGCCAAGAGTTTTTATCATTTTTTGACTGAATTGAAAGGCGTTAACGGTCACTTCAAGGAAGAGGTCTTAAATCTAGCTCTGAGTAGAAGAGGAAATTAGATTTCTATTTTAAAAGATTTATTGTAAAATAAACAATGAGGCACACAAAACAGTAGGGTTACTGAAGGGGCAACAGCACATTAATAATGACACTCACTGAGATTAAATTATAAAAGCCTTTTTTCGAATGTCTAATTTAATGAGGAAAGTGCTAAAAATAAATACAAGTAATTAAGAGCCTTATTGGTCTTGCTATTAAATAGTTTGTTTTTAAATATAAAAAGCAAACCTAAAAAATGTAAACAAAGGTTAGCATCCCCTCATGTTACACATTGAAGATGGAAAAATAATCGCATAGTTATAGTGTATAAATTCCAGTGAATGTTATTTCTTAAATGCCATAGGGAAACTGAGAGGCATTAAAATTCATTAGAGTTGAATATTTTCGTAAGAAAAATGGCATCCTTGAAAATGGCCATTTTGTAATTCATTTTTTATCTTGTCAGTTTTTATAACTACAGAAACAAATTGCTTTTGAGTGAAGATTAGAAAGTTAAAAGTTTCTTATTTAAAAAAATAAATTACACAGAGCAAAATAAATATCAACACATAAAAATAAAAAAGTTTAAAGGTACAGATGCATTCCAAATTAAAAATTTAGTAGGGGCTGAGTGGAAGAATTAGTACTTAAGTTCAAAATACATCTTTCCCACTGTGTAGTAGGTAGAGTGTTGAATGTGAAGTCAGAAGACTGATTTCAGTTTTCATCTATGGAATTTACTGTAATGTCAGTTTTTGCCATATAGAAAACAACTTCACAATCTCTTTGTCCTATAAGAACATTTTTTAAAAATAACTCACAGATCTTTGAGTTTTTAAGATTTAACCAATCTTAGCTAGATTTCAAGGATTCAACCGGGCTGGGATCCAGACTGAAGGTGGGTTCATATCCTCCTACGTCTCCTTCTGAGACAAGCAGCAAACTGGCAGCACTATTTTCAAGGCCTGAAAGGAGCCCAAGAGGCAAGTGGAAACCTGGATGTGTCTTAACTCTCCACCTGGAAAATAGCATATTGTGACTGACATGCATCCCACTGGCTAAAGCAAATCGTATGGTAAAGTCCAATATCAATGGGGTAGGCAAGTAAATTTTGACCTTAAAGAGACACTACACTAAAAAATAACAGGCCAGGGGTTGTCCATGTGTGATCCTGCTATATAAGCAAGTAAAGAATTGAGAGCAATAACTCAGTTTACCACATGTGTATGTGATCGTTTTTTCTGTAAAACAATATTATCTGCCCTAGACCTTGTTTCTTCATAGAATTGATGATTCATTTCATAAGCAAACACTCATTGAACACAAATACTTACTGTTAAATGTCAAGAACGCTGCTAAGTGCTCAACACACTAAAATGTATGAAACACTGCCAAATCTGTTAGCCAAATGACATATTTTATTAGGCAGTGCAGGCTATGCTAGGCTCAGGTAATAAATAGGCCCCTGAATGTTAGTAGATTCATGCAATGAAATTTTGCTTCTAAGGTATACAGGATATATTTTAGATTGGAGCTTTTGCTAGTGACTGTCTCTCCAAGCAATAATCAATTGAACCAGCCTACCAGTCTCTTATACCACTGTCTCGTAGGTGGCCTTCCTGGTTGTCACAAAAGCAAAAGGCAAAGTGAAAGTGTGTGGAAGGAGTGTCACACCCAGGCCTGGGAACTGCACACATCACTTGTTCTTACAATGAAGAAGCTGATCATATGGCCATTATCTAGGCAGAAGGTCCAAACTAACTATAAGGATTTGGAAAACAAAGTACCCAGAAAGAAGTGTTGGAGTTATTGAACATCTAGGCATTCTATCATGTAATCCTCTTCTTTATTCACCAATTGTCACTTTTCTTTCTACACTTAGAACGTACTGTTTTTCCTAAAAGAGACAAGACAGAGCCCCATCAGTTACTGTATCCAGTTCAAAGTCCATGATATTTATTTATTTATTTATTTATTTATTGGCTCTGTTGGGTCTTCATTGCTGTGCACTGGCTTTCTCTAGTTGTGGCGAGCAGAGGCTACTATTTGTTGTGGTGCGCGGGCTTCTCATTGTGGTGGCTTCTCTTGTTGCAGAGCACAGGCTGTCAGCTCGCAGACTTCAGTAGTTGTGACTCATGGGCTCTAGAGCGCAAGTTCAGTTGTCATGGTTCACGGGCTTAGTTGCTCCGTGGCATGTGGGATCTTCCTGGACCAAGGATCAAACCCATGTCACCTGCCTTGCCAGGAAGATTCTCAACCACTGTGCCACCAGGGAAGTCCCAAAGTCCATGATTTTTAAATCATAAACAACCATATCCATGGGGTCTTGATGACCTATATGATCTCCTACAAATCTCAATGGTCACGTGCCTTGACCACAAAGTTATCTGATTGCAGACTATGCACTCACACACAATGTGTAGAGTAGAGACTGGATAATCAAAATAAACACTCCTATTTGGAAAAGCAAATAAGAGGAGACCTGGTAGTCATCAGTCTCTGGCAATTCTGAAACACCATTGAGCTGATAGCCTGAAATCCCTCTACCCTAGAAGTGCTAGGAATTCTTTGATTTTTTTATTATTTCTGAAACTGCTGTATGGGAGGAACTGTATTATCCATGATTTTCCTTGGCCCAAGGCTCCATACTGTGGAGGTTCTTCCTAGTTCATTATTTATTTATTATATATAAAATCGTTTGGGGGGAAATTACTCTTGCAGACCTGTAGAGCTTTTGAAATGTATCTAATGCTCATGCAGATTGAAGTCTTAGGAGTTTTTTTAAATCTTAAAATGTCTTTAACTTTTTTACGGTCCTAATTTTCTTCTAAACTTTGTAGGCTTCAGATCCCTTGCTTCTGGACTGTTCCACACTTAAAGTTCTTTAATACACATAGTTCTCAAATCCACTTATTTTTTCTACTTTTTCCGTCCCATGTCTGTCTCATTCAATTTAATGGTGGCTATCTGGAAGCTTTCAGACTTGGATGGGAAGGCTATAACTTAATCTGATATTTTCCTTGGGTCACTTTATTCAAATGGAAATTTTTTCTTGGGTTTTGCTGAAATTTTTATTTCTTAATATCTTACTGTTTGGGATTTAGAAGTATTTGGCTTTTCCACCAATGCAAAGTCTGCAAACTCTATTGTTTTTCTATTCAGTTTTGCTCATAATCTTTTCAATTCTTCCCTAGGCTCATTCTTTCTTATAACTCCTTATCTATTTAAATCAATAATAACAACAGACTGTGCTGATTTTCAACTTTCTTCTCTAGACCTACAAGCTTTCTAGGCCCCTGGTGATCAAGTATTTTGCCACTGTGTGACACAATTCACTAGCTTTCTAGCTTTCAATTTCAGTTTCTTCTTTGTCCACTCTCTGACTTCTAAGCCTAAAAATGTCCTTTTTTCTTTTTTTTTTGTAATTTCATAGCAACAATTTACATTACCCATATCATTATTAGCTAATGAAGACTAGGCTGTGATGCATTAACAAGTAAATCATACAACAATGGCGTAACTCAACAAACTTCTTGCTTCTTCATTCAGATTCCATTGAGTGTCAGAGATTCTCTTGGAGGCTTTATTAACATATATACACTACCACATATAAAATAGATAGCTAATGGGAACCTGCTATAAACCACAGGAAGCTCAGCTTGGTGCTCTGTGATGACCTAGATGGGTGAAATGGCAGGGGTGGAAGGAGGCCCAAGAGGGAGGGGATATAGCTGATTCCCTTCACTGTACCGCAGAAACTAACACAACATTGTAAAGCAGTTATACTCCAATAAAAAAAAATAGAGAAAAAATAAAAAAATAAAAAATAATTTAAAAAACTAGGCTATTTCTGTATGTAATGTCACTACCTTCTGTATAACTGCCCTGATCATCACTGAAGTAGAAGGGATTGCGGAGGCTCACAGAGCAAGACTTATGCCTAAGCATAGGACACCCTTCTAGGCATAGGACACACTCCTACCCACAATGCATTAGACAGAACCCAGTTATATGGCTCTACTTAACAAAATAACTGTAGGTGGAGATGGAAATGTAGTCTTTTTTATAAATGCATAAAGATGAAATGAGTTTGTTGAGCATCTTGTCAGTTTTGCCCCGCGCCCCACATATACTCCTACAAAACCCTAGTAGTCCAAAATTTGAGGCAACATGAGGATCAGGAAATGATCAATATATAGTGTCAAACAGTGCACACATTCGCACAATTTTATTAGGTTTTTTATGACTTTTGACATTAATCGATAATTCATTTGAGAAATATTAGCAAATTCCCAATAAATCCAGTTTTTACACAAATTAGGTGGATCACTTATACAGCCTATACAACTCTATGCTATTTGAGTTTTGACACGTCTTAATGAGGTTAGTAAGAGTCATATTTAATATAAAGTTTATGATTCATGGGTCATTCCAGTGGGCATTAGTAGTCTTCAAACCAGAACTATAACAATTGATCAAATCTCCCTTTTATCTAAATTTAAGTGAGTATCGTCTCCTATGGCTATTATTTCTAAGACAGTAGAAGAAATTAAAATCAAGAAGAAAAATAAAATGTCCTAGCCATCAGTTTGATGTAACTATATTATTTTGGTTGACTATTCATTATGCACTATTTACTGTAAATAGTACTATGGGAGGTCAAATGATAATTTATCCAATCACTGTTTACATGTAAACAAAACACTATGATTAGAGGGACAAGACAAGTGAAAATCAACTAGTATCACAGTATTCATGGGAATGACCAGGAATTCAGGTACTATATTCAAAAGTGTCGTTTATTTATTCCTTTATGTTTCCATTTATTTGGAAACATTGAATGAGTTCTCATGAATGCTAAGCACCATTCCAGGCACAAGTTTATATAAGGACATTTCCAACAGAATACCAGAGAAGGAAAAAATGAGAGAAAAGGGGCAGGATAAATTTCCTGGCTCATATATTGTTTTTTTCTTAACCTTCGTATTTATTCTGAACAGAAGATATCCTTGGTGGAATGTAAGGTAAAAGCACTGGACCAGCAATCAGAACACTCTTCCACATCTTGACCCTATTATTTACTAGCCCTGCAAACTTGGGCAAGCCACGTAATCTCTCATAATTACTGGTCAGTGACTGGTTTTGGATAATAGAGAAAATAATAACCACTCTTTCTATATCACAGAGTGGTTCTGAAGATCAAATGAAACAATGTATGTAAAGGTAGTTTGAAACTAAATTGCTATACAACTTTAAGGTATCATTATTGTTTCTAAAATCGTTTTAATAGATTATGTTCCAGGTTAAGCTTTTTCCTCTTCCTAGTATTATCTTTTTTTTTTTTTTAATACTTGCTCTATAGGCCATAAGATAGCCATTATTCTTAACCTTTTGTCTTTTCATTCTTCCTATTTCTCCGGGCACGTTACTCCAATAAAGCTATCTTTCCCAACATGTAAAATGCATTCATAATCTTGACTAAAGGAAGACAGGCAGTATAATAAAAATGTATTAAAAATGTATATGTAAAGATCAGGATGAAAGATATGAGTGATTTGTAGTACAACCTGCCATCAAAAGTACTGAACGCTGGGGAATGTATAAGACATGTGCAAGAATCAATATTAAAACCATACTTAGTACAGTTTAAGAGGGCAATAGTGACATTCAGCATTGCATTTTACATTTTGCTAATGGATTAGAAAGGCAACTGTCATTTTGAGCTCCTTAGCAACAAAATCCACTGTATTCTGTAAAGTTGTAAATAAAAGAATGTCATAGAGTTAACATACTTCTCAAGTTACAAGGGTGAGTCAAAAATTATCCGCACTCCACTTATATTAAAACTTCTGTTGGCCACACTGTCTTATCAGCACTTTCCGTTCAAGGCTACTGTCTCCCCAGTCACTGTTGCGCAGGTGTGAACGTGTTACATCCGTTCATCTGTAATCGCAGTGTGAGCAAAAATGGATGCCCCACTTGTGATTTGCACGAAAGAAGAGCAGTGTGCAGTGATTCGTTTTTTGTGGCCTGAGGGTGTACCTGGTGCTGTTATTTATCAAAGGCTTTGTGGGCAGTATGGAGAAAGTGTTTTGTCACAAAATGTGTATGAATGGATAGAGAAGTTCAAGGAAGGTCACGCAGGTGTTAGCCATCAAGAAGGAGCCAGACGCCCGTCCACGTCCACGGCTGATGACAACATTGAGCGTACATGTGAAATGATTCTGTCGAATAGAGGAGTGACTGTTTTCTGGGATTCTCAAAGGACCAGTATTGGAACACTTTCAGGAAAAATGTTCAACAGTGCTCCTTACAGTGAGATGCTTATTGAAGAGCTGAAGCCTAAACTTCAGATTAAACGCAGAGGACTGCTATCCAAGGGCATTGCTATCTTTCATGACAGTGCATGTCCACACACTTCTACCCACTGTTGACAGTCTGCAAAAACTTCATTTTGAGGTGTTAAAGCATCCTCCCTGCAGTCCTAATCTTGCTCCATCAGACTTTCACCTGTTTGGTCCCCTGAAAGCAGCCCTGTGAGGACTAAGATTCACTTCTGATGAAGAAGTGAAGACATGGCGGTGCACTCAGAGCTGAGCCTAAAACATTTTTTAATGAGGGAATACAAAGAACCTGATAAAAATGAGTGTTTCCTTATTGACCCTAAATTCACCTAATTTCTTCCTAAAGTTTTTAAAATTATTTTTGTTTGTATAGGTCTAGTGGAAAACAAGTCTTGAAAAATATATCTGAAAGTGATCATCCTAGTTATATCTAATAAAGTGGTTATGGGTAGTTGTTTCTATTTTTGCTCATTTTTTAAAATATATTTTCCTGTTATTACAAGTGCTATATGTAACAAATACATGTGAAGTAAGTATATGTCATTTTATTTTATTCTGTATTTATTGATTTTCATCTATCTGGCAAACACATTCATTACCAATATTCTATTGATAAAATGAAAATGACCTGTTGAACTTAAAAATAGATATTTCTACATTTATATCATATCTTACAAAATTATGATTCTGTTTTCTGATTACCTTTAATGATCATCTCTCTCTCCAAAACCTGTAAAGTGTCATGAAAATTAGTAAACTCAATAAAACTATCATGAGTAGGAAGCTGACATCCAAGGTACTTTTCCTGTTCATACTGGTCACTGCTATCATACTTGAAAGACAGTTATTGTATGAAGAGAGGTGAAAGGCTCAACAGAAAAGTTGTCTAACCGTACTTTCATTAACAGTTAAATGACTGCTACAGCGATAGCAGCCAAATTTAAAGCAATAGTACTAAATCTAACACACAGTCTCCTGGATGTGGGAGAAGAGATTGCTAAAAATCTGAGACAAAATTAAGTGAAAGATAGATGCTTTGACTAAATACACACACACACACACACACACATGTACAGAGTGAATTATCTACATATTGTTTTCCCTTTCTTGCCTTATTTTGCTTTATTCCTTTTAGATTCCACTGATACTAAATCCTACCTCTCCTCTTCCTGGTGTGCATGAAGAAAAGTAAGTAGTTACAATACCAAGCGTGCTCGGTGTCCTTCAGCAGGCTGTCTTGTGTGTGAACCTAATCATTGCCACATTTCTACCTCCCTCACTTTCTTTTCACTGGTGTTCTTATGAAACCTGAAAGCAATCCAGTGAGTTAGCAAGCAAAGACTGCAGACATCATTCCCATTTGTCCTGCACCTTGGATTGACAGGATAATTTTCAGGAATGACTTAGCTATTCAGCTGTAAAGGCGTAGAACCCCAGGTGAAAGCCTCCTCTGCAACCAGAGGTCTGCGTTGACCTCGAACCAATTATTCAACATCCCAAGCCTGAGGTGGAAACTGAAGACATGAGTAAAAATCCTATAGGATTACTAGTAAGATTAGAGACACTGTTTATAAAGTCTATCACTTAGTGCTGAGCACATGGGGCATTCAGTGAAAAATGGCTACTATTATTAAAAAGAAACATTATATATTGGAGACCCAAGTTTGATGATGATACTTATAAAACCTAAAATAGTTTTAGGCTTGGGAAAAGTAAAGACGCCATTACATGTTTGAATGCCTCTAGAGCAATACACTTTGCAGAGCAGAATTAGAGGCTGTCCTTGACTGTCTGCTTACTGAAATACTTGCTTCTTGCTATTGATTTCACAAGTATGACACAAGCCCCTGGAAAGAAGAGAGTAGGTAACAATGGTTTAAAAATAAAATGTAAGATTGCTTTTGAAATTTTTGTTTGTTTGGGTGCTAGCTTACAAAATATGTCAAGGATTGTATAAAATTTGTAATATGTTTTCAGACGTCTCCAAGAGAGATGGGATAATAGCAGTAAGTGGTATATCTATCCATCTGTAAATTGAAAGAGTGAAGACCTACCCTGTTATCAAACTTATAAATGTAGCATTCTCTATGCCAGGCATTGTTCTAAGGTCTTCATATAAATTGTTTTATTTCATTTTGATGATTCCCTGAATTTTGTTCTTCCCACATTTTCAGCATTGGGTGCTAAGAATTGTAGAAGATAATTATGGAAGGCTATTGTATAATTCATTTTACCTCTTTCTGTGTTTATCACCTTTGTCAGTGGTCTCTCCAACATCACAACCTGGAATTCCTAAAGTTATCTTGGCACCAACTCTTTCTTAACTCTTTTACCTAAAAAGTCTTTAATCCTACAGATGTCACTCCAGGTATCTTAACATAATTCCCATTCTTTGAGGCTTTGTTTTTCTCACTATGGCTTATCATAAAAGCTATCAAACTGGCTCCCTATCACGGATCTCTCCACCTTCAGTCCTTTCTCCACGTGGTTGTTACAATTATCTCCATAGAGAAATATGTTCCTATAACTCTTTAGACTTAAAGTCTCTGGTCACTGCTTAGCAAGGCTTCTGTGGCTCTTTACAACCAGCATTTTCACACACCTAGAACCTCAATGCGAGCCACTCCCCACACTACCAGCTTACCCGAAGCTTTAGTGCATCCATCAGGTAAACACACTCTATATGTTTGCTCTAATTATGCCCTAAACACAATGCCAGGTCATGTCAATCTATTTATTTGGACTACCCTCAAAATGACTTGTGGACTGTCCCTCATTCAACTCCATTTTAGACTGGACTCCTTGTGAGTCTGTTGGATATCTTTCTGGAGGAGGCTTATTGGGGATGCTTTCAGCAATGCTGCATGTAAGAGATGGAGGAAGCAGTATTGGTCAGAGGAGGGGTTGAAGTGTGATACAGTTGAAAAGAACCCTTAGCCAATCCAACTGGGTAACCTAAAGCCAGGAAGGATATTTTAAAATGTCTGTATTTCAAGAAAGGGGAACAGATCATAGAACAGTATTGAATAAGGGTTTTCCCTGAGAAAGACGCATAACCTTTGGCAAAGTGGATCTCTTCGAAAGAGGGTAATTCCTGGAGAAGGATAGATAGAGACCTGTTAGCAGCCCAGTAGCAGGGACGATGAGAATTTCAGACCTGAAGGAGTTGCTAGGGGCCCATCACAGTGCCCACTGAACCGCCATGGGGGGGGGTTAATCACCCCACTATGTCCCAGAGTGGCAGGATCCTCTCTTCCAGCACTTGCCACCTTGTACTCCAGTCATATTTGAATTCTTTATCATGCTATGAGCTCACCCATGGCTGCCCTTATGTCTTTAGGAGCCATCCCAATTTGCAGTATAGTGCCTGGTGCCTTGGAAGCTTTTAACAGGACTAAATAAGTACACAGAGTGGCAGTTTGATTTACAGCAGAATGAAATAAACTAAACCTGGAATGATAATACCTGATGCTGTATGTTTCCTTGTAAAATGTATATAAATTGTGCTACCTTAAAACAGAAGTTTTAATCAGCATTGCTGTTTGGTTAAATTGGCTTTCCAGGAGGTAAAGGGGGAAATGCTGAGAAGAGATTTAGTTTGAAAGAATTCTCTACAATGGGAAAAGCCATTTCAGAGGCACAGTAGATTACCAACATCAATTACAAGTCAGAAAGGGGAAGACCTGAAAAAAGCTACATATTTGGGAGAAACAGCAATCAAGGACTCTTAATTTGAAGATTGACTGGGCAGAATTGGAGTGAGATATGGACCAGAGGGATAAATTACTGGAAAATACTTAGAATCAGCTGAGCTCAGGGCTGCAAATCAAACACCTCAAGCACCATTGCAAAACCACTGCCATGATGGAAATAAATTCTCAAGTAGCTACTTGAGTGATTTTTTTAGTAAAATATATTGATATTTCAGTTGGTGTAGGGACTATTATGTCTCCCCGAGGAAAAAATATAAGTGGCCTGCTCTTCACAGACCTGGCACATTGAAGGCTCACAATGTGTTATTTGCTACCTCTTTCCCATAAAGGTAAAGGTTTTAAGTCAGCCTTACCCTTCATTTCAAAGATGTGCTAAAGCACGTAGAGCTAGACCTTCAAGGATCTTCTGTTGCCTACATGGTGCCTCTCACAAGAGGCTATAGTCACGAACTTGACTCAGCCTGGGACTTCAGAAAATGAAAAGAGCTCTCTCATCTTTTCTTGTCTGGTAGATTCATTGTTCATTTATTTTTGCTTTGCACTTCCCCTATTTGCACAAGAATCACGCAGCTAATGTGGTCATTTTAGAGAAACTTAATACATAAGGATCTTGCTTACAATGTATATGTATATTGGAGGTAGAATTAGAGTGTACCTCTTCTCTCACATTAAGAATAACATGAGTTGCCATTCAATTCAACAAACAGTAGTCAGTATCAACATCTTGCAAAGTAGAGCCCTACAAAATATGCTAGAGAAATATGAGGAGAACAGAGGAATGTTGAAAAGAAAGGCAAATAAATTACTAGCAGTCATGGCAGAAGAATGAAGCATGTGTATGGTTGAGGGGCAATTAAGGTGCTGTGACAGCAAGGCGGTTAAGAATGATAGCTTTTGACCTAAGGGAGATCAGAAGATGTGGCACTTTTCAGACCTTGTGAGTGTCCTTAGTCATTAGTTAATTGACTCCGGCATGTAAATCTGTATTGGTGGCTCTGTCTGTGTTTCCTGGTATTTAATACCCACTTTCCCAGTTAATTTTATGGATCTTCCATCTGTGCCTTTTTGGATACAGGGAAGTTATTTTAGAATGATCATACACACACAAGTCTCAGGAATGCCAGTTTTATAAAGAGCAAATTTGATTGAAAGGAGATGAAACAATGTGACATGCATCGCAGTACTGAATGCGGCTTGGAGTCCAGCAATGAGAAATATGGTGGGGAATGACTAGAGAAAGCAAGACAAGTTACAAGAATGATTTTGAGGAAGTTTTGTCGGAAAGAAAATCTCTAAAAATAAGGTTCAACTCAGTCAAGAATGAACTAGTATGATATAGCAACTATAGTGACAGAATCTAGAACACTGACTATCGGAGGCTGTTTCAAGACATCTGGAACCCAACAACAGTTTAGATTTGGTGCCGAAATTCCATCCGAATTCGGAGTCTGCATTTAGAAACTGACTGCAAAGTGAGCTGGAGAGTAGCTTAGCTGACCTGAAGGTGAAGTCGTCTGAAGCTGAGAAGTCAAAAAACGAATGTTTTGCAAGGTTGCAGAATGCACATTACGCTCAGATGTGTGAAGGAAATAAAGATTCCGTATTTTTTTCTATAACTGCCTCATCTTTCTCATTACCCTCCAACGACTAGGTAGCAGGAAAAGAAAGTAAAGCTTACTTTTATTTACTAATCTCATGACAGTCCAATCATTAAATCATTTAAATTATCAAATGTGTCTTCTTGGAGGACTCAAATGCATCAGTGTTCTCTTGTATCCTCTAAGATGTCGTCTGGGTGTAGAGGAGTGGAGTCATGGCTTATGGCATGATCTTATAACACTGGGAAAAGGGTCTTGCTCTGCTAACTTATAATGTGCCCCGGCTGGTATGCTAATGTATCATTTATCTAACCTGTTGTTTTGCCCGATCAGCTTGGCAATAGCTGCTGACTTCTGCAGCAGACAATTTCTTATTCTTTCTAATTTCCTAGTGTCTCGGGACCCTCCCAGCTGAACTGACCTTTTGAATTTCTGCTGCATCTCCCATCTGGCCCATAGTCTGATGGTAGCATCTACTGTGAGATTACTTTTTGCTCAACCACAGAAGGCCATATTGCCTTTTGATCCTCTGTATGTCAGTGACACACAGGAACAGAGAGGCCTTTGGAAGTATAGGTTAGACCTTTTCTTTGCCTGACAACACTGTTCTACATCCCAACTATACCAAGCCCTCCAAAGTTGGCTCAGGGATTCTCTATGCAGCAATGCACTCCCCATGTCCCAAATGTGTGTGTGGACAATATCCCACACAGAGTTGACCTTACACTCAAACTGAACCTTGCTGTTCCAACTCTTATATGCTTTGCAATTCCAGGGCTGGAAAATCAGTGTAGGTGGCTTCACTGATCTGTACTTCTTTGGTTTCCTTGCTTTTCTATGCTTTTCTTCTAAATTTCTATGAAATCAGAAGCGGTGGAATTTTCATTTACTTCTCCTACTAGTCTTCTGCGGACATCAACTACGTCAAGCTCTATCATCTAAGCACTCAAGCCCAGACAATAATTATGTCAATGGGACAATCTTTTCTCTTACAAAAACACCTGGTTTTTAAGCCTGTGGACTTTAACATTCTATTTTGAATATCAGTTTATAAATACTATCTTTTCCTTTGTATTCCCTCTAAACCATATTGATGCTGTTAGAAGTCCCGTGGGCTTGCCTTTGGAGGTAGGGAGGACCTCTGGAATTTTGATACACATTTCCTATCCTTTGTGAAATCAACCAAATCTTTCTGTTAAAAAAATACCTAGAAAAGAAATCAAAGCAGGGTAAATAAAAGTCATGTTTTACAAGGTATAAGACTAGGGGCTAAGATTTTTTAATTATGTGTATTCTGTTTAGTTACACTATTTTTGTTTTTTATTTGAAATTGAAGTTATTGGATATCTTCAGGTTATATACTAAAGGCAGATTCCTCCACAGAGAAATCATTGAAAACTATTGTTATTTATCTGAATTAACAACAATAAAATAAAATCTTACTGTCTGTTATTTGGGAATGAGGTGTTTTTATGAGTTAAATATATACTATTCTGAAAAAATAATTTGAGGAGAAAATTATATGGATTTGTAATACAAAAAGAAAATGCTACATTAAAAACACAGCCTTGATTAATACCAGATTTTTAATTAATTTATTTATATTGAAGTATATTTGATTTACAATGTTGTGTTAGTTTCTGATGGACAGCAAAGTGACTCATTTACACATAGATATGCATCTTTTTTTTTCAGGTTCTTTTCCCTTATAGGTTATTACAAAATACTGAGTATAGTTTCCTGTGATATATAGTAGGACCTTGTTGTTTGTTTTATATATAGTAGTTTGTATCTGCTAATCCCAAACTCCTAATTTATCCTCCCCCCCCCCCTTTACCCTTTGGTAACTGTAAGTTTGTTTTCTATGTCTGTGCGTCTGTTTCGGTTTTGTATATAAGTTGATTTGTATTTTTTTTTAACGATTCCACATATAAGCAATATCATAGGATATTTGTCTTTGTCTGAGTTACTTCACTTAGTAAAATAATCTCTAGTTCCATCTATGTTGCTGCAAATGACAGTATTTCATTCTTTTTTATAGCTGAGTAATATTCCTTTGAATAAGTACACCATATCTTCTTTATTCATTCATCTGTCAGTGGACATTTAGGTTGCCTCCATGTCTTGTCTACGGTAAATAGTGCTGCAGTGAACATTAGGGTGCATATATCTTCTTGAATTATAATTTTCTCCAGATTTGTGCCTATATGTTTTGACTGATACAAGACCAACAGAGAAAATAAAAATAAGGATACTATTTCTAGTTGTCGTATTTTATAGTTTAAGTGGAGCAGACATTAGAATGATACAAAACCAAGATATAAAACTGACCACTGTTTACCAGTCATAAATCAGAATAGCTGATTGAAATGTTGTCTTTTCATCCTCTTTCATCTCCCCTTCAATGAAAAGTTTTCACCTAAAACTGACCATATGGACTTGTGTTCTGAAAATTTTTTATCTATACATTCCCCAAGTGTGAATATTAGAGAAATGCATGTCCTTGACCTTCTTGACTTAAGCACAGATCTATTAGTGAGAGTATCTACTTACATTTAGACAGGATGATATAGCAAAGCAGATTTGTATTACACATGATACTTAAAATAATTTTTTTTAAATTTAGATTAGTTTTAAATTTACAGAAAAATTGCAAAGATAGTACAGATAGTTTCTGTATACCCCAACATTAATGCCCCCTACTGTTAACCTCTCCTGTAACTATAGAACATTTATTAAAACTCATGAACCAAAATATGCAACAAATGAACCAATATACATCTAATTGCAAGTAACAGAAGACTAAATCAAAGTAGTACCACTAGTATTAATAGTATTAGTAGTGATAACCAAATGGTCTGAGAACAATGAAAACTTTAAGTATGGTTGGAACTAGGCCTCCAACATTGTCATCAAAATCCACCCCCCAGTTTTGTTTCCTTTTGCCAGAATTGGACTCTGCATTCCCTTTGTTAACATAATTCAGACAGGAGTTCCCAACATAAAGGAAAGGTATGCACAACATCTTCAAGCTCACATCTGTATTCTTAATAACCCTGATATATAATGTGTCTAACAAATCTTGAGACTGATCATCATTGGACTGACTCAGGTCATGTGACCTTTCCTGAGTCAGTCACCATAGGGAACTGAACACACAGATTGGCTGGACTAGCATCACATCCCAACCTTGGTCCAAGGATGAGGTTATCTTTCCAAAATGACTTAACCCAGTTATAAGACAGGTGTTTCTTACTGGTAAGTTATGTTGCTAAATAGAAGGAGGAAGAATACGTACTATATACCAAGAAGGCAAAACCATCTTATCTCTGCTGTAATGTGCATATGAGTAGGTGTCTTAATCTTGAAAGGGTCTCTAAGCATACTAGTTTACAATAATTGATAGTCTAAATTGCATCTAGAAAAAGGTGTGGTTGGGTCTTTCTAAAGTAAGAGATGAAAAACTCTTTTGTATTGGTTGTCTTGCAAGTTAGTTATCTCTCTTTTTAAATTAAAATAAGAAACCATATTCAGGATTAGTATTCTACTAATATTTCTCTCACATCTTCATGACATAAAATACCCAAATACCTTTAGCAGTATTTTCCTGATATTCTGTATACTCAGTGCTTTATAAGATGGTTAAATAGTACCTAGGGATGGTTCAACTTTGTATTTAGGTTGCAAGAATTTTCCTTCATGAAAACAGAAATAATAACTCATACTTTATTGCACGGTCCAAGAACTCTGAAAAATATTTGCAAATAAGGTATCTTAAAATTCATAGAGCATGCCATTAATAGTATATAATTATTAGTTTCATGCTATATAGGAAGCAACTGAGTCAAAGGGACAAAGTAAATTTTAAAAGGTCACAAAGCTAGTAAGTAGTTTTACCAGATACCATTTAAGTTTCCCTTCATAGCTTCTTTGCTTCACCTATTCCAAATGCCTTTGACTAATTTTGCATCCTGGGCCATAGCCACAGAGGTACCCTTTGTGGGAATTCTGACCAAATTCAAATGGCTACAAGGAATTCCCTGGTGGCGCAGTGCTTAAGAATCTGCCTGCCAATGCAGGGGACATGGGTTCAATCCCTAGTCCGGGAAGATCCTACATGCCGCAGAGCAACTAAGTCTGTGTGCCACAACTACAGAACCTGTGCTCTAGAGCCTGTGAGTGACAACTACTGAGCCCACGTGTTGCACTACTGAGCCCATGTGCTGAAACTACTGAAGCCCACACACCTAGAGCCCCGAGTTCCACAACAAAAGCCACCATAATGAGATGCCCACACATCGCAGCAGCCAAAAATAAATGTAAAAATTAAATTAAATAAATAAAACAAAAAAACAAATGGCTACAGCATTATCATTCCTTTCATCCTGGAACCAATGCACAACTTTCGTCCTTTGCCCAAATTCCCTGTTGAGGCAAAAGACACCATGGGATCATTTGGTGCCTACACCTGAGCAGCCTGGAAGTGGGAAGAGATTATAACCTTGAAGATGAATCTTTGACCAACAAGAAACAGCTGAAAGAAGATAATAAGTTCTTCTCTGTTCCTCTCCCATGCATAGCCTGTCCTGAGAAGCAGTCATTAATAAGGCTTCTTGGGAGATACCCCCATGAGATCAAGCAATCAATCACACTTAATACCATGGCAGCTTGGGGGGGGCACCGCTTATCAGCTTTCCCTTCTTCTCTGCCTCACTTCCCTTTGCCCTCACCCCTGCTCCCCAGGATTGTGCTCTTGAATAAAGTATTAACACATAAGCCTTTGCTTCAGGCTGTTTCTAAGAAACTCGTCTAAAATAGTTGGTATCAGAAATGGCCCTAGAAAGAGGACGCTTAGGGTAATGAATTAAAACTGCATTACTGACCATTCTCACAGCAATAAGAATCCCACTGCTGGTGTTCAGAGGGGCTGGTGATTAGCTCTGGCTTGCCGTGACATCACGATTACTAAGGCTTTCCCTTGTGGTTAATTGGGATAAGGTGCAGGTGGAAGATAAGACTTTGGGATGTGCAGTGGCTGTATGCTTATATGGTGTGGGGACAATGATAATTACAGGGACTGTGAATTGGGCTGGCCTTTATTAATGATATTGGGGGCTTTGAAAGAGAAAATGATAGGCTTAAAGCAGCCAATTGCCAACTTGAGGCACCCTGTGAAAGCCAGAGGGCCTCTGTGGCTTCATTTATGCAGAGCTTTAACCTCTATGAGTGAAGGGCACTCTGCAGAAAATCAGACCCTGGATTTAATTTTAAGTGTAACAGAGCTACAAAGGAGACCAAATATGTTGCCTTGAGAGAAGACACCTATTTAGTTGAGGGCTTTGGTTGGGAAAGAGCAAAATTTTGAGAATTGGGATGGGGACAGTTGTGTGGACTGAACTGAGAATCTTGAATTCTGTATTCCCCTGAACAAGGGCAGAAATAGTTCCTCTCCTGTGATAGAAGAGAGTGTTTTCTTTAGTTTGGAGCACATGCACCTCATGGAGGCAAATTCCTCCCCAAATATTATTTGTGCTCTTCAGGAGCTGCCCCACCAACACTTACTCTTTCTAGGCTTATTATGAAGCATGAAAATTCAGTATTTTCCCCTGGAGAAATTTATTTGATCACAAGTTGGAATTGTAGGACCTTGATTAATATGTACAGGGTAGGAACTGGGGGGTAATTGTGTGGTGGGTTTTTAAAGTATCAGAGCAGGGTAGAAGAATATAAAGCTTGGCAGGCATCTTAGATTGACTTCCCTGGGAAACGGACTCTGAGATGGAGATTTGCATGCAAGAGTTTCCTTGAGGACTCGTCTTGGAAATAGCACTTATAAAGGATGAAGAGAGCAGGATTGGGCAAAGGGAGAAGCTGAACTGCTGTACTGCATTTGAAGATGTGGTCTCAGTCAGTGCCACAAGGAGCTCTGGAGTTGAGTGACCATTCAAGTTGTCTGGAGTTGAATATCGAGGGAAAAGACCTTTGAATTTCTTCACAGACCAGTCATTTGATGTGGGCTGACCCCTAGAGGGAGAGGAATTTGTTTGAGATAATTCCCTGTGGCCATGGGCAGTTCTCACAAACAGGTGCAGCTGTGAGGTATCAAGCAACACGGCCAAAGCTGGGAAAATCATACCTCAGTCCTGAGTGGAGAACTGGGCAGCATACCAAAGTAAACATTATAATAAATGATAATTTATTGAATCTGAAGCACTCACTCCTAAATTGAAAGTCAATGTTCTGTCAAGAAGTAGAGTCAGTCCTGGACTTCCTAGGTGGCACAATGGTTAAGAATCCACCTGCCAATGCAGGAGACACAGGTTCAATCCCTGCCCCAGGAAGATACCACATGCTGCAGAGCAACTAAGCCCGTGCACCACAACTATTGAGCCTGTGCTCTAGAGCCCGTGAGCCATAGCTATTGAGCCCATGTGCCACAACTACTGAAGCCCACACGTCGAGAGCCCGTGCTCCACAAGAGAGGCCACCAAAACGAGGAGTCCGTGCACCACAATGAAAAGTAACTCCCACTCGCCGCAACTAGAGAAAGCCCATGTGCAGCAACGAAGACCCAAATAGCCAATAAAATTTATTTATTTATTTATTTATCAAAAAAAAGAGCTAGAGTCAGTCCTCATAATCTGTTGAGAGAATTCTTCAAAGCTTGGACACAATGATAGCCTACAGAAAATGAGGTGGGAATGTCAGTACTTTGCTGCCAAAACATGCAAGAAGAAAGAAATACTGAAGGAAGTGGCAGTGTTTAGAACAGACTTCCACGTGCAATTAAGAATGCACCATCAAACTATTTTCCTGAAGTATTCCCAGAGATCATTTCCTTCACTGAAGCAGTGTGGAAAAATGCATTGGTAGGGCATGAAGAAAGAACCAACATCCTTAAGAAACGTAATGTTCCCTATCCCATGTAGGACTTGAATGACAGTGGGAACTGTTGCCATGAAACTGTGCTTTCCAGGACAAGTAGGAATAATAGGATTCTGGAGTGGAACAATATAGGTGACATGCTTAAGATTCAGAGATGAGAGAGATTTAATTACTCTAATGGGTAATATTGCTAGAGTATAAATCAGGGTGTCTTGATACACAGGTATCTGTGATGATGGCAAATAAATCCTAGTGTCCTTGAGGAAAGATAGATGATAAGCAGAATAGTGTGTTATGTGACCTGCATAATAAATAAATAAGTAAAATTAGATCTTGTGAACTAATAACTGACACTAGCCATCAAAATGGAAAAGTAAAGGTCCTCACAAAAATTCCAGACTTATGTCAGTTCACAGACCCAAAAGCCATTGATTGAAGGGGAATCTAGGTCTCCTTGAGAGTGAACTGTGTAAAATCCCTGCAAGTAATTTAAGTAAATATTCCCCTTATCTTTTCCAAAAGGGACTTGCTTAATACTAGGATAAATGTGTTTTAAGAAAGAGGAATGACAGATATTTTAAGGACTATTAGATAAACATTCTAAACTTAGGCTGATAATAGAGGAACTGAAATACCTTCAGTGGAGGTCGTGGATGCCAGGTGATAGATGGAGTTTTAGCTCAGGTTTGTCTCACTGTCTCACAATTCAGTGATTCCAACATGTCCACACAACTACCCTAGTTATTTCCGTGGTCCCCAAGGGAATAATTGAATGTGATATACTTACCTGGCAGAATTCTCACATGGATTTATGGTCTGTGGAGTACAAGCCATTATGGTTTAAAAAACAAACAAAAAAAAAAGGCAAGAAGAAGCCCTCCTCTATCCTGGAGGATATGTAAGAAGCGACGCTATATTGCAGGAGGAATTACAATGATAAACACCACCATCAAATGCTTAAACGATGAAGGGGTAGTGGTTCCTGTAATATCCCTATTCAATTCACCTGCTGGGCTGCTGAAAAAAATCAATAAAAAATTTGATCATTATTGGTGGATGACTATGGAATGACTACATTAGCCCAAACTGCAGCTACATGCATGATGTGGCATTTTTATTGGTGCAAGACCACACACCTCTGGCACTTGGCACACAGGAATTCATTTGGCAGCTGCATTTTTTCTGATTCTTCCTGACAACAGGGAGAAACAAAAGCAGTTTGTCATAACATAGTAGGGGCAGCAGTATATATTCACTGATTGCCCCCAGGGCTGTATTAACACCCATGCTCGCATTCATGCTATACTCTGCAGGAACACTGATCCTCTTGCTATTCTGCAGAACGTCATGCTGGTCTACTGTAATGATGTATCAAGCTAACTGAACTCAATTATATGGAACTAACAAGTGTTCTATATGCCCTAGGAAGACACCAGAATGGCAGGGGGTGAAAGAAAATCCTGTTGAAGATACAGGAGCCTGACATATCAGTGAATGTTTTAGGGGTTCAAGTCACCTGGAACATATCAGAACATTCTTTCTTAGATGAGTAAAAATTTATTACACCTCACATTTCCTAATCACAGTGCTTGGTGGGCCTCTTTAGATTTTTGAGGCAGCATTTAGCATGCTTTAGAATACTGTCATGACCCTTTATTGGGTGACTCCAAAAAATACAAGAAAGTATTCTGTAGCGAGTCAAAACTCCGGTGCAAGCTACTTTGTAACTCAAAATATGTAACCCAGAGATGTAATAGTGCTAGACTTATCTGGCATATTTAGAATGCTATATTGAATTTCTGGCATGCTCCAACAGGAAAATTGGTATGTAGAGTCCTACGCTATAGAGCAAGATCAAGCTTTCTACAACCAAGAAATTAACCATCATTGAAAAAATAACTCCTGGTATATGACTAGGCCATAGCAGCAAGAGATTCTGACCATTGGACACCAAATGCCTATGTTATGACATCTAATTATCATAATTTGGATACTATTAAACCTGCCAGTTGTAAGTTTGAGTGTGTGAAGCAGTAACCCATTGTGCAATGGAAATGGTACATGGGATCTGAGCTGAGCAGATGTAGAAAACATGAGAAAATTAGATGAACTGGTGGCCAGAAATTCCATATCACCTTACCTCTATTTCATTCGCATATCTCCCTCAAGGTTATATCCATAGCCTTCTGGGAGTATTTCCAGTGACCAAGTGATGTAGAATAAACAGGCCTGATTCACAGATGAATTGGCTTAAAGGCGTTGTTGTCCTTAAACAAGATTCTGTGACTAACTGGACGTGTATCTCACCTCTTCGGAAAGAAGTAAGGACATGTTACACCCATGTAGTATTAAGTACCTGGATATTAGGGTAAGCATCAGTAGATCTGAGAACAGGTCAGTCAGACAGATGCTTTTTATGTGTTATTGCAGATCATCTCACCTCATTATCTCTGGAATCTTTGACTGTTCCAGACTAAGCTGCTACTGTGGTAATCCATTCTGTGTAGATTCCAAAAAGATTCATGAGATTCAACCCAACAGTGTCTCATCTTACGGATGTTCCAAACACCACTGGTATCTTATTTTGGAGCTCTCCTACACCCTGATGAGTGAGATGCTGTGGGTCTATTCAGGGCCTCCACACATGCAACTCAGAAATGAAAATTAAATCACAATCCAGGAGGTGAAATTTAGTATTAAGAGATTAGAGCCAAAGATAAATTTTCAAATCCCAGGAAAAGGTGTCTTGAGAAAAGCTTGATTATTTTATATTTTGGAAGTTAATCTCATGTGTTTGAGTCATGTTTGACAGTGATGGCTAGCTTAGTAACACATTCTTATATTTACTCTCCCTCATTCTTTGACTCATTTTGTTTTTTTCTCACTTCTGTTTTTAGTAAAAGTGGTGCTGAAATCTTTGCTTCAGGTTATGCTATCTGGGTACCCCAGGCTAAGCTAGAGAAGATTGGAGTTGAGCACAGGAAATCAGACTCTTAACCAGCTCTTAGCCACTACTATCCATGAATACTTCAATATCAATAACCTCCCCTCCATTTGTCCCTGCGGTCTGTGCTTAAATAATCGAAATGAGTATTCCACTTTATGGTTTTCCTATGTTTTATATGTTTTTCTCAAGAATCTTTATGTCTTTGAGAAATTAGATATTGCAGTCTTTAAGATCAGGCTGTCATCTGCTAATTAAATGCTACTCATCAATTCTCTCTTTTAATTTTATTATGTACAGTATAGCCCATTAAGAATTAAACTGAAACCACCATATGTATTCTATTAAGATTAATTGCTACTATGGTGCCTCAGCAAAGCATGCAAACTTAGTTCATTGTCAGACAGTAGCAGCGATAGCACAAAAATATCCTTTATGATAACTATAATAAAACAGCTCTAAAATGTTTTTGTAATAAAAACAGTTTCTAAACCTTTAGAGGAGAAAAAGTTAATACAAGAAGAATTTACTATATACATAATTAATCATATCAATGGCCAAGAGAGAAAAAGTGAACTGTCTTAAGACATCTTTTAATAAAATACATTAACAAAAAATGTTTAAAAAATGGGCATCTGTTATAACACCAAACATTTCTCACATATTTATTTTGCATGTTTATTTATACCAAACCAAGTGCTAAAATTATTTTTGATATATTAGACTAAAAATACATGCATCCACATAAACACATAGAAACAAAGATAATAAAAGACAAAAAACCCAACAGTTAGTTCTAAGCTTCCTAATGATCAGGACAAAATGAAAAGTATATTTCTTGTCCACTATCAAAGAAGATAACAGAAAAGAGAAAATTTATTCTTTTTCTTCAGCAGACCATATGCTTGTTACAGAATATATACTGTAAATTTTAATGTTAAAGACTTTATAGAAAACAATGCAGATTTTCGGTGACTATTTTATTGCAAATAGATGGCTATTTTAAAAATCAACCAAAGGTATCATCAAAATCTAGCAATTGCTTTATTACACTGGGAAATTTATGTTTGTAGTAAAAATTATGAAGAGGTTTTCTTTAAGCTATCTTAAATCATTATTATTTAAAATATATCTCCTGTTGCTGGCAGTGACCCCTGATTTTGAGTTTCATAGAACGTGTAGAGGCCTCCAGAGAGGACCACAAAAGAGGAAAGTGATCAGTCATCTATTTCTATATTCTTTGGCTCTCTTATCTTTCTGTGATTTTTTTGTTTGCTTATTTATTTAATTTTATTGGAGGAATTGAGAATATTATTTCCTTTGAAGGGAGTCAACAGTGTAGTAAGCATAGCTTATTCTTTTTGGTTAGATAGATATGGACTTAAACCTAGCTTCAGATGTTTAATAGTTATGAGACCTTATTCATGCTGTTTTCTTTCTCTCTGTGCCTCAACTTTTCTGAGTGTAAAAATAAAATAAGACTATTTAATGAAAGTATTAAACAGATATCAAATATACTGTTTTCCTTCTCTCTCCTTGTAATTCCAAAATTTATGGCAGCTCACACAAAGTCACCTGCTCATTAATCAAAGTCACTGCCACCCTATAAGAATATCAGAATTTGTATCAGAATGTAAAAGAGATTAACAAGTAAATAAAGGAGAAGTGAGGTATTTTTTGGACCAGTGAGTAATATTTCAAAAATACCACCAGTTATTCTTTTTAAGGTTTTCAATGTTTTAATAGTGCTAAAAATGACCAGGAATTGTTATTCTAGATTCCTCTTCTTGCAGTGATTTATTGCAAGACTGATTCATGTATAGGATGATCCATAGGTTTTTAACCTCTTCTGTATACGTATATCTGTGAATTTGAACTAGAATTTTGACTACATATTGCATTATAACGAAGCTGTGTGTGACATTAGAATCATTTCTAATATTGCATTCACATGATTTATAGGGCAGATTTCAGAAGTTTTGCTTTTTTTCTATACCAACACAATTTTTCTTTCTTAAATTTTTATGCTTTCCTTCCTATTAGAATTTGAGCAAAATTTCCTTATCACTAATGCCTAGCACAGTACAGTAGAAAATAACACCTAACTGAAATCAGACAAACCTGTGCCCAAATCCCAGTTGCAGCACATACCAACTCTAAGAGCTGGGACAAGTTACACAACATGTATAAGCCTAAAGTTTTTTATACTCTAATGAGACTGACAGTAGCTGCCAGCTTGGTAGTTATAACCCTTAGATACAAAGCACCTCACACATAGTAAGTTCTCAACAACCAATAGTGATCATTATTAGATATTTCTAAATGGTTAATGAATAAATAAATGATGCAAGCATCGTGCATCTTATTATGTCACTTTTTTTTTCTCCACAGTTCACCATATGTGACCTATTTCTAAAGAAAATAAAGTATTGATGGTAACCAGCATACAATTTGCACTACTGATTTCTTCCTTGCTTTGCTCTTTTCTCTTAACCTGCAACACATTGACTTGACCTTGTGCTAACCTACAGTTCTCTTTCTCTCTCCACGTGTGCGTTTTAAGCCTTAGAAAGCTAAACTAAATAAAATAAATAAAAATTTAAAAGGAAGCTGTGCCGTGGAGATAACTGAGTAAAGAGCTAATATAACAAACATAACACCTCAAGAAGTCTCTCATTTGCAAGTGTAGCTGTCTAATAACTAAGGCATATATATTCTCAATTTAATACCGTAAATTGTATTAGTTTATTTCTACTTTGTCTTCAGTAACTTCTGCAAGAAAATCTTTGTAATCTAATTAATATAAGATATGAGAACAATGAGCAAAGTAGGTCAAAGAGATAAGGCAGTTGTTCTTTTACCAGATTTCTCCATTCGATTATAATTTGTTTCATGAAACTAAGTTGTGTTATGGATTTGAAAAATATTTTTAAAATCTGATACATAATTACAGGATGTTTGGTTTAACTGCTTTTAGATTATGCAAAACCTAAGAGAGCTTGCTTTTTTCACTGATCTTACCACAAGCAATTGTTGTGCTCTTAAAAACATGACCCAGATAATAGCCATTATAAAACGTGCATGCTTGAAAAAGACACCAAGGCATTCTTTTCAACAGTTAGAAGATGTTCCTCTATCTATTTCCTTTAACCTTGTTTCCATTACTTTTCTGGACATTAATAAACATTTCAATATGTTATTACCCTGTTTGCCATGTTTTCCTAATTTTCCAAAACTGGGGTTCTGTTTTTTATGTACAAGGATGAGAATCATAACACTTTTTAAAATTACTATTTTTCTTTACCATTAAATAGTATTTCTTCTTTAAGTATGATTGATAGTGAATTATTTTATTATTTAACATTTTAATTATGCTAGTAGTATATGGTCATCTTTTAGAATTTCAAAGAAGTACAAGAGTAACTTTTATATGACCACTAGCATTAGGCCAAAAGAAGAATTTTAAATGTTATTGAAATTTATTTATATTATTCTTATATTTTACGTTAACTTTTACTAGACATATCATGAAGCAGGAATTCTAGAAACTATCTTGGGCTGCCATAGAAAGAAGCTAGAATTTATGAGTGTTACTATTTTTCACTGAAGATCCCTTTAGATGGCAATTAGTATCAGCATTCAGAATCCTGGCTTATTTGGGAGACAGTTTGCAAAAAGAATCCCAATAGCTGAGTTTTGCCTTTAGCCCTTTCCAGGAATTGGATCCTGAGGATTGTAGAAAAGAATTAAGTAAGGATATAGTATAAATCCTTTTACCTGAAACTAATGCTTACTCTCAATGGTTCAACTGAAGATACACTTAATTTACAGTGTTAGAAAGCATAATATGAAAAAAGGAGAATTTCCTCAAATTATAAAAGCTATTTTCATTTTCCTATGTTTTTTGACATCTTTTTATAGAGCCTTGACTGAGAACATGGCATAAGTATGATTACAAATTAATGATTTGGAGATTGAAGTCTCATTACCAGTGTCAATTTTAAGTGAAGAAAATAGAATATCTGAGTGACTTGAACAGTCACTAATTGAAATTGCTTGTCAGAGAATAAGATAACTTTATGAAAAAGTGAAGTACATGTTTTATATTCTTATGGCTTTGTTTTCAACATCCAGCTGTAACATCAGTCCTTAATATCCATTCTATGTTAATAAATGTGAATTCATCTCATAAGTCCTCCTATATTATTTAAATGTTTTGTGTTCCTTTGATCATATTCTATCTGAAATCTAAAATAGAAGTCCAGCTTGATTTTTAAATGTAAATTTTTGAACATGAAGAAAGTGGAGGAAAATGTAGTCATAAGTTTTTAAGAACATTTAAAATTACACATTTCCAAGATTATAATTGTTTGGCTTAATGTAATAAAAAGGTGAGATGTGGAGATTTTTTTTCCCTAAAAACTGCAGAAAAAAGTTGAGTTATGACATCCAGGGTTAGCAACTCTTTTTCCTGAATATTTCCTTCTCTTCTCCTCAACATATCTCTAGGTATTTAATTTTCAACTCATCCGTACATACCATCTACATATAGTTATGTTAGTTCTTTATGATTGTTTTAGAAATTTCAAATCTTTCTAGTAAGAAATATTCAGAATTTATGATGCTGAATGTCCACTAACGCTCTGGGCACTGTTATGTATTCTTGCAAGATCACGGGAATTCTTGGAACAGATGCATCTGAACCCCACAACTATGTTTGGACTAGTGTGTCATCAAGGTGGCCAGCATTTCAGGCTATAATGAATGAAGCAGCATTCTTTCACTCTTCCTTAACATTATTGAGCCTCAGTTTCCTCATCTGTAACAATGAAGGCATTGATACCCACCTTTTACATTGTAAACAGATGCTCTTTTACATATATGTTAGGATAGCCTAGGTTATGTGACATTAACAGTTAATCCCCAAATGCCAGTAGTTTATAACAATGAGATATATTTCTCCTCCGTGCTATATGTCTACTGCCAATTGGTTGAGGGCTTTGTTCTTGTAAGCACAAAGAATAACAAAAGAGCATCCATCATTTGCAGAGCAGCTAGAGACTTCATTGCATGTTGTCCTTAATCAGAGAAACATGTCTATGGTGCCTCCATCAACTCAAATGTTGCTAGTATCTGTGGCAGAAGGAAAGAAAAGGGAGTAGCTCACAGTTTGGCTCCTAAAGACTTGTTCTCACATTATTTTGGCAACAGCAAGTCATATGATATGTCTAACTACAAAGGGTGGGGGAATGCATCTCTAACATGCGATGAGATGAAAATGTATAAATATTTAGTGAAAAGCACTGAATGATCACGTGTAAAATGTATAGTGTAATGCTAACCCTTAGTAAACACTAATTAGCTATTGTGAAAGGCTTTCATTCATTCATTCAACTAAATTTCATTAAAAATGTGCTTGCCCTAAGTACTGAGTTAGATATTAGGAATATTTGGATGTATAAAACAAAGTTGCTGAATTTAAGGACATTATTGTCCAGTATATGCATGTGTGATGGGGACGGATTGCTATCCTATTTTACCTCCCTTTCCAAATCATTTCACCACAATTTTTGGTTCCCCATGATCCATTTACAGCTTCCCCAGCAAAGGCAGTACCTGGGTCTCTTTTCTCCAACACTGGTCATCCTTCCCATATTTAGCAATGTTAGTATTTGAATTGAAGTCCCATCTGAGATACTAATGTCTCTTTTTTGCCCTCCTTTGTTTCACTTATCTTTAATTCTCCTCTACCTTAGCTGTTAACCCTCACAGAGTCACCTTAGGTACTTGTCAACAAACAGCCTCTCTATCATTAAGTGTGGTGCCATTTCCACCCCCACCAAAATCTCATTGCACATAAACAACACTTGTCCAATCGTCAATATAACTTTAGCCTTCTATCTTTTTTTTCTAACCCTCCCCATTCTCTGGGTCTACTTAACTCAATTTCAAGCTTACTTTATGTCTTCAATCATTTTAGTGTTTTCCTTTTATTAAAATTTTGTTGTGTTCAAATGTTTTACTGAATTGTCATCCAGTATTCAATCTTGGATCAACCTCCCATAATAGTTTCCCACTCCAGTTCTTGGACGAAAGAGCACTTTTATAGAAAATTACAAAATGAGCAAATATGACCTAATTCAAATATATGCTTACTGATCAGTCTGGCTTAGAGCCTAGTGATCATATCTAATCTATTCTATTTTTACAAAAGAAATTAACACATTGCCATGAATTTACTTTTTTTCCTTCCCCATGTCATTGTATGTCATCTCTCTTCTCCCTTCTTTTTATATTATTCTATAAATCTTTTCTAATTCATTGAAATTACTAAATTTTTATCTGTAAATGACACCCATTGTTTCCCATTGTCTATCACTTATTCTATTCCTTTTATCTTTAAATCCATCCATTCTTAGAGTCATAGAATTTTTAAATCTAAATATAATTTTAAGATTATATTTGAAAGCTGGTTTAAATTTGCATTTTGCATATGTCAATACAGCCTCCCCCAACTTCTCACTAAAATACCCATAAAAGCTCAGAAGGAAATGAAAATTCACATCATCGACAAACACTATGTCTGGCACATAATCTATTACCAAAATCTGAAATACAGATGGAATTGAAGTGGGAAAAATTGGCAATAGGAAAAACAATATCAAGAACAGGAAATAACCACCAAAATTACAATCCTACTAGATTTGAGCTTACAGTACATTATGACTTCATCTCATTGAAAAGAAACCTCCTAAAAAATCATGATACATGATGAAAATCATAATTTACATCAATCTGAATACCTACGCCAACCTGGGGTTTTGTCATTGTTTTTGTTTTAAGTATTAAATGAAGAAATGAAAATAGTTCATAATAGGTGCACATTATTTTTTGATACCTTGTGGTGTAATAATAATATATAAAAGTAACCTTAATAATATTCTGCAGTGAATATAAAGTGTAACTATATTCTCCAAACCCATATTTCAAATGGCCATGAAGCTGAAAGGAAAGTAAAATGAAATTAACTTTCCTTTTCTAGGGTCACAACTTAGTTGATGTACATATTCCTTGTGACAAATAAGAGATCTTTGGAAGCGATTTCTGTTTGTTCTATTACTATTATTTGTCTCCTTTTTTTCTAAGTGTAAAGTCATCCTCTTCTAAAAATATAAGTTATTTCAAGTGGAACGTATTTTCAGAGGATAAAGTTTTGTCCCATAGTGAACATTTTCCATCATTTCTTTTCCAAATGGGATATTTGTTTTGCCTGTTTTCCTGATATGTAACAAAAGTGATAAGCCACTCTTTTCTAGAGGAGGAAATTTTTTCTCTTAAATGATAATTTTCAACAACTATGAAAAAATAGGGCCCAGAGTACCTCTTATTTTACAATTGCAAGAAGTTAGTGAACAAAAAGTACTTCAACTTTGTTTACACAGCGTATCTTGCAAGTCCTTAGAGTTTAATGTAGATGATGAAACATTTTCTTCCTTCTTGCTGGTGACAGTTCTATGTCTTTTCCAAGTAGAGCCAACCAGCCAGTGTGACATATTTTCCTCTTCAAGTCACAACACTTACTAAAAACAGGCAACAAGCCTCTCAAATTACATTTGCACCAAAGTAACAAGACAAGTGTAATCTAACAATCAAAGGATGGTTCACTAAAGTGCTGCAACTATTGCCAAGACAGCCCAGGTATAATTTGTCTTGACTTGCTGTAGACAGCCAAAGCAGTGCAAAAAACAGTTACCCACAGCTTTAAATACAGACATCATCAGACAAGTGACTCTGCGGGGCAAGGTCTTATGATGATAAAGCTCAGTTTTCCCAGAAGCCTAAAAGGGTGAGTTTATAAGCATTCAGTTCAAAAGAAGAGGCATGTTTTTTAAATACTTTTTTGTTTGCTGTTGATCTGGTTTAATTATAGAAATTCTGTAACTTTTCCTGACGATAAAATTGGTAGCACCTCTTAAAATTACATTAGGTCAAACCATATAAATTTGCAAACATTTGGCTATGTTTTATTTATACAATGGTCAATTTATGTGGTTTATTCTAAAAGTTATTTAATAACAAATTATAGGGAAATTCAAGGTTCTCAGAGAAGAAAATTTCATTCAGAAAGCTTCAGTGACTAGCTCAAGTTCACATGCTAGTAAGTGGTTGAATGATTAGAATGATTAACTCACCATCTTCTATCAAGTCATACCAGAAATTCCATTTTTTCATGTGTCCCATGGATCTCCTTAGCACTTGCTGTTCCTTCTGCATGGGATGTTTTCCTCTTCCCCACTTACTAACTGATGCTCATCCTTCAGTTCTTGGACTAGAAAGCCTGACAACAGAGAAGCCTGTTCTGACACCACAAACTATGTGAGATCCCGTTGTTTATCCTTCCTTCAGCACGCTCCTTCACGTAACTTTCACACTTGCGGTTATATAATGAATTATAATAATTGGTTTGTTGCCTGTCTTTCATGCTAGACATACAAGATCTCCATAACAGCAATTATGGCCACTGGGTTCCACGGTTCATGATGCAGTAAGGTTCAGGTGTTCGCTGTACTTGTCTATCACAAAATCATTCTTAGCATCCTGCACGATTAGAGTTTTAACCCCAAGCCAGTAAACTAGACTACTACTAAATCATTTGCATTATATTTATCTATTAAATTATTCACTGAATTTTAGTAGTTAAAAGAATACAAGTTTTTTTAAATTAACTAGTCTTCAATGAGGAATGCCATAGTGTTAATATACACATTTAGACATTTAGATAAATACTATAAATTTGCCTTCATGTTTAAAAACACTAAAGGTTATAAAACTAATTTTTCCTCATTTGTAACTGCTATTTAACTTTCATTTAAAACATAAAGCACTCAAAAAGTTGCAACATATACATCTTGGGGTGATCTAGATATAAATCCCATGTGAATTTGTTGTAACTTTTTTTAGAAAGGTAAATGTAAATATGTTTAGTTGATAAAAATTACATAATATGAATTTCCATTGTATTTGCTGCTTTTTTAATGTTACAGCAGCAGTGTCTTCACTAACTTTTTTTTTTCAGAATTCAAAAAAAAGTTACCACAACTTTATTTCAATCTTCAAATCAAATTCACTAACTTTTAAGTAAACTTTTATTCCAGTGTAGAGCTTAATTAGTAAGATACAGTAAACCATGCAGTAGAGAAGCTAATTACTTGATTGTCCAATGAAATAACAATTTCCCCTACAGTGAAAGCTCCACCACTGTAATTAGGTTATGTCATACTTTACCCTGAGAATATTAAAAACATTAGATGAGCCAATGCTATCCACTATATTTTTCTATTTATAGCATGATGCTAAATTGCTACCTTCATGTTAGAGCTAAGACATCAATAGCAAAACACCAAGGGACTTTCTGATGATCACTTACATTTGCTTTGTGGATATTAATGTAAGTATAGATCTCAAAAGAGAATGGTCTGCTGACTAATCATTTATCGTAAGACAGATTGATGAATATTTTTAGGAACTTGATGGATACCAAATATTTAGAAAATAAAGCAGCTGCAGAATTTTAACAATTGATTAGGTAATTTTTCATATATATCCTCCTTTCTAGTGTTCTGCACATGCGAACTTCAAATGAATACACAAAAATGATGACTGGAAAATCTCTAAATAAAAATAAAATCACAGAAAGTTATACATCATGATAAAGTAGTTAAAGTTGTGATCTGCTTGTTACACTTCCAAAATTAGTTATTTAAAAACTGAACAATCTTATAAAAAATAATGTAATATATCCTCATAAATATGAATGTAATTAGAAAAGAAAAACAAAAGAGCTCTTGTCCTGCAAATAATCCAAGTAAATTATAAGAGATGATTAACGAAACAACATGGGTAAAGTAACTTCCCTTGGATGACGGCCTTCCTAATTCTAAAATAGGTCACCTGTCAAGAAGAAGATGGATGGTTTCCTAGTCATCATTATACCATGTTTACCACAAGAATCAGATGCTTGATGCAGTGCAACTGTTATCCTAATGGCATTTTGGCTTGTCATAGATTTTTTAAAGGAGATTTAAACACGTGAAGGAGAGCTATCACTTCTTTGTTTTACCTTACTAGGGAAAATGTATGTTTCTTTGTTCATAAAGTTTAGATTACTAAGAAGAAAAAAACAAAACACTAAGCACTTTCTGAATGACATATAGAAAACTTGCCACCTGTAAAAAATTATTATAAACTCCTTTTCACAGAAAGCACACAAAGGTACACAGGTACCTACAATCATATATATGTATAAGATGTAACCATAAACTAGCAAGCTCAATTTTCTTGCACAGACAAGAGTTTCTCTATGCTGTGTGGTTACATGTATATATGTTGTGTGTGGAGATTGTCAGGAAGGCATTTTCCTCTACCCTTCTAGGTTTTTCTGGCTGGTCTAAGAATTAAATTGACACAAGACAGATTAGCAGAAAAAAAATCAAACAAAAGTTTAATAACATGTATACATGAGAGAGACTCAGGAGAATTGAGTAACTTGCCAAAATGGCAGAAACCTTCATCTTAAGTACCATCTTCAGCTAAAGACAGGAGAGGATATAGGGGCAGTGGTTGGGGACTTCAGAGGGGAGGAAGGCAACTCACGTGGAGTTGGAAAAGCAAATGTTTGGTGAACAAATGTTAGCTGGGCCTTGCAGAGGCAATGGAATGTAGAGTGGACTCTGATCTGTAGGCCCTGCTGAGTTTCCCTCCACTATACCTAGCTCATATTCCTTATGGATCTCTCTGGTTATAGCTCTATTCCAGTAACAGTCGTTCTATCTCAATTCCTTTAGGCAGTTGGGCAAAGGTTAAAGGTTCCTCCTGGGTCTTTTGGGCTTTGATTATTTTCAGCTTGATATAATTCTTGAAATAATCTACATACTGAAGAGACATATTTATGGTGGCAGATTATGCTCCCCTACAAGATATATCTGTATATACCTGTACGTAGACATATAGACATGCACCTTTCAATTGAGCAGATTTGATTGATATTTTTATCTAATTAGTTTACTATTACTTTTGTTACATTTCCTTTCTTTTCTGCGTAATGGTCACATGAATTTTTCTTTCTACACTTAACATGAGTTTTTTTAGATTTCACTTAAACATTTTTTAACAAAATTTATATTCCTTTATATGGAAGTTACCTAATTTACTATTGCTCAACTTAGTGCAGTGAACAGTAAATATGTTTGTATATAAATAACCATTCTTTAGAGATTCCTTTAATGATTCCTTGAACAGGGATCACTGAGACACAATTACCAATTTTTATGCTGTCTATATAGATTTCCATATCACTTCTATCATATGTGTGCTTGAGAAGTGTATAATATAGAATGTTATTGCAAATTGAGTAGCATGTAAGAATCGGCCAATATGAAATGAAAAAATTAGTGTCTATCATTTAATATAATTTGTTAGTGAATTTGACAGTTGTTTCACATGTGTTTGAATTTTTGTTTCTTAATTTTCTAAATTACATGTCCATTTAATTAAAAAAATTGTCTCAGTAGAAGTTGAAAATTGTTTTATATGCGTTTGTATTTACTGTTTTTTCATTTTCTCTTGTATTTCCCCAACTCTTTAGACATTTTCTTACCATTTGATACATGGAACAGTATAAACACATGTCCAAAATAGGCTTGAGTAACAGATATTATTAAACACATAAATACTGGAACCGGATATTGAAAGCAAGCTGTGGTCTTGGGGAGAAGAGCTATTTTTGTTTGTCATTCCTGATCCACTTTCCACCATTTTCAACCCTTATTTGTCCCTAGAGACTGAAATACATGAACTCCATTAATAGGTTTCTATGCCCTTCAGTTTAAAGTGAGGAAATTGATATCGGGATATTTATCTTCCAGTCTCCTCCCTGCAAAGGACTGGCTTAGTCCCTTTACCATAAGTAACAGCTCTGGTCAGGAGACCCTGTCCATAGAGTCACTGTGTCTTCAGGTTCAAACAGTCACTGTATCCCTAAGACCTCAAGTGGAAAGGTGGCTTCCTATCATTCTTACAAGAGCTGGAAGTATAATTCAGTTTTGTGTTTTCTGGCATAATGGACTTTCCACTGTGGTTTTAGTAACATTTCTACCGAGCAGAATATGTAAGTTTTTCTATCAATGAAAGATGTGGATGGTAAAATTTATTTTGCCTTCACTGTTAAGTGATATCTTAGCTGCTATACAATTTTAAATTGATAATTATTTTTCATAAAAACTTAGAAGACTTTACTTCATTTTCTTCTGGAATCTGTTGAATCTGTGAGAATTCTGCTGTTAAAATAATTACTGTCCCACTGTGTCTTTTCTGTTCTTCACTTTACCTTTTGATTTTTTTTCTTAAATATAAACTTTTTTTTTTAAACTGAAGTATATTTGATTTACAATGTTTCAGGTGTACAGTAAAGTGATTCATTTATACATTATATCGTGTGTATGTAAATAGTATATATATATATATAGTATGTAAGTGTATATTCTTTTTCAGACTTTTTTCTGTATATGAATATATATATATGTGCATATATATATTATTTTTTGGATTGGTTTTCATTATAGTTTATTACAAGGTATTGAATATATTTCCCTGTGCTATATAGTGGGTCCTTGTTATTTATCTATTTTATATATAGTAATGTGTATCTGTTAATCCCAAATTCCTAATTTACCCCTCCCCCCCTTTCCCTTTTGGTAACCATAAGTTTGTTTTCTATTACTGTGAACCTATTTATGTTTTGTAAGTAAGTTCATTTGTATCTTTCTTTTTCAGATTCCACTTACAAGTGATACCATGTGATATTTGTCTTCCTCTGTCTGACTTACTTCACTTAGTATGATAATCTCTAGGCTCATTCATGTTGCTGCAAATGGCATTAATTCTTTCTCTTTGTCTGTTTTTGCGCCAGTACCATACTATTTTGATCACTGTAGCTTTGTAGTATAGTCTGAAGTCAAGGAAATTGGTTCCTCTAGTTCTGTTCTTCTTTTTCAAGATTGTTTTGGCTATTCTGGGTTTTTTGTGTTTCCATGCAAATTTTAAAATTATTTGTTCTAATTCTGTGAAAAATGCCATTAGTAATTTGATAGGGATTGCATTGAATCTGTAGGTTACCTTGGGTACTATGGTCATTTTAACAATCTTGGTCCTCCTAATCCAAGAACATGGTATATTTAAATTCTCAAGAAATTTTAAGTTCTATAAGAAAGAAAAAGTATATATTTTGTTTACCACTACTAAGTCCTAGTGCTTAACTAAATGCCTGGCACATAATAGGTACTAAACAAATATTTGATGAATGACTGAATGAATAAATGAATGTCTAGTTTTACATTTCAGTTTCTTATTTTATACCTAGCTATGAGACTTACATTTCTCAGTATTTAAAATGCCTGACATTATACCCAGGTAATACATGCTTTTTTTTTTTAAGAAGTTATTTCAAATTCAGCTTTTAAAAACAGTGATATATTAAATGACTGATGACATTTACCAGTTATTGAATTACACTTCTATTGCTCAGTGAGATCAAACATGTTTAATAACATGAGGATACAACTGACGAGTTTATTACGTCTGTATTATAAACTCTTGTGATAAATGCTATTTTAAAAATTTCATCCAAATTTTGTATATATTGTCCAAATATGTAAAAAGGAAGAGGAAAAAAACTCACTCTGTGTCACCACCGCATATGTGCAATATATTCTCACTTTTACACAGCCCCAATCCTCCCTCGACAATAAGGATGATATGAATCAAAGTTTAGGAGTAGTTTATAGTTCACATAAATTTTCTCATTTGATGTTTATTTGAACATGCTTTAATGTCATATTTCCATGAACTTCACTGGAAACTTTGGATTTGAAGCTGGTAAAATATTTATCATTTTCATATACTGGTTATTGTTGCACTCCAACTGGTTACTGCAGTTGCATGATATTTATGAGATGAATGCCACAAAGGATTGTTCTAGTAATAGATGTGTGGAATGCTCTTCTTACTTAATTTATGAATTCCCTAAGGGCACAATTCTGATAATTGAAATTGTCAAGAGAGCCCTATCTATCATGGAGAAGCATGAATTCCCATGATGCTGAACCCAGAAGTCTTCTCTTGGGAAACATAATCAGGAGGCATTGTTGCTGCACATAGTTTGGTCCCAGCTTTTCGTCTTCCTTACTGTGTGTCCTTGGGCAATGCTTATTTGAACATTTTTATAACAGTTTAATCATCTGAGAAGTGAAACATTTACTTACATTGTAAGATTATTGGGAGACTTTTTTATCATTTCTTTTAAAATTTTTTAATGTTATTTCAGATTTCAAAAACAATAAATTCATTTATTGTAGCCAATGAAACAATACAATAAAAAGGTAATATAATTTTCTCCCCACCATCATCTCTGATTGCATCCAGCTCTGGTAAGTAATTTTCATGCTCTTGTGCCTATCCTGACACCTTTTTCTCCTTGATCATGCAAACATTTACAACATATGCAGTGACCTTTTGCTCTGGTTTGCCCATGACAATCTTAGTTTACTCATTTTCCTAGTATAATGATCAATAATGCTTCTTTCCTTCTCAGAAGTATTCAGATTTGGATGATAACTTACATAGTCACCCTTCTCAAGGCATTTTCTTGTTTATTTTTAATTTATCTGTAGCTATTAGCATATGCTGGGCATTTGGTAAATTTTCAACAAGGCATGTGGTGTTATTATGATCCTCATTTATTAGGTACCCATCGAATATTTAAAAATGCAGTTATAAGGAGACTGGTGTGGTAATATCAAGGCTAACAGCTGAATGGGTGAAATGCTTGTTGTTAAAACATTTTAATACTTTTTAATGCGTAAATTTTATATTGTTTCTTAAAGATAAAAATTAAACTCTACCAGTTTCACTTATAGTAAATATACCAGGATTTATTTTATAGTTTTAAATTCGGAGTGGAGATGAGCCCGAAAGTACCAGGTTTCAGAAAAGTTAAATGATTTATTTAGGGTCACACAGATATTTAGTGTCATTGGCTCAGCTCTCTCATTGAAAATGCATACACACACCCTTAGCCACAGAGGTAAAGACCGGTCAACTTATTAGGCTATTTTAAAACAGAATGTGACAAATTTAATTTGTCTCATCTGGTAGTATAATGGCTGATGCTTTTTTTTTTCATGTGTGTGTGTGTGTATGCGTGCCAGCACGTGTGTGTGTTTTCTATCAGAGGAAATAAATGCTTTCAACTGAGCAGGCAAATCTATAAGCATGAGAGAGGAAGGTCCACCTGCCCAGCCAGGCAAACAGCAGAATCAGCCCCTTCATTTAGCAAGTTTTTCAGCTTGATTCAAATATCCAGCAAGCCATCTTTTAATATGTGCTTGAAGAGCTGTTAATTTCCTCCATCAACCTTTGTTCTCCACCTTCCCAATCACCACTGAACAATTTTAAGGAAAGTTGTAGAGACAGAACTTTTATGAAACAAATTGATACAGTAATTTAGGTAACAATTATTTCTCCACCTGCATTTTAAGGGATTTGTTTTTAGTCAATTTAGACTCCAACTACTGTATTTTATATGTACTAAAGGTAATGAAAAAAGGTAAAAAAGTATTCCAAGGGCAAATGTAATTCATTAAAGTGGGTAAGTGCAGAATTTTTGTAAAAATCAGAAGGAGAAATATAATCAAGGGCTTATGGGTGAAGAGCCCATTTTGTTTTGAGAGAGGCATATTTCTTCAGTACTTCTGCAGGTTTACTATCACTGTAGTTAAGCAGAAAAGCCATGCTATTGAAGAATAAATAGCAGATATATTTGAAGCTCTTGTAAGAGGAAAACGAAGTATGCAATCCTTAATGAAATAAAATGAAAGTAAACAGGGAAAGCAAGTATCAATATTTCAAAGACAGAGAAATGAGAGAAACAAATATCCTCATGAGGAATTTCTCAACAGGTTTGAAAGTTCAGGCAAGATAAGCCTCTCCAAATTTATATGTGCTTTGGAACCATATTCTAATTTTTGAAGGAGCTATTTTTCAGGGGATTTTTGCAGGCAAAATGAGCCAAACTCTTTTTATGAAAACCCTTGATGTTTTTTAACTGATTCTTCTTGAAAATTAGCTGCTTTATTTAATAGCTCTTTTAAAAGCTCATCAACAATATTAAATAAACATGTATTTATTAAATGAATAGGTCTATGTTCATCAATATACTTTGGGTTTGGATACTTGAATTCTAGGCAGCCTGTACATACTCATGATCTTGGTAAAGATGGTATTAACTCCTTTTTACATTATTCTCTTTGATTAAAGTTTTGCAAATATGCCTATGGATATTTTGTTTGCTTGTGTGTGTGTGTGTATCTTTGGAGTGATAACCACAGAAACTATAATAACATTTGCTATTATTTATTGATATAACATATGTTATTATCTATACGTATGCAGGCCAGCCATATATTGAGCATATAATGTACCTTGTCTCATTTAATCCTCTACTCAACCCTGTGAAAAATAATTACTTTCATTTTAGAGACAAGAAACTGGAATTGCATCCAACGTAATATAGCTTAATTGCTGTATCTAGATCCAGATAGTCTGACTAGATCTCATTTTATAGTATGCAATGCACTATATTTGATATAATCCTCTGCATTCTACAGAAGAACTAAAGTGCACACATGTTCAGCAATCAGGCAACTCCATTGTTACCACATTGTGTGTTCTTTCCAAAACTACAGTCTGATGAAATTTTGTTTTTGTTACTTTTAGCTGCATAGTGAAATGTACCTGGATGTTTACCAAAATCAGTAAATAACCGGAAGACTTACAATGTTTTAATGATTGCTCATTACACTACCTCTCTTTTTTAAATATATACATATATACATACAAACAAACACACACACATACACACATACGTAAAAGTCAATGTCAGATTCTCTCTGCTCCAAGTTCTTGGCACAGGGAGAGGGAACTGATTGAAATGGAATTGGTTTAATTCCCAGTTGCTGTGGTCTTTCCTCAATCCCTGGGGTCACCAGACTGTCTAATGTCAGTCATCCTCAATCATATTGGAGTGTGTAGCGGTTATCTTGCTTGGTATAGATATCCATTCCGTATGTCAGCATCCTAACTTACTTCATGTTGTTTCTAGATCATTCCTAAATGTATATATCACATTAATTTTTAGACAAGGTGCTAATTATTCGTCAATTTAATAATTTTAAATAACTTCATCAGTCATTATTATCTATAATATATTTATAAAGTACAGTATGGTAGAAAAGAGATAACTGCACATTTTTGTTATACATTTATATTTCTATAATACCAATCAAGAGAGAATAATATCAAACTACATCAAATTTATGAAAAATATATGCAATGTAGTTTTTATACACAGGAGCAAACATGAATATTCCAGACTATAGCTCTGCTCAGATGTTGTTAAATAAGCAAACAAGTTTTAGAATGTCATTTCAAAGAATACAGTAGTAAGAACACTCACACTAGTGTTAAACACCCCTCTATTTGAATTCTAAGTCTAGCTCCTACTAACGCAAGCTAGTTGATCCTGATGAACTTTAGTTCACTTACCAACAAAATGGAGATATTAATACCAGTGACTACTTTTCGGGTAAATTGTGTGTCCAATAGTAAGGCCTCATACATTGCAACAAAATTTTACTAAAGAAATGTGTTTTTTTATCTTTTGACTAATTGCAACTCTAACATGTTGCCTGTAAAGTTGCCTATTTTGAATGTATATTTGCTTCATTATAAGAAAGAACAGATTTATAAATATCTAATACTATTTCAACTTATTGTTTACCATTTGTCCAAGATGGAAGCCTTCCAATCCCTCTCTTTTCTTCATGGGTTTCTTTTCTTTCAGAAATACAACATTTTCCCTTTTTCAGTGTCTGGAAGATTCTTTTGCTACAATCTGATTATAATATCCAGAATTCTCAGGATCTTTAATAGTGAATAACTGGAATAGAGGATATTTGATTCTCAAAATTACCTTAATTTGAGCGCAATCAAAACGAATATTTTCAGTGATGCAAAATGACCATCCATACTGTGGAGGTAGTGAGCCACTCTTTTATAGACTGAAATGTCAAAGACTTCAATTATAGTTAACAAGATTAATAGAAAAGAAGGTCATATGCCAACATTCCAGTTTATGAGAATATATGATCTGTATTAATCTAAATAATTGAAATTTTGGTACCTTACAAATGTCTCATGCTATATGGGGATCATTATTTAATACATTTTAATACATTGAATAGTGATGGGATTTTTTTGACTGCTTAAAATTTGTTATGTTGTATAGAAAGATTATTTAATATATTCAGAATTACATAAAAGCAATATATAGATGAGTGAAATATTCTTAGTTCACTTGGCAATTTAGGTTAACTTAAATACCTAAATAGCCAGAAAGTTTCAGATATAAATTAAAACCTTAAGCTGAGAACTTTTTTTTTTTTAGGGAATGTGGGAAAGCTATCATGGAAGTGGCTCCTCCAGCCCCAGTCAAACCTTCAGATGATGCAGCCTCAGCTGAGATCCGGACTGAAACCACACAAGAGACACTGAGCCAGAACCACATAGTTAGGCCACACCTGGATTCCAGACTTTCAGACATTGTATGAGATAATAATAGCTTACTGTTTTAAGCTACTAAGTCTGGGGGTAACTTGATCTTCAGCAATAGATAACTAATATACCCTTCTAAACCACATTAGTGTCTTTTATTGAAAACTTTTATTTCAGTAATGTAATCATTTAAATTTGGCATAAATGTGTGTTCTTTCCTCTACTTTATTCCAGGTTACCAAAATCCTAACAGATAAATAGTACATTTGGATACTGGACTTTTGGATTTAATACTTCTTAATAGGTTCTAAGGAAGAAGAGAAATGGGGAGCTTGGTGATGGTGACCAGTGTTTCATTAGAATTATTGTGGCCCTCTTCAGAGGAATATTTGAAATGGTCTTCAGGATAAATATTGCTAAGGTGAGATAGCTAATGTTGAAACTGAGTGCCAAAAATTGTTGAACATTTGAGCTTTAGAAGCCACATAAGAATAGATTACAAAAAATTACATCATTCTAGCAAAATAATGATTGTTTATTGACTAAAAATAAAAATATTGAGTTTTTTATATTATGGGCTATCTTCCTTGATATGTGTGTATATCATAAAAATCTATCTATAAAGATTTAAATGAAAGAGAAAATATTTTATTGTTGCTATATATAAGAAGCAAAATACAGCAATTTCACTTTACCTCTGAAATGGATTTAACTGGTTTTGTGCATTTTGATGGTGATTATAGTGTGTATTTTATTTCCATGGAAGAGAAAATACACTGACCTTGGAATTCTAATTCTTGCACTGACCTTCATGACTCCTCTTCCCATATTAGCAAGATGACCTTGGACATGTCCCTTAAACTTTATGAGTCCTGGTTTCCTTCTCTATAAAAGAGGGATAATAACTTGCCCTTCTTCACTAGCAGACTATTGGGAAGGTCAAAACATATAATGGATATTAAAGCACTGTCAAAATTAAAGCAGTTGTGTTATTATTATTATCATTATCGCTCTTCCTTTGTTTGTTTTTTACATCTTTAATTAAAAGAAAACATTTTAAAGTAGCTACTGACTTTATGCCACTATAGGTGATAATAAAGCTATTAATGAGAAAAGACAATTATTTACAATGTTGATGTCGATTCTCAATTAATATTATTGGGCATGTGAAAAGCTTAAGAGAACATTTAAGGTTACCTGACAAAACAGGCATTTGATTATTACATAATATAAGATGTTTTATTCATGTTAGTTGAGCAATGTTGAACAAGTTAAAAAGTGACATTTAAACCAGAGTGGAGGAGTTAAGTGTGAATCAAATTTATATTTGCCAAAATAGGTACCTGGTATTCCTACAGATTTTATGGATAAAAATAATTTTAAAAGTTTATTCGCACTAGGCATATTTTTCTTCATGTAAGTCCTGTGCTTTAAAGACTATTACTATAACAATTTTTGTACTATGTTAGTTTGGCATTAATAGTATATTGACATGAAATTTTGAAAATTTGGAAGCACTCCATTACTGAGAAACTATAGTTATTAGGAAAAACAGTGTGAAAGAATGAGATTCAACTAAAATTGAGTGATGTTTAGAAAGATAACCAGTATTATGGCGAAAAGGAAGAATTGCATTCAATTAAAATTAATGTAGGGACTTCCAGTGGGTAAGACTCTGTGCTCCCAATGAAGGGGGCCTGGTTCATTCCCTGGTTAGGGAACTAGATCCCATATGCATGGCGCAACTAAGAGTCCACATGTTGCAACAGAGATCCGGCATGCCACAGCTAAGACACAGCACAGCCCAAATACATAAATAAATAAATGTTTTTTAAAAATTAATGTAAACCTTATTTAAATTTAGACTATAGCTCAAAACTCTGAATATCTTAACTGGCTATAATCTAAAGCTATAAACAGAGAAAATTTCAGATTTTAGCAAATAATATAACTAAAGGATTTGTTTGAAAAATGCTTCTTGTTCAAAGTATTAGTTAAAGTCTAACCTGTTTCCAGAATTTTTAATCACATAGACTTTCCTCCTAGTGGTTTTGCTTATGGTTAGTAAAGTCGAAAGATTTACTTTACTAAATTCTAAAACAAAAAACGTTCTCAGAGGAAATTTAGATGTCCAGGTTAGATAGACTAATACAAAAGTCAGTGACCCTAAGGCTCAAAATGAATGCTATTTTGATATCCTTACAGTTTTGGTTCCTTTGAAGGAAAAACAAATAAACAAACAAACACCTAGTTCAAAGATTCTGTTTGATTAAAAATTTGTGCTCTATGTGTACATTCACAGTTTTACTTATTTGCAGTTATCTTTGTTCAGAATAGTTTTTTTATTGATTTATTTTTTTAGTTAACAAACTGAGGCTTCCTTTCTCATCCTGAGGAAATATTTATCGGTAACGATGATTATATTGATAGGGTAAATACAAATGATATTATAAACAATGAGTCCTTTTCCCTGGTTATAATTTGCAACAAAATTGAGTTTAATATGCATATTCCCAAGATTCACCATTGGCTAGAAATCTCTTACTCTATAATGAGGAAACTGTGAATACAGCATAACTGTATAGTCAATAAAGTTTTTTCTTCTGTTATACAGACATTTAACATATCAGAAAGACCTATTTCCTTAATGAAAGTAGTGTCATTGATTTTGAATCATATAATACATGTTGAAATCTTTTCTTCGCCATTTATAATTTATAATTTAGGAAATTACCTAACTTCCTATTTTCATCATCTGCAAAATGAAGGTAGTGAATACCTACCTCACAAGTCATTGAAAAGACTAAGCAAAAGAAATTTTTAAAAAGCTACTTTGCAAATTATAAAAATCTACATAAATATTGATTGTTGTATTACTGTTAGATGGGTACATAAATAATTGGACATGACAAGTGTAGAAAAGCAAAACCAGCCCAACCTAGATAGAATCCTTCCATTCTGATAATTTGATGTATTTTGGATTGTGTCAGACAAACTCTAACAAAAGTATAAGAATAAGGACATAAATAGGGAGAACTGTGTTGAGCTACTTTGGAACAAACTGGCTCAAGGATCCCGAATTGCTGCTACTCAACACAAAATACTTGTGACCTAAGAGCACTATCCAGGAGGCAACAACAGAACAGCTTCCACTCATAACCCTTGTCTGTGGGATCTCTACTACATCCAATGGTTAATCCAAGATTTTGACTCCTCAGAACAGCGGATGCATTTCCCCATAGCCCATGGAATTCTGGTTTCCAAAGTTCAGTCTATGGAGGGAAACATGGAAGCAGGATGAGTATGTTCACCTCCTTTTTAGGTCTAAAGAGAAGCTTCAGGGATTTCCTCTGTGGGGCATTGGCACAACCAAGCTATTCATTGGGAACAAATGGAAAACTGGTTTCTATGCATCGTGATACACACAGTCCTCTGTATCCCCATGTGTTTCTGCGTCTGCAGATCCAGAACCCACAGATAAGAAGGGACAATTGTACTACGCCATTAAATATAAGGAACTCAAGAATCCACTGATTTTGGTTTCCTCCAGGGTCCTAGAACCAATCTCTACTGAATACCAAGAGACAACAATATTGTTACAGGTAACAGTGTTGACAGAATGAGCTGCTTTTGTATTGTTGGAAGTACTTGGACTCTCATGGACTGAATTCTGATGAGGTGGCTTCCTACATGTCTTAATGAACCTTGAGCAGAAAGATCTTGACTCTTGTAAGTCAAAAGGTGCATTTTATTCCAAATAGCAATCTTAATATCTCATGTCTGAAGAGGCTTGGAGTTTTATGAAGATACAAATAGAATTTGATGAGAATCACTTATTCCATCCTCAGAAATGAAAACTTCAGTTTATAGCCTTGTATAAAGTAAACTATAATAGTTGTACAGTGCCTTCTTATGTTACTATCTTTTCTTTCCTACCAGAGAACTCACATAATATGTAAGTTAGGAGCTAAAGAAATAGCCTTGTTTTCTTCTGGTTCACTGTTGTACCCCTTGGTTCTCTTGCCCTATGTAATCTGTGCTGGGTTGCTTGGTTCTTGTTTCAGTACCATTACTTATTCAAAGAACAATATTAACATTCAGAATTTATTTCTGTAGACATTTTGGCGGCCTTTCAACTGGCTGTGGCTGAGTACTGCTGCAGATTTCAGATTGTAACCTAAGCTTTGTCAGTCTTTGTTTTCTTCAGTGAACCACAGTCTCTCCTGGACTCATCTTTGGATTTGCTGTAGCCTTGTATGGGGCACTTTCAAAAATAAAGGTCTTTGTTGAGATAGAATCACCCATTCAATAAATATTTGTTGAACACCTATTATGTGCCAAGTATAGCAGAGAAGGGAATAGACAAAATGTCCTGTCAGAATTTATGTTCTTAAGGTGAAGAGACAATAAGCAAATAAATGAGTAAAAATATGTGCAGGTGGTACTAACGTAAT